>NW_026638848.1:100000-430478 GCF_028554395.1 Pezoporus wallicus
AGAGATGGACATTCCTGGAGGATAATTCACTGCTCTTCACACCTATTCCATAATGGGATCAATCCTTTTCTGGTGGTGCCTCCTCTCCTCAGCATCTGACCTGTCCTTGTCAGCTTGTGGCACACTGAGTCGCACCAACTGCCCCAGCAGCTTGAGCATCCCTTCCTGGATCTGCTTCATCTTTAGGCCGTAAATGAGGGGGTTGAGCATGGGAGGGACCGTCAAATAGAGATCAGCCACCAGGACCTGGACATGAGGTGCTGAGCCGAAAGAGAACATCTGCAGGTACATGGAGAGAAGGCCACCGACGTAAAAGAGCAGGATGATGGAAACATGGGACCCGCAGGTCCTGAGGGCCTTGAGACGAGCCTCTTGGCATGGCAGCCTCACCACGGACCTGAGGATCATAGCGTAGGAGAAGGCGATGAAGGCTGAGTCTGTCCCCACCAGCAGCGTCGCCACGACGATGCTGTAGAGGTGGCTGGCAGCGGGGTCGGCGCAGGCCAGCGCCACCACGGCCATGTGCTCGCAGTAGGAGTGAGGGACCACCCTGCTTCGGCAGTAGGGCAGGCTGGTGAGGAGGCACATCAGGGGGGTCATGACGCCAGCGCCCCTGGCCAGAGACAGCAGCCCTATCTGCAGGGTCCTCGAGGTTGTCAGGATGGTGCGGTACCGCAGGGGGTTGCAGATGGCAACATAGCGGTCGAAGGACATTGCCAGGAGCACCCCTGACTCCACTGCGGTGAATGTGTGGATGAAGAACATCTGGATGAAGCAGGCCTCAAAAGCAATCTCCCTTGAATCCAGCCAGAACACAGCCAGCATTTTGGGAACCACGGCAGTTGAGAAGATGAGGTCGATGACAGCCAGCATGCAGATGAAATAGTACATGGGCTCGTGGAGGGTTTTGTCCAGAGCCACAGTGAGCAGGACCATGCCATTTCCCAGCAAGGACATGACGTACGTGAAGCAGAATGGGATGGAAATCCACATGTGGAGAGCTTCCAGGTCAGGGATGCCCATCAGGAGGAAAGGCAAACGGTTGGTGTTGGAGTGGTTGGTGGCTGACATGGCCCAGGTGGGTGAGATAAGTCTCTGCTCCCCACTTGCGTTCCCTGGAACAATGATGGAGAGGTTGGGGTTTGCTGCCAGGGGAGCTCTGCAGCATCACCAAGTTCTGGTGCAGGCATTTGGGAGAAAACCTGAGAACGTGTTACCTACAGACAGGGCTTTGAACTGATGCTGTGCTCAGTGCTTTCCAGAGGACACATCACTGGAGAGCCCTGGCCATCCAAGTGGCCACCTTCCCTTTGGCTTCTCCTTCCAGCCCCTCTGATTTACCTCTAGCTTTTGCCATAAGCATACCTGTGTGCCCTATGTGCAGTTCTGGTATGCCCAACTTAAGGAGGACATGGAAGAGTTAAAGCAAGTCCAGAGGAGGGCACGAGGATGCTCAGGGGCTGGGGCACCTCCAGTATGGGGACAGGCTGAGAACATTGGGGCTGCTCAGCCTGGAGAAGAGAAGCTGCGTGGGGACCTCAGAGCAGCTTCCAGTGTCTGAAGGGGGCTACAAGGACGCTGGAGAGGGACTCTTCATCAGGGACTGCAGTGATAAGACAAGGGGTGGTGGGTTCAGACTGAAAGAGGGGAAGTTCAGGTTGGAGATAAGGCAGAAGCTCTTCCCTGGGAGGGTGCTGAGGCACTGGCACAGGGTGCCCAGAGAAGCTGTGGCTGCCCCATCCCTGGCAGTGCTCAAGGCCGGGTTGGACACAGGGGCTTGAAGCAAGCTGCTCTATGGAAGGGGTCCCTGCCTGTGGCAGGGGTTTGGGACCAGATGAGCTGCAAGGTCCCTTCAACCCAAACCAGTCTGGGGTTCTATGAGCTGTCTAAAGGCTGACAACATGGTGTCCTGCCCTGCTGTGGGCAGAACTGGGGCATAATGACCCCAGGCTGTTTGGTCTTTGCCCACCCTTTGTGAGCAGTGCAATGGCAGGGCTTAAGGACTTGCTGCGGGGACTTGCAAGGGTCCTCCCTCGTTGTGCCCGGCTCAGGATGAAGACAGCATACAGGTGCAGGTCACACAAGTTCCATCCTGCTGCTGCCTTGGGTCAATGCAGAAGCTGCACCGAGACAACACGTCCGTGGTGAAACTGGGCTGAGAGAAACTGCAGACAGAACAGTGATGCTCCAAGCTGTCACCCGGCACTAAGGGGACAGAAGCACCTCTGCCAGCCTCTAGCTGGTAGCTGCAGTCAGGAGGGTACAATTAAAGTGGTGCTACCCCTCCTCCATGGAGACCGAGTGCCAAATGAAAGCAGAGCGGTGTTCTGTCACAAACACTGGCGTTTTACACCCATTTTTGCCTCTCTGCAGCCCAATAACATGGGATTTGCTATCACATGCTTTGCTGGAAGAAACTGCAGTGTTGCAGGCTTGTGGGCATCCAGAGATGAGAACCTCCATCTCTTCACTTTTGCCTCAAGAGTTACTTATCCTCATGGTTGTAACCATGTGGTTTTCTTCCCATTTGACATTACCTGTCTGCTCCTCCCAGCCACAGCATCCTCCTCTACCTCCTGTGCTTGGCCAGAGAGCCCTTTATGGCCCCTTCATTGCATGAAGGTAGGTACTTCCCATGACCAAGGGGTTATTCTTGGTAAAGACCCAGAGCACTGCAAATTCTCCTCTCCCCTCACCTCTTCCACTCTGTCTTACTGGGAAGGTTTCTGCACATTTCTAAGATTACAACACCTGTTCTGAAAAGAATAAAACCTCTTCCATTTCCCTCATGCACCAGCACCGGGCCCCTTGGGTCCCAGCGTCAGCCTCTCAACCTCCGTCTGCTGCTTGCCAGAGTCTCTGCTCCCTACTCTACTCCCTACCCCCAGTAGCTAAATACTCTGGTATTTAGCTATTGCAGACAATTCCTTTGAAGGCCCAAGCCTGTGCATCTCTCTAAGCTCTTCTACATAAATAATGCTGGGGAAAGGCAAGTTAAGGCACAATTTGTGCTGAATTTGGGGACACCTGCTGAAAGTCCCACAGTCACTACTAGTGTGGGGCCAGCCGCTGCAGCGTTGCTGCAGAAACACAGGCTTTTTGTGATGATGCTTCTGACAGCTTCCTTTTGAGGGCTACTGATCACCCAGCTCTTCACCTCCTTTGCTGATGCTCCCCAGGCCTTGCGCTGTGCCAGCCCCTCAGCTCGGAGCAGCGTGGCGGAGACACGTTGCTGTTAGATAACTCTGTGATGATTAACTAAACTTGCCGTCCCATCAGCAAACGAAATCAGGTTTGTTTGACAGGGGCTGTTTCCTGCAAATCCACCTTGATTGCTTTAATTTCATTTGATTCCAATCCTTTAATTCTTTATTGACCAAATCTCCTGTTAAGTTCTTGGGAGCTCTGCTGGGCATTGACGTCAGGCAGAGCAATCTGCAGCTAATCACATCATCGCTCCTGCTCGCTCAAGTAATGGCCTGAGGAAGCGTCTGCAGTGACCGTGGCATGCCAGGACTCACAGAAGTTGACAGAAGAGGCCGAAGTCCTCCTTGGCCACCTCAGGGATGCTTTTCCCTTGTGCAGACTACCCAGACCCACGGCTCTATTTGCTTTCTGTTCCTAGCAGTACATCCATTCTGTTCAACATCCTTCTCAGGTACCAATCAACCAAATTAACGTTACAGCTGGAGTTGTGACTGCCTTTCCCTCCGGTGGCCATGGACCTCTCTTCTCCATGCAGAGAGGCAGATGTTTGCATCTGCTTTTATGTGGTTTCTCTACCTAACAGCTTCTAACTCCCATCAGATCCTGACCAGCTCCCTCATTTCACCCTATCCATGGTGCTTTGGCTGTGACTCCTGGTGCTCCATTCCCTCCCCTGGCTACATCTGTCCTTTCCTGCAAGTGTGGAGTGGAGCTTGGCCCCCAGCTGCACTTGTTCAGGACACCTCCTAAGCGACTCCGCAGGTTCCTTGTCTGAATTCCCTCTGCCTTTAAGTTCCCCAACTCTGGGAAATGGAACTTCAATGAAAAATCAGCACTGCGCATTGGGGTCACACCACCGGGCCCGTGGAGCCACCAGCTTCCTTCCCTGCAGCTTCGATCATCTGCGCTCCTCACAGTTCGGGCTGGATGCAGAACCCTCAGACTGAAGGAGTGGTCCCTGCACTCTCCCACAACACTTTGTCTCCTTTGTCACATCTTCCAGCCTGAGCTCTCCCCATCTCAACCCCTCCGTCCCTTCCCTCCTCATCGCAGACGCCTCAGGGGCAGTGGGAATTGTCTGCTGCAGCAGAGTGAGTCCTTCATGGAACTACAGAGCCATGGAATGGTTTGGGTTGGAAATGACCTTGCAGCTCATCCAGTTCCAACCCCTGCCATGGGCAGGGACACCTTCCATAGAGCAGCTTGCTCCAAGTCCCCAGCATGAGAAGAATGTGGAGCTGTTGGAGCAAGTCCAGAGAAGGGCATGAAGATGCTGTGAGGGCTGGAGCAGCTCTGCTCTGGAGCCAGGCTGAGAGAGCTGGGCTGGGGCAGCCTGGAGAAGAGAAGGCTCCTGAAGGGGAGACCTGAGAGCAGCTCCAGTGCCTGAAGGGGCTGCAGGAAAGCTGGAGAGGGGCTTGGGACAAGGGATTGGGACAAGGGGAATGGCTTGAACCTGCCAGAGGGGAGACTGAGCTGAGCTCTTAGGCAGAAGCTCTTCCCTGGGAGGGTGCTGAGGCGCTGGCACAGGGTGCCCAGAGAAGCTGTGGCTGCCCCATCCCTGGCAGTGTTCAAGGCTGGGTTGGATGTTATAGATTCATCCGTACAGATGAAACCAAGCTGACTCTTCTGCAGCAGTGCCTGGGTTTGGTTAAAAGGTTGGGATCTATTTGTTCACTTTCCTAACTCAAGTCCTATTTTTACCTAACAAATACTCACAAACCAGGGCTCTGCAGCCCAGTTCCAGTTGAGAAAAAACTCCAAAAGCTTAAAAAACTGCTTTTAAAAATATTTCCCAGCAACTGACTCACCCTGGGCACCAGACAGGGCAGATACCGACGTCCCACCAACCTCCCTTCCTTTGGCACCCAGAGCTGTCTCCGTGCCCTGGCTGATGCCCGTCCTGCCATAGAGGCACTCACCTTGCTCTCTGCTTGCTGCCACCACTGGGGATGCCCACACCGAGAAGAGAGGAAGCATCTCCTGTGTGCAGGGGCATAAATCGCCCCAGGCAATGCCGGCGGGAGCCTCCTGGATGGAGATCCCCAGGAGCACCCGGAGCCCTCCCCAGGCACCCTCTGTAATGGCCTCAGCGGGGGGGGGGGTTGGAGGACAGCAGCCTTAGTCCCAGCTCAGCTCTCTCTCGTCCCATTTCCTTTCCAAGTGGTGGGTGTCAGGATCTGACCGGGTCCGGCAGGCATCGGCTGTCTCCAGCGCAGTGAAAACCTTCCCTGTGTTTCTGCCTGGAGCAGTGCACGGGCAGGCTCATTTCTGGCTGTGCCGAACCAGGAGCTGCAGTCTCTCCGTCCAAAGAGCACGAACTGTCCTTGCCCCCACGAGGCTCCCATTTCACCCAGCAGCAGGCTGAAATGTGCAATTTCTCCACAGTAAAAGCAGTTTCAAGGGAGCACAAACATTCTGTCAAAGCTGTTTCAAGATGTCAGGAAAAGTCCAGCAGAAAGTCAAATAATCACAAAAAAGGCAGGAAGAAAAGGTTTTGAAGCACGGAATGACCCAGCCAAACCTGTTTTGAAGCTGAAGGTGTTTCCCTGAGCTTAGTTTTTAAACTAATGTAGAAATGAGGACTAAGCACAACAGTTTGGGTGGGATTCATCCCAACAAACACAGGTGGCTGTTGTAGACCTGGTGCCAGTCCATGCCTGGAGCTGGTCCTCCAGGTTGCCTTCAAAACCATGGTCTCAGTGATTTTAGGGCAGTATTCATCCCAGCCTGAAGCTGACACCTGAAATAAGGCAGAGGAATGGTGCTGCACCAGCACCTTTCAGTGCAGTGATGGAAGGGGATGGTGGTGACTGTGTGGACCTCTACCTCGAGTGCGTCTGAGCAGGACGGGGGCTGTCCCGCTCCCTGCTGTGGGAGGAAACACGCCATCTCTGAGTGCTTCCCTTCTGATTCCTTGTGTTAATGGACACAGTCCCCCGAGCTGAACCCTCTGCTCTTCCACCACCCTCAGACCCAAGGGAGGTCGTGGCTCCTCTCCTCGAGCAGAGGACCATGAGCACCTCTGAGATGAGGCCATTCACTTCTGCTGAATTCTCATTTCTCTTTCATCACTGGCTTATCTTAAACATCCTAATGGGAGCTGTCACATAACCTGGCACAACACCTGGGCAATCATAGAATCCCAGACTGCTTTGTGCTGAAGGGAGCTTAAAGCTTCTTCAGTTCCAGCCCCTGCCTCGGGCAGGGACACCTTCCACTAGAGCAGGTTGCACCAGGGAAGTCTCAGCAGGGTTGGGTGCTGCAGCTCCTGCATGGAGCCTGTTGGATGTAGGTGCTGGCTCTGAGGGCTCAGAGGTGTCTGGGGTGCAGCAGGTCCAGCAGCAGCAGGAGCTAACTGGGCTCAGCACACTCAGACCCAGGCCCGCTGTGCTCCAGGCCCCCAGGCAGCCTGGATTTTGCTGGTCAGGTACTTTTGCTCACCACCACAAGCAGACACAGGACTGCTGAGTGTCTCCAAACAGACCCAGTGTTTATTTGCACGTCTTCAGGCTGTGGCCACCAGGACACAGAGCTAGACCCCACTGAGCATCTCCCCGCTCCAGGCTCCTCACGCCACTGCTGTGAGTTGCTGGATGGGCAGAACGCTGTGAAGAGCTCGGTTTTGGGGATGCTCAGTTTCCATCATGACCCAGGAATGTGCAGAAGCTGCTCTGCCCTCAGGGAGGATGAGCCTCTTGTGCAAGAGAGGCCCAGGGAGGAGAACCTCTGTGGCCATCGCGTCTGCAGCGGTGACAGTCTCCCATTGCTGGCCCTGATAGTCAAGCAGAGACTAAAGAAGACAACACAGGAGACATTTCCCCACTTGGGATGGAATCTGTGTATTGACACAGTTATACCTGAGTCCCTGAAATGTCATTTAAATAATCACAGGGGTGTTGATGGCATCAGGAACATCTCAAAACTCAAAGGTGGCTCTCACTTCTCTGAATCACCTGGGAAGAGGGAAGGGAAATAGGAGCTCATGTTTGCTCATGCTCCCAGTCCCACATAACTCCCATCACAGATTGGGGCCTCATGTGCTTATGGAGGTTCTCCCTCCTCCTCTCATTGCTTCTGTTCACCATGTGCACTTAATGGGAATTTTGGTGCTGTCTCTGCAGGGACGGAAACACCTGGGAAAGCACTGACCCTGCGTCAGGCCCGAACCTTCCTGGAAAAGAGCATTTTGAGCAGAGCCCCACGGATCTGCTTGGTCCTCATGCTGTAAATGATGGGGTTGAGCATGGTGGGGAGGGTGAGGTAGAGATCACCAAGCAGAACCTGTGCAGGCACGGACATGGTGCTGCCGAAATGCTGCACGTAGATGGAGGTTATGCCAGGGATGTAATAGAGCAGCAAGACACAGATGTGGCACCCACAGGTGCTCAGCGCCTTCCAGCACGATCGCTTCTCCAGGACAGTGTTAAGGACCATCCCATAGGAAGCAGCAATGAGAGCCACATCCATCCCCACTATGAGAGAGGACCCAACCACACTGTAAAGCTCGCAGGGTCTGGGGTCTGCACACGCCAGCTTGGCCACGGCCATGTGCTCACAATAGGAATGGGGAATTACACGGGAATGGCAATAGGGGAGGTTGGTCACCATCCATGTCAAGGGGAGCATGAAAAGCTGGGATCTCAGCACAATAGCCAGGCCTATGCGGACAATGGTTTGGTGGCTCAGGATGGCTCGGTACCTGAGGGGGTGACAGATTGCCACGTAGCGGTCCACAGCCATGGCCAGGAGCACTCCCGACTCCTCCGACGTGGTGGAGTGAACAAGGAACATCTGCACAAAACAGGCCGTGCCACCGATCTCGGTGGAGTTGAGCCAGAGCACGCTCAGCATCTTGGGCACGACGGACGTCACCATCACCACGTCGACCACGGCCAGCATGGCCAGGAGGCAGTGGACGGGCTCCCGCAGGGACTTGTCCAGCCCAATGACCAGCAGCACCGCTCCGTTTCCTAGCAAGGCAATGGTATAGGCTGAGCAGAAAAGGGTGCCCAGGCCGGAGGAGAACGCTTCCAGGAGGGGGACACCCACAAGGGTGAAAGAGGAGGAGCTGCTGTTGGAGGGATCAGGAGCCATGCGGGCGGATGTGGCTTTGTGCTTAAACCAAGGGAGCCCACTTCTGAGCCATGCGATGCGCACAGCCAAGGGGGGAACTGTGGGATCTCTGCATTGGTGCAAGAGCCAAGTCAGGATTCCAAAGCTGAGGGTGAGTCCCTTGCATGCTGCAGGAGCACCACAGCAGAACATGGGCGGCTGGGGGAATGGATCAGGAATGGTGAATAAATGGGATGTGATGGCTCAAAGGGCCTATGAGGTGAAGAAGTTCATGTTTCAGGGGGTGCCAGCAGGAACAACCAAGGGGCTGCCACAGTCTGTTGCTTGGGAAGGGCTCAGTTCTTGGCTGGTTGCTCAGCTGGCACTTTAAAATGAGCTGCAAGAGGAGAGAATCGGGTCAGCATCCAGCTTCCCTCGGACAGTGCTTGTACCTGAGCAGCCGGGTTCCTGCAATGGGCACAGCACGGGGAGTTCCTCCAGGTCTGTAAGGCAAAACGTGACCTCAGAAAGTGCTCTGGAATGATAAATGTGATCATGAAAAGGCCTTTTGCTGCCCTGGCTTCATTCTGTCCTTCAGCCGTGAGAGAAACCTGCAAGACTGGGTGGGAGTAAGAGGAAAAGATGAGTTCCTGGGGTTTGTTCTGCTGGGAGGAGCTTGAAGTCAACAGAGAAACTGCAGGGACCAGCCCGGGCAGACAAGGAGCAGAGCCCGAGCGCGCTGGGCAGCAGCATCTGCCCAGGTATTTGTGCCCAGACTGGGCTCCTGCTCCTGCTCCTGCTCCTGCTCCTGCTGCTGCTCCCCCCGTGGTGGCCGGGAGCAGGCAAGTGGTGACCACCCCAGCGCCCTGCCCTTGCCTGCAGGATCCTGCACCAGCAGCTTCACAGCCAGCAGCAAGGGGGGGCCTGGCTGACAGGTCCCATGCCGGGAACAGCATGGAGCAATTCCCGTGGGCAAAGCCCCCCCAGGAGGTCAGGTAGGGTAAAACTGACACAAGACGTGGCCGGGGGGCTGCAGTGGAAGCAGCAGGGACAGAGGTTCGGGGTGGGAACCAAGGAGACTTTGGGAGGCAACTGAGGAAAGAGCATCAGGAGTTTTCAAACAGAGCATCGGGATCTGTGGGCTTTGAACTCTCCACTGAGCTACGGCTCAGCCCCAGGACTGGGGTTGCTGCAGGAGCTGCTGGCTGGAAAGCCTGGTCAGGACAGGAGCACTCACCTGGGCTAAATGGGTGTGAATTGGGACCCTGGTGATGGTCTGCATCTCCCACAGGGATGCCTCGGGTACCGGGGGGCATCCCAAGTGGCTCTGGACATCCAGGGAAGAGTCAGTGGAGCAATGGGAACCTTCCAGTGTGTGTAAAGGGGCTGCAGGAAAGCTGTAGAGGGACTTGGGACAAGGGCCTGTAGGGCCAGGCCAAGGGGAATGGCTTTAACCTGCCCGAGGGGAGACTGAGCTGAGCTCTTAGGCAGAAGCTCTTCCCTGGGAGGGTGCTGAGGCGCTGGCACAGGGTGCCCAGAGGAGCTGTGCCTCAGACATGAAGCCCTCATGCACAGGAGCATCCGTGGCCACCTACCTGCAGGCACTGACGTGTGTGTCCAAACCCAGAGCCCCGGGTGCCTGCAGCCAAGGCAAGAAGGAATTTGCTTCCAGCAGCTCTGTTCCACACCAGGGCCTGGCTCACGAGGGTTCAGTGTGGCAGCAGCAGTGAAGAGCCCTGATCATGGCACGTGCTGGCCTGGGAGGGCGAAAAGCAGCACAGGGGAGCTCTGCAGCTGAAGCACAGATTCTGCTCCCGGTCGGAGGGGAAGGACGAGCCCAGGTACCTGTCTTACCTGTAGGGCTGTCACCTGCAGCAGCACACCTCCACGGGCAGCAGCACACCTCCATGGGCAGCAGCACATCTCCACGGGCAGCAGCACATCTCCATGGGCAGCAGCACATCTCCATGGGCAGCAGCACACCTCCATGGGCAGCAGCACACCTATACGGGCAGCAGCGCACCTCTATGGGCAGCAGCACATCTCCATGGGCAGCAGCACACCTCTATGGGCAGCAGCACATCTCCATGGGCAGCAGCACACCTCCATGGGCAGCAGCACACCTATATGGGCAGCAGCGCACCTCTATGGGCAGCAGCACACCTCTATGGGCAGCAGCACACCTCCAGGGGCAGCAGCACACCTCTATGGGCAGCAGCACATCTCTGTGGGCAGCAGCACACCTCCACGGGCAGCAGCACATCTCTGTGGGCAGCAGTGTGGGTATTAATCCAGCCTCTGGGAATTCCCTGAGGGACAGCAGACGCAAGAGCCAGAGATCAGGCTGTGTCCTCTGAGGAGATGGAGATTGTCAACACTGCTTCCTCCTGTGTCGTTACCTCTCCCCTTCAGCATCACCCCGCTGGGTCTCAGGGTGCTGGTGCTCTCCAGAGCCTGGCGGTGCCCATGAGACCAATGCCCAGAATGTAAACTGGAGACGTGCATCTCAAGTGGAGAAAAAGCCCTTTGGTTGTGCCAGAGAGAGCAAAATGCTTTGGAAACTCTGGGTTTCCGCTCTTGTCTGCACTCAGAACCAGCACAGCAACCGGGATGTCTCTTGACGCCCCAAGCAGTGTTTGTGCAAGAAGCGAGGCAGGGAGGTGGGATCTCACTACAGGTCCTGAGCCTCGGCTGCATCAGGAAGTTCATGGGTGAGGAAGGATGCCTGCTGATCATGGAATCCCAGCCTGGTTTGGGTTGAAGGCACCTTAAAGCTCCTCCAGCCCCAACCCCTGCCACGGGTAGGGACCCCTTCCACTAGAGCAGCTTGCTCCAAGCCCCTGTGTCCAACCTGGCCTTGAGCACTGCCAGGGATGGGGCAGCCACAGCTTCTCTGGGCACCGTGTGCCAGCGCCTCAGCACCCTCCCAGGGAAGAGCTTCTGCCTAAGAGCTCATCTCAGTCTCCCCTCGGGCAGGTTAAAGCCATTCCCCTTGGCCTGGCCCTACATCCCTTGTCCCAAGCCCCTCTCCAGCTTTCCTGCAGCCCCTTTAGGCACTGGAAGCTTTCAGGTCCCTTCCAACCTAAACCATTCTATGATTCTATGAAAGGAAAGCATTGCTGTGCTTCCCTGAAGGGGATGGGAAGTGCTGCAGGAGGCCTGGCTGCATACAGGGAATGGTTGTGTGACACTGGGAGCAGCGCATCCTACCTGGTCAGCATCAGGCCATTACAGTGGAGGCAAACCCTGTAAGCTGGAGAACAGATCCACTGCCTGGCAGGCCCCAAGCAGGGCACCTACCACTGGTGCTTCCCAGCCCCAGTGTGGACCAGGACCAGGAGACTTGGCTTGGAAGGGTCTGGCATCCAAGCTGGGCAGGAGGAGCTGCGCTGTACTGTGGGTCTGTTGGCGGTGTGCAGATTGTACTGCTGTCAAGGGAGGTGTTATTGGGAAATAGGGCTGTACACGGTTCAGAGGGCACTCGAGGGCAGCAGGCAGGAGGCACTGGAAGAACTGAGTCTGTACGCACCAGCCTCATCTGGTGCTCACCACAGCTCCTTTTAAGTCTCCCCTTGCCCCTCTAGCTCAGTGCAGGACACATGCAGGACCTCAGACTTCCCTCAGAGACCAGACTCCCACGCCTTGATCTCCATGCACTGAAGGCACAAGCAGAGCCGGGTCTGTGGGTGCTGTCAGGAGATGAGTTTTCATCATAGCTAAATTCAGGTACAGCTTTGCTGAGGAGAACAAGAGGAGCTCAGTCCCTGTTCTCTGCTCCCCGTCTTTAATCCACGCTCCTGCTCCTCACCCCCAGGCTGGAGCTTCCCAAACTCTCATTACACGTGCTTACACGCCTAGGGAAAAGAGACAACACAGAACATTGGGGGGGGGCTCATTAAATACTGGGGGTAAGAAAGCCGTGGAACAATGTTTCACAGCTGATGCTGCTTTGGTGTTTTTAAGAAGACAGAACAAAACCTCACGCGACTCTGCAGGGCGTCAGTGTGACCTGGAGACCCTGTTCTAAGTGAGCGGGTTTCTTGTGACTGCTGCAGGATCTGGATGAGTGTGTGTAAGTGTGCACATCCCGCACGTCCCCCTCACAGCCAGGCACCAAGACCAGGCAGCTGCTAGAGACTAATGAATAAATCCGAAAGAAGCAGATAAATGGATGGGGTGAAAAGGGTACACGTGGAGGATGAATGCTACCAGCTGCTAAGGAGGAAAATGATTGCTACTGCTGAACCCAGGACAACAAGGAACCCAAAGTGGAAACAGTCTTTATCAAGAGCTGAGATGGAGAGTCAAGCAGTGATACAGAGCCAAAGTGATACAGAGCCGAAGTGATACAGAGCCGAAGTGATACAGAACCGAAGTGATACAGAGCCGAGGTGATACAGAGCCGAGGTGATACAGAGCCGAGGTGATACAGAACCGAGGTGATACAGAGCCGAGGCGATGCAGAGCCGAAGTGATACAGAACTGAGGTGATACAGAACTGAGGTGATACAGAGCCGAGGTGATACAGAGCCGAGGTGATACAGAACCGAGGCGATGCAGAGCCGAAGTGATACAGCACTGAGGTGATACAGAGCCGAGGTGATACAGAACTGAGGTGATACGGAACAGTTAGACTCAATTTATCTTTCCATTACGAACAGGAACATAGAATTCACTTGCTAAAAAGAATGTTTCACCAGTCAAACTTTCCGTGGTGCTTTGAGGGCTTGGCCGAGATGAGGAAGGGACCATCCTGCTGCCGTCATTCCCTGCTCCAAACACCATGCCTTGTCACCTGGAATTAGCAATGGGCTGAGGTCAGGACCTGGGCTGGAGGCTGGATCCCTTTCTGCCAGAGCAGGCTCAGCACCCGCTCCTGGATTGGCCCCTGGCCCTCATCCCATAGATGAGAGGGTTGATCATGGGAGGCGTTATCAGCTGCCAGGATGTGGAGGTGCTCAGGGATGCTCCGGCCCCAGCGCTGAGTGTAGAAGAAGAGCCCGGGCAGGTAGAAGAGCAGGATGACTCCAGTGTAGGAGCCACAGGTGCCAAAGGACTTGAGACCAGCCTCCATGGAGGACAGGCCTGTGACCACCCTCGGGATCAGCACGTAGGAGACAGTGATGAGGATGGAGTCTCAGCTGTGATCCCATAGGTGCTGCTGGGCCGGATGTCCCCACAGACCAGCTTCACCACCAAGATGTGCTTGCAGCAGGAGTGGGGAATGATGCGGGGGGCGTGGTAAGACAGGGTGGTCACCGTGCATGTCAGGGGGGTGAGGACCAAGGCGCCGCACACGCAATGGCCAGACCCAGCCTGGCAATGGTGGGGCCAGTCAGGAAGGCAGAGTAGTGCAGGGGCTTGCAGATGGCCGGGTATCGGTCCAAGGCCATGGCAAGCAGGACCCCTGACTCTGCCATGGAGAAGCTGTGGATGAAGAACATCTGGGCCATGCAGCCCTTCAAGTTGATGTCATGGGAACGGGACCAGAAGATGCTCAGGAGCTTGGGCATGGTGGAAGTGATGAGCACGAAGTCAATGGCAGCCAGCATGGAGAGGAAGTAAAACATGGGCAAGCACAGGTTTGGGCCCATCCTAATCACGAGGAGGAGCGTGATGCTCTCCAGCACTGCCATAAAGTACATGGTGCAGAATGGGAAGGTGATCCAGAACTAAGCATCCTCCAGCCCAGGGATGCCTGTCAGGATGAAGGACAAGGGACTGGAGTGATTTGGGTAGCACATGAGGCAGGGCTGGAGAGCTGGAAGGAAAGACACAGGGAATGTTGGTATAGACGATGCCAATAGAGAAAGGAATGAGCTTAAACAAGCCCTGCTGTGGACTCCAGCCACAGACAGAACACCCCTGCCCGTCTTCTCAGGCACACAGACCTGGTGATCCTTATGGGTCCCTTCCAGTTTGAGATATTCCATGGTGTGACACTCCTGTCTCTTACCCAGGTACACTCAGCCCCACCATTGCCAAGAGGCAGAGACACAGGGTCCTCACCCAAACATTTGTGGTTGCCTTACCTCTTCTTCCATGCTGGCCTCTGGCTGTTACCTCCATCCTCCCCTCCATAGCCTGGGAGTTACAAGGTAGAAGTTGAGCACATTTAGTTGCCATCAGTACAAAAATCAAAGGTGGGAGAAGGGGGAATATCCAGAACACTCTAAGGATGCAGCTCAGCAGGACTGTGGTCACCAGCACACCTCTCCGATACAAACCAGATCTGCTAGTGCCAGACGTCCCTGCCCGTGTCAAGGGGCTGGAACTGGATGATCTCAAGGTCCTTTCCAACCCGAAGCAGCCCATGGTTCTATGACTGTCCCTGTTTTACAGGGGAAACAAGGTTAAATCAGCCGCTGGCAGTGCAGAAATTAGCTGCATGTTCCTCAGGCGCTTGTACCCTGCTTTCCTCAGTGCACCAAAGAGCCAGACTTCATTTCCTCGGCTTTCCAGACATTTGACTTCCTTGACCCCTAAATAGTTTAATCTCTTCCAGACTGCTTCGAGTCCTCCAGATGACACAAACCAAGAGGCATTTTAATCATTGCTATCTGCAAGGTAAGGGCAAACACTGCAAAGCCAATACAGATGCTGCCAAGACTTGTTATTCGTAATAGTTGATTGCAAAGAGGACTGTCTGTGGCCAGGTACCTTGGCTGTGAATTCAGGGAGGCAGAAGACAGCCCAGCAGGAAATGTGTCTCGTGGCAGGGTTACCTATGTGGAAAGGCCAAACATCCGACATCCTGTAATCCTGTGCTTGGAAAGAAAGCAGATCCTCCCTCCTTCCTCTCTGTCACAGGCACCTGATCTCCAGTCCCACGTGCTGCTCTGGGCGGTGGTACCTGTACTTCATCTGGTATAATAAAGCTACCAGGTTATTAAATAATGCTGCTCAACCACCATCAGACTCAGTTCTTAGAGAACAGTTAGGGTTCGAAAGGACCTTAACATCATCCAGTTCCAACCCCCTGCCATGGGCAGGGACACCTCACACTAAACCATGGCACCCAAGGCTCTGTCCAACCTGGCCTTGAACACTGCCAGGGATGGAGCATTCACAACCTCCCTGGGCAACCCATTCCAGTGCCTCACCACCCTCACAGGAAAGAATTTCCTCCTTAGATCCAATCTAAACTTCCCCTGTTTAACTTTCAACCCATCACCCCTTGTCCTGTCACTGCAGTCCCTAATGAAGAGTCCCTCCCCAGCATCCTTGTCACCCCCTTCACACACTGGAAGTTGCTCTGAGGTCTCCATGCAGCTTCTCCAGGCTCAACAGCCTCAACTTCCTCAGCCTATCTCCATATGGGAGCTGCTCCAGCCCCTGAGCATCCTCGTGGCCTCCTCTGACCTTGTTCCAACAGCTCCATGTCCTTTTTATGCTGAGGACACCAAAAATTGGTGAGGCAGGATTTCCCCTTAGTGAAGCCATGCTGGCTGCCACCAAGCACCTTGTTGATTTTCATGTGCCTTGGCATGCCTTCCAGGAGAATCTGTTCCACGATCCTGCCAGGCACAGAGGTGACACTGACTGCTCTGTAGTTCCCTGGCTCATCCATTTTCCACTTCCTGAAAATGGGGGTTATGTTTCCCTTTTTCCAGTCCGGGAACTTCACCTGACTGCCAGGATTTCTCAAATATGATGGCCAGTGGCTTCACAAATTCATTCTCCAGCTCCTTCAGGACCCGCGGGTGGATTTCATCAGGACCCATGGACTTGTGCACGTTCAGGTTCTTAGATGGTCTTGAACCAGATCCTCTCCTACAGTGGACCTAGGTTCATCATTCTCACAGTCCCTGCGTCTGCCTTCCAAGACTTGGGTGGGGTGGTCAGAGCCTTTGCCATTCTTCCTGGATTCTTCAGCGTGTTCATTGCATGCTGTACCAGTCCTGTTCCTTTAGCAGGGTCTGGTTTCTTGGGTGCACTTCAACACAAGAAATGCCAAGGAATCAACCTTGCTGGTTCAGTCTCTGACCAGCCCATTTGGGTCATGCAAAGAAGCTGCTCCCACTGCACTTGTTTCATCCACCTTACACCACCTCTATATTCCCTGCATCCTCCTCTTGACGTGCCCTGTGCCAGCAAGGGTACCCCCAGATCCTGTGCGCACACACACACACAATGACAGGTATCTAGTGCCACATCCTGTACAGAGCATCACACCTTGAGGTTTTCTCTTTCATCTCCCCAAACTCAATCAGCCTCGCATGGACCTCTCCTACCACCATGGCAAGAAAAGCTGATCGAGTTTTATTTGTGCAATCAAGTAGCAGTAACTGGTAAAGTCACAAGTTTTGCTCATTGCAGTAGTCAAATCCAGAAGATTTTTGAGACGAGGCGCCTTGACCTCAGCTTCCCATTAGATTTGTTGCAAACTTGTGATTTATTTATAAACAGTGAAACAGGTTAAAATCCCCTCAGAGCATGAGATGCTCAGGACTGAACACAATGCACACTGAGCTGAAAACTTTAATTGCTTCCGTACTGGCAAAGCTTCCCCTGACTTTGTAAGGTTTGAAGAGCTGCTGGTGCTTCAAGTTGAGCCTTTAACTCTTTTCTCACTCAGTTCTGCCAGATCTGCCTCTGCTGCTAAGCAACAGCCATTGAATTTACCAGATACGATACACTTAACATTGTGTGCAATCCTTAGACACTGTAAATCTCCCAGCCATGCAGCTTGAGCCCCTCAAAACCATACAGCCAGCTCCTTTTGCAACCACATGTGGATGCAATGGTGCTAAAAGCCATCCAGCCCTCCTGCTCAGTGCACAGCTGCCACAAAACAAAGCCCCCCTGGATTTTGGGGTTTAATAGAGCTAGATTCTACAATTCCATGATTCCAGAGTGGTCATCCTGTGTGTATCCCTGCCCCAGTATAATCACAGAATGGTTTGGGTTGAAGGGACCCTAAAGCTCCTCGAGCTCCAACCCCTGCCACGGGCAGGGACCCCTTCCATAGAGCAGCTTGCTCCAAGCCCCTGTGTCCAACCTGGCCTTGAGCACTGCCAGGGATGGGGCAGCCACAGCTTCGTTCAGAAGTGATCTCTGATAAGAAACAAGCACAACCCATTGCAAACCCTTCACCCTTTCCTCAAATCATCTGTTTCAGAGCATTCTCCTAGTGTCAAGCCTGTGTCTCACTGGACCTCGTGCCTTTTGTCCTTTCTAGAAGGGAGAAGAGCAAATTATTACCTTCCTCGTGGTGTCTGCCATCCTCTTCAGGTTTGCACAAGCAAGGACAGTGCCAGAGCTATGGTCAGGCAATTGCAGGTCTTCCCAGGCGCCCGGGCTAGCACATGCTCCACCTATGTGATAACAGCTTGTCTGAATCTATTTCACCAAGGACGGGGCTGCAGCCCGATGCCTAACCCTGCTGTAAGTGACCTGCGCAGGAAGCGGAGCGAGGCTCTGACCGGCAGTGCTCTACCACAACAGCCGCTCAATGCGGGATACATAGAACTAATAAAGTAGCTCCTAACTCAGGAAGAGCTGAAGGCCACTGATGTATTGAGGTATCTGCATAGTGCCTTTCTGGATGGATTGCTCTGAGCTTGGCTCAGAGCTTGGCACCTTGCTTCAAAACCCTGGTGTAACACCAGATTGAACGAATAAAATCACCTACCCCTCTCACCCGGATGATGGGACCTGTGGTACCCACACCACCTTCAAGCCCTGCTGCTCCCTCATACAACCAAGCAACCCCTCAGGCTGACCAAGGACCTGTGTGGAAGCATTTATAGCACCCGAGGAACCTCATCAGCCCAATCACTCACTGCTGGGGCCTCAGGTGGAATCACCACAGAGGAGAAACTGCTGCCTGGGAATAGCAGGAATAGCAATGCTTTGTGAGCAAACCCGCTCCTCTCTGCCCCTGCAGGGGTTACGTGTCTCAGCAGCACCGAAGAGATCTCGGGTCTATAACCAGGGGAGATTTGATCTCCGGGGGTAGCAGCTGTGTTCTGGTGTACGCTCAGCAGTGCTTGTGTCCTTCAGGCTTCATCCTGGCGGTGTAAAACTCACTTTGGGTTTGGATCCAGTGTCACTGCGCTCCTTCTGGGGCACAAGGTAACAAGTGGATTCTTAGGGCTGGGCTTTAATATCCTCTTTCATCTGGGGATCCTGAAGCATCCATGAACTTTAGGGAATGCTTTGAAAATGGGTGCTGATCCTTTGGACCTAATTTAGGTATCCCCTGTCCTTGCAGTCTGTGAGGGGGGAGGTCATGTATGAACCACAGGTGATCATTGTGGTTCTCTTCATCACGGACTTGGATCTGTTGTCTGTTGGTCTCTACCTTAGGATCTTGAGGACTGTGTAGAGCCTGGCATCCACAGAGGAGAGGAGGAAGGTATTTGGACCTGCATCTCCCATATCTGCGTCGTCCTGCTCTGCGCTTCTCTCGTCACTAACGCACAGGTTTGGTTGCCACATTGCCTCTCATGGACACATCTTGATGGCCAGTTTCTACCTCCTGTTCCCCCCTCTCCCATAAACCCCACTGTGTGTGGTGTCAAACCCAAGCAGATCATAGACTCCCAGAGTGGTTTGTGTTGAAGTGACCTTAAAGCTCCTCCATTCCCAACCCCTGCCATGGGCAGGGACCCCTTCCATAGAGCAGCTTGCTCCAAGCCCCTGTGTCCAACCTGGCCTTGAGCACTGCCAGGGATGGGGCAGCCACAGCTTCTCTGGGCACCCTGTGCCAGCGCCTCAGCACCCTCCCAGGGAAGAGCTTCTGCCTAAGAGCTCAGCTCAGTCTCCCCTCGGGCAGGTTCAAGCCATTCCCCTTGGCCAGTCCCTATGGCCCTTATAGATGTCCTGCCCATGTCCTAATATCCAGCCCCTCTTTGTCCTCCCCTCCTGCCCTGTTTCCAGCCTCGGGGGGTGTGAAATGTGCCAACTGCTTCTGAATCCTGTCCTGTTCCCAAGCACAGCGCCCTGCTCCCTGTCCCAAGGAAAGGCTCTGAGGGATCAGAGGCTTCCCCCGTGCTGGTCCACAGGCAGAGCTCCTGCAGGGAAACTGAGGCACGAACAGGGCGGCTGATCACACAAGTGCCATGAAATGCTCAGGGCAGGATGCCCTCAGGACAAGGGGATGCTCCCTGCTCCAACCTTGGTCTGTGCCCGGGTGCTCACTGCATTTTCTCTCAAGACAATCTAACTCCTTGCCTCCCATCCATGCACAAATTCATGGCCCCACGGGAACTAACCCCAGCCACATTAATTCTGCAGGATGTACGTGATCCACTTCAGACAACTCCCACCTCTTCTCACAGATCTTTCCATATTAATGACCTGAGACCTGGGAGAGGATTGTACGTATGTGCGGGCTCCGTTTCAGCAGCTCACTGCCCACAGCAAGCAGCGGGTCCTGCTTAGCAAGCTGAGGAGGATGCTGAGTCCAGAGGTCAGCCTATGTAGCAGTGGAAACTTTTCAGAGCAGCCAGCTTTGAGTCACTGAGCTGATGGTGAGCAGGAGGTAATCAGTATTCTTGCTTGAGATGCACAGGCTGCGTTTCTTCTCCTTTTGTGTGCTGAGGGAATGAGCTGAGGAGCGCTCAGGTCCTCTCCAAGAGCTATTGATGCTGCTGGACCATTTAACTGATAGGGGTGGGGGGAAGAGGAACAAAACCACCTTGCATTGGTAGGCAACTGGGAAAGAGTGGGGCTCGGGGTGCTGGCCCTCGCTGGGGGTGATGCCTACTCCTCAGGCACAGGCACAAACCATCCTGGAGCACAAACCTGCTGCATGGGCCTTCCCCCCTCCACACTGACCCCTTCCTCCAGCCCTGTACACACTGTGGGGTCAGGGGATCAGCTCCTGAGTCCATGGAGAGGAGCACAAACACCTGCGAGCACTGATTTTCTCCCCATCTTTTCCATTGTGGTTGTCCTTGTACGACTTGGACGCGGTTTCTGTTGCCTGAGTGATGTATTGCTGGCGAGGTCTGATTCATAGGTCACTGCTGCAGATGCAGCGCGAAGAAAGGATGAAACCCACAACATTTCTGCTGAATTAATCCATCTACCTTGTTATTTCCTCCAGGTCTCAGAATACAAAGTGGGCTCTGCGGCACCGCTGGCATGTTTATGAATGTGGGCTCTTACAAAAGCAGATCTCTGTTTGCAGGTCCACCGAATTTATGTGCCACAAGAACAAAGTCTGGGCTGTTTTCCCGGTACCTCTGTGGCTCTTGCACCTCTGACCTGGCTTTTGCAATCAGAGCCCCCCAGATAAAAATCCCCCCGTCCAGCAACTCATGTTCTATGGGTGGATCACTGCCCACGCTGGGGCCCTGCTTGCTCCCCCCAAGCTGTTCTCAGCAGCTCTTCCCTTCCTCCAGCCCAGACACCGTGGCCAAGGAGAAGGAATAAATAGTGATTTTTCACACTTGTGGGAGGCTGCCACTTCAGCTGAGCAGGGAGCTGAGGCGTTGGGCGTGCTGGGAAGGATGTGAAGTGCGTTGGGATGAAGCTCTTTATGAAAGCACTACACCCAGAGTAGTAGAGATGGGGGACTGTGGGAGAACTTTGCAATGCTGAGTATCCTGGGCTGCCTCAAAAGGAGCGTGACCAGCAGGGCGAAGGAGGTGATCCTGCCCCTCTGCTCTGCTCTCATGAGACCCCACTTGCAGCACTGGGTGCAGTGCTGGTGTCCTCAACATCAAAAGGACATGAAGCTGTTGGAATAAGCCCAGAGGAGGCCACGTGGATGAGCAGGGGCTGGAGCAGCTCCCGTATGGAGCCAGGCTGAGAACATTGGGGCTGTTGAGCCTGGAGAAGAGAAGCTGCGTGGAGACCTCAGAGCAGCTTCCAGTGTCTGAAGGGGGCTGCAAGGATGCTGGGGAGGGACTCTTCATCAGGGACCGCAGTGACAGGACAAGGGGTGATGGGTTAAAACTGAAACAGGGGAAGTTCAGGTTGGAGATAAGGCAGAAGCTCTTCCCTGGGAGGGTGCTGAGGCACTGGCACAGGGTGCCCAGAGAAGCTGTGGCTGCCCCATCCCTGGCAGTGCTCAAGGCCAGGTTGGATAGAGCCTTGGGTGCCACGGTTTAGTGTGAGGTGCCCCTGCCCACGGCAGGGGGCTGGAACTGGATGATGTTAAAGTCCTTTCCAACCCAAACCATTCTATGGTTCTATGATTCTACGAAGTGATAAACTGCACAGTAAATTTCAATATAGATTCATTAAAACTGAGCTGCTCTGGCAAAGCACAGCCCTAATTTTGTCCAGCATTGTGTATGACCTGTCCATTCCCACTCAGAAACAGCTGTTATCTGAGTTATCATTGGAGTTAATGAGTGTTGGACTTAGAACTTGACTCCTTGGGAGCAGCAGAGTCGCATCAGTCACTTCTTCACTCCAGACTCCTTTCCTCTCCTTGTTATCACTCAATGCCCTGGGGAAGGTGATGGCTGTTGCAGGTCAGGGGCAGTACACAGCAGTTCCTCTCTGCTGCTCCTTCCTTCTTGCTCATTTCCAGGGGTCCATGGGCTGATCCACAGGCTGCAGTCCCTTTGGGGATGTACCTGCTCCAGTGTGGGTCCTCCACAGCCCCTAGTGGGAGTGCTTCCACCACCATGGAGCACCTCCTATTGCTCTGCCCTCCATGTTCCCTGTGCCGTTTCTCTCTGTTCACTCCTCTCTTGGTCTGACATTTCCTGCCCTTTCCTAAACATGTTTCCACAAGCACCTCTGTCTGGCTCAGCTCTGGTGCAGGAGGCTGGACCTGGATGGTCTTTAAGGTCCCTTCCAGTTCTAACCACTCTACAACCCTGAGATGGGTCTGTTACTGATGTAGCTGGAACCATCTGTGTCCTGTGTCTGGCACATGGCAGCCCTTCACCTCCCTCCTGGCCACCCCTGCAGCCCCTCTACAGCCAAGCCCTTCCCATCCACATCCAGTACACCCCCCCCCCCCCCCATCTTGAGCTGCTATTACAGATACTGTTTGCTTTGTGGTGTGTGGATAATGAGTTAATTTGTTCCTAACTCAGGAAATGAAGCTCTTAATCAGATTTGTGCTGGAAATTTCTGCTTCCACAAAGTGGCGTTTGTCTGCTCCTCCCAGAGATAATTTCCTAAATTATAGGCAGTGAATAAATACCAGAAAAAGAAGGCACAGTGAAAAAGTGAATAGTAGATGGAAGCGGTTTATAGTGTCTGTCTGTCTCATCCTGCCTGGGGTGCACTGGGATGCACTGCAGGGAAAGGAGCAAGTCCCAGCTCAGCGTTAACTCCTGAAGGGCTCTGACCGCATCCATAAAGCCATCAATGGGATGAGCTCGTGTTGCCTTTTATGACAGCACTAGAGCTTATTGCATGAAGTGTGTTTGCTCGACAATTTGCAGTCATAAAACATTGCTATTTGTGTTGTGATAGTGGCTGAGAGCCTGCCAAGGGCTAGGGCAGCACGCTGCAGAGTCAGAGCAGGACATCCCCTGTTTCCAAAGCCACTAATCCAAGGCAAGGGAAGTCAGGAGCTGGGCGCAGTTCTGTCACCAGGGATTGTCACTGAAATCAGGATCCTGCTCTGTACCTGTTTGGTTCTCACCCTGAAGAAGGAGGTTGAGCACAGCAGGCACCAGGATCACAGAATCCTAGGGTCCTAGGTTGGAAGGACCTCAAGGATCATCTGCTCCATGAGCTGCACAGGGGCACCCAGGAGGGGGAAGGCCCAAGGTCCCGCCCTGCAGAGGTTTCACAGAGCAAGGGCATTTTCTGCATACACATTTTTCACCCAATTTCTTTCTGTTTTCCTCACCCAAACCTGCCTCGCCCCCTCTGTCACACTGCTCTGTTTCCAAAGGCAGGGAAGCCTGCCTGTAGCCAGCCCCATGGTGTCTCATCCCTGAAGAGCACAGAACTCGCTGTGCTCCGGGTGGGCCCCGTGGGGTTTGCTCTGGGTTAAAGGCAGCTCCCCAGCCCTCTGCAGTGCCTGCCTGCAGCACTCTGCACCCCGGGCCGCTCCTGCTCCCCAGCCCCATCCTCTGCTGTCACCAGGTAAGTGCGGGGTGGGCTGCAGGAGGATGGCAGGACAGGGATGCTCTTCCTCTGCAAGGGCAGTGTGTTTGAGGGCATCAGAACAAGGATTTGGGGGATTCTCTGGCAGAAACAACAAAGCAGCATACGGGAAAAGTGCTGAGGGCAAATTGCTTTAGTAAATCTTACTTTTGATCTTATATACGGGCGTGCTGCAAAAAACCACCCTAAAAAGCTGACCTTGGTCAGTAATTACACATTTCCTTCATTCTCTCAAGTGTTGCACAAGCAGGATGTGTAAATTCATTTCACAGGCCCATAGACTGGTTTGGGTTGAAGGGATCTTGAAGCTCATCCAGTTCCAACCCCCTGCCACGGGCAGGGACCCCTTCCACTGTGATGACAGCCTGGGGTCAGAGAGCTCCTGGATGCAGAAGGAGGAGAAGGGGGATGAGACCTGGAGATCAGCCCTGGGAATGAAGGATCAGCCTTGCCCATGCTGGTCCTGCAAGGCAGAAGCATCTGGACACGAGAGGGAAGGGGGGATGGAGGGGGAGATGAAGGCAGAGAAAGATCAGTGTTTGTGCTGGACCGAATGCGATCAGATGACAGAGATAACATCTCCCTGCAGGATGAGAAGCAGCCTCATTCTGTGTGGCTCTGCATTGATTCCTTCCCTTTTAGTGTAAGCATGGCAAAATATAATGCTTCAGAGCGCCTTATCAGCTAAGCCTGCAGGTCAATTAACCAAACCACCCCGGTGGGAGGAAGATGGGTTTGTGCTTTCCAGCTGGCAGAAAGGTGAAATGGAAAGAAAGAAATCCAGAGGTTCAAACGAGACCAAGAAGCTGAAGTGGTGCTTTGTCTGTCTGAGGCTGCTAGGAAAACCAAGAGGAAATCACCAGCTTTCCTGGGCAGCTTCACTGCCCCTGAGCACGAGCACCAGATGTGATGCCCAGCCACAGGAGGCTGGGAAGGCAGGGGAGATTTCCAGATCATTATTGCAAACAGGCTTCTCTGCCAATGCAGTTGAATTCAGGGCATCTTAAAGGCACCAGCTCCACAGCTGGTCATAGCCGCACATCCTCAGCTCTTGCCACACAGAGCATGTCTCTATTCAGCTGGAATTCAGCTGGAATTCCCACACTGGAGGAGCACAGAATGGGTAAGTTTTGTCCCGGACGCACTGGGACCTCATCTGCTCTCAGAGGTAAGTAAGTGTTTTCACATGGCCAAAGGGTCAGACCTGAAAGGCAGCAGTGGGAGAGCAGCTCTGCCTGCAGACTGGTGCTGGGCTCACGTTGGTGCTGTGCTCTTGAGCAGCCCATGGTGCAGGTCTTCAGAAACCACTTCAGAGGAAAGAGTCACACGGGGACAATATAGAGCTGAGTGCCCTGGGATGAGGGGAAAAAGTGTTCTGAAACTGAACCAAGCAGCGTGGGAGAGGGAGAACAGAGACAGCAAAAGAGGTAAGTGAGGGTGTAAAGAAAGCCAAGGAGGTGGAGATCCCCCCTTGCTCCTGGCGGTGGGGGCAAAGGCATTGTAGAAACCTGGAGAGGGGCTTGGGACAAGGGCCTGTAGGGACAGGCCAAGGGAATGGCTTGAACCTGCCCGAGGGGAGACTGAGCTGAGCTCTTAGGCAGAAGCTCTTCCCTGGGAGGGTGCTGAGGCGCTGGCACAGGGTGCCCAGAGAAGCTGTGGCTGCCCCATCCCTGGCAGTGCTCAAGGCCAGGTTGGACACGGGCTTGGAGCAAGCTGCTCTATGGAAGGGCTCCCTTCATCCCAAACCAGTGCATGATCCTGCAGTTTAAAGGCTAGGGATTGAGTACAATGAGGGGAGACATGTTAAACGCCTCTTTATCTGCTGCTGTGCACAGCCCAGACAGTGATCTTGGGACTGGTCTGCTGTGTCTTCAGGCTGATGTGATGGTTATTCATGAGGGCAGCTGCACAGAGGGTTTTTGGCTGTTGGAGCCTGTCCTCCCAGCACCACTGCAGATGGGGTATCTGGGGTGTCTCATAGCAGGACTTTTATTCCACAACATTGTTATTTCCAGCCCCTCGGACCATCCGTTCTTGAGACGTCATCTTCCAATGGGACTGACTCCAGTCCCCTGCCCTGCATCCTCACCAGCATTCCCAGTCTGCCGGTGAGCAGCTACTGGGTGGCATTGCCTCTGCTGCCTCTACCTCCTCATGCTCCTGGGAAGCTGCACCTTGCTCTGGGTGACACGGACAGACCACAGGCTCCGTACGCCCATGTGCTACCTGCTCTCCGTGCTGTCCATGGCAGAGCTGGGCTTGTCCCTGCCACCACGCTGGCCATTTTCTGGTTTGAGTCCACCTCCCCGTGTTTCGAGGCACGCGCTGCGCAGACGCACTTCATCCACTGCTTCTCTGCCGTCGAGTTGGGGGTCCTGGTGGCCACGGCTTTGGACCGCTCGGTGCTATTTGCTCCCCTCTGTCCTACACCTCTGCCCTGACAAGCTCCCTCATAGTGAAGGCAGGGGGGTGATCTTCATGCAGGGCACCTGCGTGGTGCCCCCTGTTGCTGTCCTGATTCAGAAGCTCCTTTCCGCAGGTTCCGTGTCCTGTCTCACTCCTGCCTGCACCGGGACATGCTGAGGCTGCTCTGTGGGGATGTCCTGGTCACCAGCTCGTACGGGCTGACTGCGGTGACACTGACCAGGGGCCGGGACTCCCTGACCATCCTCCTGCCTTACGTGATGATCCTCAGGGCCCGCCTGAGCATCGTCTCCCAGGGAGCACGAGCCAAAGCTTTCAGCACGTGCATCTCCCACCTCTGCGCTGTCCTGGTCTTCCGCATCCCGCTCCTCAGCTTGTCCATCATCCACAGGTTTGGGGAGAGCCTCCCCCCCCTCACACCCTCCTGGCTGATGTTTACCTCCTGGTGCCTCCTGCCCTGACCCCACTCGTGTGCAGCTGGAAAACCAAGCAAATCCATGGGAGGATCCTTGTGCTGCTCTGCCAGAGGGGGACCCAGCAGTGGATTTAATGCCAGAGGGGGCCAAAGCGATGCCCCAAAGCCGATTTCTCCCTTTCCTCCCCAGCCTGGCTGCTCATGGGCAGTATCATCTCCTGGAGAAAATCACTCGTTCTCCTTCACTTCCCAGGAGAAGCCTGTCACCTCCCCTGCAGTGAAGCCCCTTTCCTCTGCACGGAGGGATGGATTGTGGCAATCCCCACTGCTCCTCTTTGGGATGCACCACCTCTCAGAGAGCCTGCAGGGCTGTTGTGGCCCTGTGGGAAGCTGTTCTCCCTGCAGGTGGGGAGAGAGCAGGCTGCTGAGAGCAGGCACTGGCAAGGAATCCACTGCTGGAGCAGCAGCTCTGGTCTCCGAAGGAACACAAACGCTGTTGCCAGACCTGGGCTTTTAATTACAATATCCCCATGTTGGCCCATTATATGGAAGCGTCAGTTCCCAGAGTTACGGAATGAGGTTTCATTATACAAACAATGTGATTCACATCTTTGCAGCTATGGAGACAGAAGCTCATGGCCCAGGGACTGCAGCCTGAGGACACAGACCCAGAGAAACGAGCCAGGTCTCACTGCAGGGCCTGCAAGGGGAGGGTTTGGGTTTTGCTGTCTCATGATATCAAATCCTCTGCTAAAAGCCTTCTGAAAACATGACAGGAATCTCTCCCCACCTCCAGGTTATGTTCCAGATGAGGATGGGCTGGTCTGGAATGGAGGTACTGGGGGCAGTGGGATGCAATGACATCCAGGGTGCTCTTTGTACATTGCCACTTTTCCTTCGGGACACACACGGTGTGTGAGTGACAGCATCAGGCTGTCATTAGAGGAGCCTCCAGCCCATCCCAAAGCAACATACCTCCTGATTAACACCTTTGTCACTGTGTAAAGCCAAATCCCTGTGACCCGCTTGGGTCTGCAGGGTGATGCCAAAGCATTTGCTCCTTTCTGACCCCAAATCAGCACCTTCAGGGGGCTGATCTCCTCCTTTGGGCTATCTCAGCCCAGCATTTGCCTCATCCCAGTAGCTGAGTGGTGGAGAAGCAGGGTGAAAAGGAGGAGAAAGAGAAACCACGAGCTTGCGGCCCCATCTCAGGGGAGGGAGCGTGCTGCAGGGATGCTGCGAGCAGTGCTTGTGCTGGGGGGGTGCAGGCAGAGGAAACCACTGATTTCAGTGCAGGCGCTCGGCAGGGTCGGTGTCCAGCCACACAAAGAGCTCAAGAACTGGAGCTTGGGATGTTCTGGCCATCTGCCAGCAGGCTCCAGCAAACTGGGAGGTGCTGGATGCTGCTGGGATGTGCTGGGGACTTTCGGTGGGGAGAACAAATGGTGTCTCTCTTCTGCTTTCCCTTTGCTCCCCACGCACCCCAGACAGCTCCAAAAGCTGCTTTGGTCCGTGTTCTCCTGCTGTGCTCAGGGCTGCTGTGGAGAACCCAAACGGCAAAGATCAGTTCTGAGGACGGGACACAGGGGCTTTGGTGCTTTTATTTTTGGCATGAGAATCATGGGGAAAGTACCAGAGTTTTTCCTTGCTTTCATGCTCTGTCACTTCCCGAGTCTCTTCAGTGTGCTCCCTGGGAGGTGCCAAGCACTATAGCCAGCAAGAACACACGGGTGCTGCTGTGCACGTGGCAAAGCATCGTGTTAGCCACATGCTGGGAAGGGACCGGTGTCTGCAGGGGAAAGGTGCAAAACCAAAGGTGGGTGAAGGTGGCTGCACGGCAAATGTGAGTGTTCAACACGCAGACCCCGGCCTCGTGGCTGGGAAGCTGCCAAAAGTCTTTCCTGTGTTCTTCCAAGGGTTCATGAAGGGCATGACTGAAGATGGGAACCTCTGCATGTCCAGGTAGTGCCTGCTGGAGGCGTGGGGCAGCTCTGATCTGCCAGCAAGAGGTCAGAAGCTGGGGACCTTCATTATAGCCTCTTCACAAGGTGGTCTTTAGCTGTGCTTACATCGGTATTTGTCTGCAGGGCACGTTGAGAGTATGGGAGGACATTGTTCACTGATCTGGTAAAGGGGCTTTGGAGTCATCATGTGGCTTTTGCACAGAATGGCAATAACCTCAGGCACTTAAAGGAGCCACAAACACCTCACACTGTCACAGGGCTGGCTGGCGGTGCCTGGGTTGGTGCGTGTAAAACGTTGCTCACCAGTTACACACAAGAACCAAGTAAGAAATGACTTGAGGATGCTTGTTCGGGTCCGTGCGGGCAGCGCACGTTTTGCAGAAGCGGGCTCAGAGCACCTGGTGAAGAGCTTGTTAAAGGAATACCTCTGTAGGACACGCAAAACAGGAGAGCCTCAAAGAGAGAAGAACACGTGGGACCCCTCGGCCAGCGCTGAGGAAGGTGAGTGCTCTGTGCAAACAGCCCTGCTCATGGCAGTGAACACGGCATGCTGCTAAGGCAGGGCTGCAGTCACCCGCCCTGCAAGCGTTCACACACCGTGGAGATGAGGTCCTCAGTGCCATGGGGCAGCGCTGGCCTTGGAGTGCGGGGCACGGTTGGACTGGATGAGCTTAAAGGCCTTTTCCAACCTGGCTGGTTCCATAATTAGTTTCTATCTATCCTAAAACCACCTCACCCACACTACAGGGTAACCTGGCAGGTACCACGCAGCAGCTTGGTTCAGGTTCCAGTATGAAATGGGCTGCCTTGAGATGTGCAGAGGCTGCTGTGAACCAGACTGAGTCAGCTGAATGCTCTGGCTGAGCTTATTTTGGCTGGGTGGTTCTGTTCAGCAATGAGCAGAGCTGAGCATGAGGAGCAGAAGCTGCTGGAGCCTTGGGCTGAAAGCAGCCGGCTCCTACCTAGATAAAGCTGAACTTAATTTACAACCTGGGCTTAGTTATGCAAGCGAAGGCTTTGAGACCAGTGAGGATTGGAAGATAAAGGAGATACCTCCCTCTGCAGGGAGCAACTAACCAGAGAGATAGGAAGGAATTGAGAGATAAGAAGGAATTTGCATCCAAACAATGATAAGGACCTAATGACGGGTTACCCCCTCTTCATCTTCTGCAGTGACAGGACAACAGGGAATGTGTTCAGACTGAAACAGGATAGATTAGGTTGGAGGTAAGGCAGAAGCTCTTCCCTGTGAGAGTGCTGAGGCGCTGGCACAGGGTGCCCAGAGAAGCTGTGGCTGCCCCATCCCTGGCAGTGCTCAAGGCCAGGTTGGACACAGGGGCTTGGAGCAAGCTGCTCTATGGAAGGGGTCCCTGCCTGTGGCAGGGGTGGGAACTGGAGGAGCTTTAAGCTCCCTTCACCCCAAACCATTCCATGATTCTATAATGAGGAGAACCCTGACCAAAATTCACCACGGGACCAAGACAGAAGTGCAAGACTCATGCTCAGCACCTGATGGTCAGGTGCATGGAACATCAGGGTATAAAACCCCTGTAATTTCTTTGCTCTGGGTCCCTCCCTGGCAGCACCAGCTCTGGCTGCTCCTGTTCCTGTCCCACAGTTATTACATTATTATTCTAAGAATGAGCCATAGCCTCACAGAAGCGTTTGGGTTGGAAAGGACCTTGAGATCACCCGAGACTGCTCCGGGAAACGCAGGGTGAGGAATTCTCTTTAGCATCCACCATTCCTGCAGCTCCCCTGAGCCCGGCTCTCCTCCGGCTGCCCCCGATTCCCAGCTTCATTTAATCATTGACAGGCGTGCGTGTGCCCAGCACCGCTGTTTGCTCCTCTCTGTTTGACTTTCCGAGCAATAACGTACACACCAGTTCTGCTACAAGTGCTTCCCACGTGTCCATCCTGGCTCTTATCTGCATTTGCTCAGCCCTGCACCTCCATTTGCCACCACACAATTCCCTTGTGCAGGCAAAATGCGTGAGCTGGGAACTTCGCAGCAGCGCCTTTGCAGGCTGGTAAATACAGGAGCTCTGGTGATGTGAGAGTAAATGATGCCCAGACGCTGCCTCACGTGCGTCTGATTCTGGTCAATATTTGCTTTGTACCAATCTCCTCCTGGAGCCGTGTGTGAAAGCTTCCTGCTGGAGGGGCCGAGCACGAGCTGCCCCTGCGATGGCTCCAGCTGGTTTTGTGTTACCTGATTTCACAGCGTTTGTCTTCCCAGAGGATGCGGCGGCCGCCGCAGAGCTCCCTACTGTAAAACTCCTCTGCTGCGCGAGAGGTTAAAGATGGGCCCTAACTATGAAGTGAAGGGAGCCTACAGACAAACTGGGTCGGAGCTGGGGTACTCTGATGATACCACTGAGATACTTCTTCCGTTCCATTATCTCCAGTAGCACCCATCCAGCCCCTCTGCTTCTGCATCTTGAGAACTTTGTAGTAAATCAACATGAATGGGGGGACCCTGAGAAGGGTTCACTGGGAAAATTTGCTTTCTCTTTGGACTGGGACAGGGAGCAGTCTTCTGACTGTTTAAGTCCCCAAAATCCTCTGCTGATGCCTCCACACCGCTGTGTTTGTACATCACTGGCCAGAGCAGCTTTTAGCTCCATCTAACCAGGTTTCATGCATTAATCTCAACCCTGAGAATGAAGTAGGTCATGGCTGAGGCCAAAAGTGAATCAGACTTTTTAAGTACACAAAGCGGGACACCGTTAAAGGCTCACAGCTTGTCAAAGTGCTGAGGAAAAACCCCAAGAATCCAGCTTCTGGGTTTCCCTGCATTCAGCTGGATTCAGTGTCCCAGATCTGGGTCTGGGGCTCCAGCTCCCATGCCAGTCAGAGGTCCATGAAGCCCACGGAGCTGTGGAGCACATCTGCTCTAAGGTGAGCTGAGATGCTCTCAGGGTTCAAACAAGGAAGGTTCAAACTAAACCAAGCCCCAAACCCACATCCTGGATAGCAAACATCTTGAATTGCACCCGGTGAGTGTGACCCCTCGGGGTGCTGGCAGCTCTGCAGGTCATGGCTGAATAAACCCTCAGCTTTGGCTCGCAGGTGTCCTTCGAGGAGCTCAAGTTAGGCTTCAGGATGTGCAGAGTAATCCTGGCCTCCAGCTGTGGGAGAAAGTGAGGCTCATGGCTGCTGAGCCCGACCTTGCTGGATCAATGAGGGGCACGGGTAGACCGTGCCTGGGAGCTGCTGCTCACTGCCACCGGGGCATGGCTCCCCTGTCCTCCTCCTCTTCCTCCTTCTCCTCCTTCTTCTTCTCCTTCTCCTTCCCCTTCTCCTTCCCCTTCTCCCCTTCTCCTTCTCCTTCTCCTTCTCCTTCCCCTTCCCCTTCCCCTTCTCCTTCCCCTTCTCCTTCCCCTTCCCCTTCCCCTTCTCCTTCTCCTTCCCCTTCTCTTCTCCTTCCCCTTCCTCTTCCCCTTCCCCTTCCCCTTCCCCTTCCCCTTCCCCTTCTCCTTCTCCTTCCCTCTCAGCAACTCAGTTAAACATGGCAAGTCTTGTGTCTGCCAGCCCTATCATTGTATCTCTTCTTGCAGTAAGGAGGAGTTTATCCAACCTCATTTAGAAGCCCATGAACACATTTCAATGCAAGGGATGGACCAGATGAGCTCTTCAAGTCCCTTTTGACCAAATTGTCTATGAATTCTAGGATTAGCACAGAGCAGACTGCTTAAAACTGTAGCATCATGGCTTGGATGGTCCTTAGGGCACTTAGTTAAGCATTCATCTCTGCCTCCATTGCAGGGCGCTGCATTACTGACTCAGCCACGGCATCCAGAAACCATTCCTCAGCAACAACAGCATCTTTAACCACCAGACACCCATCATGATGGATGGTCTCTGTGCTCCAATCTCTATTCTTGCTAGAAACTACATCCCCGTGTTGCAAAGGTGAAGAAAAGCTTCCATGCACTCAGACAAGTTTCGTGTTTTGTCCTCAGATCCAGTCCTGCCGGTACCCTGTGGCTGTCCTTGTGGTGCTTCATCTTCTGGCCCCTGAGACGATGATGCTGGACATCACAGAGCAGTGTCTCAGAGCCCTGAAACCAGCACCTCTCCCATCACTCTTCCCCAGTTCCCACCTCTTCCCTTCTCCTGTGAGGACTCGTGCTTGTTCACAGCCTGGGGAAGCAGCAGGAGGGACACCCAGGGCAGCTCTGCAGGAGACCTGAAAACCAGATTGTCCAAAAGGCAGAATTTTGGTCACAGATTTGCTTTCCAAGGGGATGTTGCTCTCAAAAGAACTGGAAGATCGATGCGCACCAATCTAATGGATCTGTTTCCTTTTGCTTCCACCTTTTGTTCTGGAAAAGAGAAGGTGGAAGCTTTTTTTGGGAGGCTTTTCTGCCTTGAGAAGTTATTTCAGATTCACGTCTGGTCTGTGCAACAACCAAACAACACCCAGTGCGTGCAGGAGCAGCAGCAGGGGTCTGACTTCACTCAACGTCAGAGTCACTCGTACGTCAGTTATCAAATCCCCTTCATCCTTCCCCAGTCCCTTTCGGAAGCGGAGCCGTCTGACGGCGTTGTCTCGTTTGCCAGATTGGATTTCAAGCAGGTCGATGATGTCTCAGGGTTTGCTTTGAAGAACTCGTGCTGCAGAGCAGCGATGTAATGTCATTACTGCCCCGCCACGGCTCGTGCTCAGCCTCCGCCGCTGTTACCCACATGCCCGCTGCAATATCTCCTTCAAATCACGTCTGATCACCTAAACCCACAAACCACGTTGGTGAGATCAAACCCGGCGTCTTCTCCAGCTTTTCACAGTGATGGTGTGGAACCTCTCTTTAAACGTGGCACATTCAAAGGGGTAAAGGCAAATGTGGAATTCCTGTGGGACACGTGCAGTGCGATCCGGCCACCTGGATCCAGATAGGGACTGGAACCCCTTTGGATTGATTGATTCATTGGCACAGGAAATCTTCCTGTAGGGCAGGTAGTGGCTGTTCCTGCCCTCAGTGAGCCCCTGGATCCATTTGATCCCTTTTTAGGCACTCAGGGATGCACCTCAAGCAAGGTGATCTTTCCATATGCACTTTTTGGGTTCATTTTTGGCAGAACAGTGGTGTTTCTGCTGGTAATGCCATGTCCTCTCCTTCCTCTCCTTCTGGTGACCTCAGGGCAGCCTCCAGTGTCTGAAGAGGGCTACAAAAGTGCTGGAGCTCTTCAGGACTGCAGAGATAGGAGAAGGGGTGATGGGTTCAAACTGAAACAGGGCAAGTTCCAGTTGGAGATAAGGCAGAAGCTCTTCCCAGGGAGGGTGCTGAGGCGCTGGCACAGGGTGCCCAGAGAAGCTGTGGCTGCCCCATCCCTGGCAGTGCTCAAGGCCAGGTTGGACACAGGGGCTTGTGAGGAAGTCCCCACAAAAGGGTGCTTGTCCAGGAGCCTTGGCACTGCTGAGTTTGGGGACCAGGCACGCTCTCATTGGGGTCACACAGCAGCAGCGCGTTTCGCAGCTTTGCCTCCACATTCTTTGCCCATCAGGGTTAATTCATCACATCCCAGATGTTCGTTCAGGCAGCATTATCCTGCTGGAGGAGGCTTGGGCCGTGCTGTACATGCTCTGCATGACGCTGTATTCTAGCAACTTACATTCAGGTCATGCTGACCTACGCTCACCTCTCCGTTGCCTCTGAATCACCTTTATCTGCCAGCTTTGCTTTACACAGGAAAATGAAATAGAGGGCTTGCAATGTTTGCAGATACCCCCAGGATTGTTTGATTTTCCACCCCACGCACTAAAAGCAGAGGCTCTGCTGCTTTGCCGCAGCACTCCCTGTCCTCTGCGGCTTCTGGATCCCCCCATCCTATTATCCACCTGATGTACCCAGCCAGGCATTAACTGTGTCAATGTTTGCCCGCACAAGGGCTCATTCCCTTCCCGGGCTGCAGCGCGGTGACCAAGGGCAGCAGCGCAGGAGCTGTGTTGAGTTCACTTCACTTCACCCAGGGCTTTGTGATGGTTTCAGTCAGAGGCACTGCTCAGACAGCCCGGGCAGCTCGTCCTCAGGCTTCAGCACAGGCTTCGGCACAGGCTCAGCTCCACGCAGGTTCCGCTGCCCTGCTCCACGCAGAGGACCATGCTGCAGTGAGGTTGCATGCCTCGCAGTTCCTTCCAGGCTCTGTGTGGGGTCACCCTGCTGCTCCCAAGGTGGTGTAGTTGAATTAGACAGGTTTCAGGGTGGATGTCAGAGCTGGAGACTGCAGTGCTCTGGGGGAAGATCGATTCCTGTTTGCAGCCACTGACCAAGGGGTTTTGCTTGAAGAGATGCACGAGGTGGACACTAAACCCAGGAGCATCCGTACACGAGAACCTGGAGAGCCTGGGAGGGTTTTACCGCAGCTGCTCCTGGCGCTGTCGTGGCAGGAGCTCGGCACAGGACCAGGGGCCAGTGAAGGTCTCTGCAGATGTGGCAGTTGCACAGTTACAGGAACAGTCACACCTGGGCTTCACCTCCTCTCGGTCCTGCCTTTCACAGGCTACACAAAGCCTCGCCGCCAGCTCAGATACCTCAAACACACCCCCTGATCCAGGGGACTCGTTTGTCCTCCCCTCTCCCATGCCCATGTACAGCTGCCCCTGGCCAGAGTCCTGGCACATGTAAGTCCCTCCTGCACTTACTGCAACCCAGACTGGAGCCTCCCTTCTCCATCCTTCCCCAGGACTTAGGACGTGGCTTAGGGGTGGACGTGGTGGTTTTAGGACTTGATGATATTGAGGGTCTTTTCCAACCTAAATGATTCTGTGCTTCTGTGACTTCTCATCACAAAGCCTGGCCCCATGACATCCTTCTGCAGCATCTACCCACACCTTTCAGGACAGGACCGTAGTCCTGGCCCCACCAGTTCCATCATCTTCAAGCACAACCCTCTCACACACACAGAGAACAGGGATCAGCAACAACGGCCCCTGCTGCTGGATCTTAGGTTTCTGCCCCATCGCATGTGCCCTGGGTGGTTACCTGGAGCTACAGCCTCATCCCTGCAGCCCAGAGGAGAGGGAATCCCCCTCACAGTAAGTCCCAGAGGAGATCCCAGCGCAGCAGAGCTGCCCAGCTCAGGCTGTGTGGTCCTCTGGGGGATCTGAAAAGGGGCTGGTCCATGTCCCCGCCCCCCCCCCCCCCCCCCCAGCTCCTTTCCTCAGAGCTATTTCTGCCCCTCAGTAAATGGGCGACTTGGATGAATGTCGCTTCACTGCTGGTGATGCCAGAGCTGCCGGTGCCAATGCTGCTCCTTGGTAGGAAGTGAAAAGAGCAGCCTGCCAAGGAGCAGACCTCCCTTCTGGGCTGCAGCCCCCCTCCCACACAGTCGCTGCAGCCAAAGAAACCCGTGTGTGATCAAACAGCATTCGACTATTTGAAACTCTCTGAAGCAGAGGAGGATGGGACATGGAATGGCTTGGGCTGCGAGGACCTTCAGGTTATCCAGTCCCACTCTCTGCCACGTCCAGCCTAGCCTTGAACACTGCCAGGGATGAAGCAGCCCCAACTTCCTCAGCCTGTCTGCATACAGGAGCTGCTCCAGCCCCTGATCATCCTCAAGGCCCTAACTGCCTGCCAGCATCCCCTGCCCTGGACCTGCCAAGGCTGGAGCAACCCTGAGGGACCCTGCTGGGCTGGCAGGAGGCAGAACCCTCCCAGCAGCAGCCTTTGAGCCTCAGCATTCAGTTCAGACCCGTGTGTGGACACAGACGGTGGAATCCTGCACTAGGAGGAAAGAGGAAAGTCAGAACTGGTTCCAGTGTGGTCACTGGGGCTTGGAGCACCCTGCCCAAGCAGGGGTTGGAGCTGGAGGAGCTTTAAGGTCCCTTCAACCTGCTCCTGTTCTCCTGGATCTTCCTCACGCCTTTCCTCTCCTTGTTTGTGTTTGTCCAATGAACGTTCCTTTCCTAAATGCTGCGAACAGGGGTTTATAAAGGCTATTACATGGGAAGACCAAGCTCCCCACCTTTCCCTTCCCTCCTCCCCATCCCTGCTCACTCTCCTGCCCCTGCTCACGCGCTGAGCTCTGGCCTGTACAGCAAATGTGATCAGGAGTGACTCACATTGTCGGAATTCCAGCGATGGAGCAATGTGTGCCAAGTGGGGGTGAGTCCCCCTTAGCTGCTGGGAACGCAGGGGGGTTAAGATGGGAAAATAGATCAACAGATCCTTGGGCCTCTCCCTATCTACATGCAGTTCCTGTGCTTCTGGGAAAAGGGATTAAGCAGAAAACCACCAGGAATGACTTGGTGGGAAACATCAGCCTGCCTTCATAGGGGAGCTGCTCCAGCCCCTGATCATCCTTGTGGCCTCCTCTGGACTTGCCCCAACAGTTCCACAACAACGATTTACTGGTGTCCATCCTGGGCAGTGCCCCGGCATGGTCTGGTTTACAACTACACACGTATCCTTGGGTCCAGTGGCTGCATTTGCAATAGAAACCTCGTAGGAGAACAGGCAAACCCATTAGCTCGCCTGTGTCTTGGTTTGGCAGCCACAGAAAGAGGGGTTAATAGTAATTTTACAGTAATCTAGATACAACAGGGCCATCTGCGAGGTCATCCACTAATGTGTCAGTGTTTGGCTTGGTAATATTTAGTTTGGTTTTATTGTGCAATATCTCACAATTCTAATTAAACCGTCCGTGTCTCACGGGTCAGAGGGGGATAGATACAACCTCACCTCTGTTAATCCCTCGAGGAGATGCTGCAAGCACTCTTCTGTCAAGATTTATTGCTATTTGCATTACAGATCCACTCTGCAATAAGAACGATGCGCGTTGCCAGCCCAGCAGTTGCCAGCCATAAATCACAGCGAGCCGTAAACGTGTCGCCCAGAAAACCACCAGGAGCGAATCCTGCCGCCGGGAGAGCATCGTAAATGGGAAAGGATCATTTCCTCCTCGCTCGATTCCCCTGGTGCGGCTCACGCGGTTTGTGCGTGGGGAGCTGGGGCTCCGCCGGCTCCCGGGTGATTGGGCAGGGTCAGACCTCGGGGCGCGTTATAAGTGCTGCCCTCCCAGTGCCGGGATGCGGACGTGGGTTCTTCCTCTGCATCACAACGGGGTTGTGCTGCCTGCGAAGGTCCCAAAGCCGCTGGGCCCCCGACGCCGCGCTCGGTAAGTACCGCGAGCAATGGGCAGCACCTCCGTCACTGCACTCCTGTGGGCTATGGGGCTGGATGCCAGTGAGGTGGGGAGATGTGTGTCTGAAGCGCTGCTCAGAGGTCCGCACCACTCCATGGGATGCCCTGGGCTGGATGGGCTGGAGGAAGCGGGTGGCTGGGATTTCAGGCAGCGCTGGCACCATGGTGCTGCTGGCGATGATGCACCCTTCATGGTGCCGCTTACCAGTGTGCTGTGGGCTTTGTGCAAGAGCCAGCCTGATCTTCCACCCCCTGGCCTGGCTCAGCTGGCGGGAATGGCACGCTGCTGTCCCTGCCTGGAAAGTCAACAGAAACTGGGCTCTGTGGGTGCTGCATCCCCAGCGCCCCTTTGTGATCCTCCTCCCTTGGCTGAGCTCTCCCTTGGTTGCTTGAGTTGGCAGAGACGCAGTTGTGAAAAGTCTCCTCTTGGGAAAACGGAGGATCTCTGAGTCTCAGCCTTCCCCAGGCTCCCAAGCCCTGCTCTTGCCTACGCTGAGAGAACCCTCAAAGCACTGGCACGCTGCTTAAGTTATAGGTGAAAATCAGTCAGACAGGCAAGAAATCAGGAGGTGGCTTTTGGGGGCTGGAGCAGAGGGAGAGCACCGTGTCCTTCACGAGGAGCCTGCACCCGTGCCTGTCTCCTTCCCCAGTAGTCTGGGGAGCATAAATGCCTTGGGCAGATGTTTACTCCCTGTGGCAGGATGCTTGGCTCGTCCAGAAGCAAACACTGCCCACAGCTGCCTTTAGCCTTTTCAAGTACGTCCTGCACTGTCTGGAGGTTTGTTTCCTCGCCAGGGCTTGGCTGCAGTGTGAAAGGTGTATTTGCTGTACCAGGATAGTCAGCTGGGAGGTGTAGCATATGTGTCTGTGCTGTATGTCGTATATACACATAGAAATATATATAAACACATTCCCATGCGTGCTTGATATATATTTCTATATTTTATGTATTTTATATATTTATATATATTATTTATAGACACACACACACACATATATATATATATACACACACACACAGAGAAAACACAGAAGGAAAAAAAGCAGCTTGGAGTGGGATCCGTATCTGTAACACATAGAAGCACATAACACTCCAGAGCAGCTCAGGGGGGAGCAGAGGTAGGAGAGCCCATTCCTAAATAGCTTCATACAGCACAGTAGGAGTTGCCAGTGTCCAACAAAATCAGGCTGCAAGCAGGTCTTCTCATAGGAGGAGCATCCCTTATGGACCCCGGTGAGTTCTCACCAGTCTTTTCCCACTGTGCTCCAACAGCCTCTCCTCTTTATCCACCTCCATATTCCAGGAAACCTCTTGAATCTCAGTAACTCTGAGGGCTCTGATACCTGCCGGATGCTGCTGGGAGGGAGGCACTTAGGGACCAACAGGCATGCACAGATTTGGGTTTCTAACACAACCTCCAGAAACAGCTGAATTGCAGGAGGCCGCAGGTTGGTTCTCGCTGCTCACATGCTGTTGGAGTGGCAGAAAGGGACAGCTCTTACCTTTGGGGAGCTCCAAGATGCCCCTTAGGACCAGAGGTACCTCTGGACAGTTTCCTTCTGTCAATGTCAACTGCTGTCGATGCATTAGGAAAGCACTGGCTGCCCATCCACATCTCTGTCAACTCCTGAAACATGGAACCATAGAATAGTTAGGGTTGGGAAGGACCTAAAGCTCCTCCAGCCCCAACCCCTGCCCCAGGCAGGGACCGCTTCCATAGAGCAGCTTGCTCCAAGCCCCTGTGTCCAACGTGGCCTTGAGCACTGCCAGGGATGGGGCAGCCACAGCTTCTCTGGGCACCCTGTGCCAGCGCCTCAGCACCCTCATGGTGAAGGAGGGCTGTGACTTGTGTCACTTCAGCAGCTGACACTGACTCTGATCAAGGCAGTTCCTGACACTCACGTGTAACTTGGCAGTGAAGTGGAGGAAATGAATTGATCAGGTCTTCCCGGGTTCCCATCAGTTACTTGGTGCTTCTGCCCCGGAGCAGGAAGATTCATCCTTGCTAAGCTGTGGGATTTATTGCTGAGTTAGAGTCTCGGGCAGGCTGAGAGGCTAATGGAGCCAAATTGCATTAGGAACATAATAACTACATCATGGATGATACATGTGTTTATTCAAAATTGAACTGTGTTAGAGTAAACCCTCCTGCTCACAACTGAGGTACTCTCTGGCTGCTCGTGGTCATTAAGAAGGCTCATTAAGTCTGAAACCGCATGTATTTCTCTTCCTTAATCAGCTGTGGGTTTGCATATCCACTGCTTTCCCCATCCACCCAGCCAGTCATTCTGTTACAGAAGGCAGAGAGGGGGCTTGGGGACCCCATCAACCACTCCAGCAGCTCTGCTAGGGTGCTCTGTCGTGTGTAATGTAGGAACCTGGACTGTGTTGAGATGGTCGAATCCTCCAGGAGGACTGAAACCTCATTGATTCATCAGATAATCCAGGTTGGAGACACTTCAGAAGATCTCTAGCCCAGTGCTCTGCTCAGAGCAGGGCCAACTATGAGGCCAGACAAGGCTGCTCAGGACATCATCCAGCTGGGTCTTGAAAACTTCTCAGCATGGAGATGCTCAGCCTCTCTGTGCAGGCTGTTCCAGTGCTTGACCATCCTCATGGGCAACATTTCTCATCATATCCAGGCTAAACCTCCCTTGTTTCAATCTGTACCTGCTGTCTCTGCACTGCTGTGCAGAGCCTGGCACAGCCCCTGTAGGTAGGTGAAGGCTGCTGTTGGGTCCCTGCAAAGACTTCTCTTCTCCAGGCTGAACAAGCCTCTTTCCTTGGTCTCTTACCCAGGGGCATTGCTCCAACCCTCAGCCATCCCAGTGGCTTTCTGCTGGCCTCTTTCTTGGTCTCTTACCCTAAGACATTTCTCCAACTCCCGCCCATCCCAGTGGAGCTCACCAGAGCAGACGTCTGCAGGTTTCTGTAAAGGCCTCACTCACCTCATACTCTTGATTCCTGTGTGAAAATCCCACCATATCCCTTGTGCCCTTTTCCCTCTGATTCAGACCCAAAGACTTTCCATGGGTGCCCCCACATTGCCCCTGAACCTGCAGCTTCTTTGACCTGTCATTAGCAAAGTCACAGGCACCTCACAAGTGGGGTTTTGCTCCTTTATTTCCCTTCACCCAACAGTGAGGTGGATTCTGAGATGAGTGACAACTTGGATGCAGGAGCCGCTGGAAATCCGCCTTGCCCTGGTGGCCAGCTGAGAGCAGCAGCCTCCACGTGCCTGACTCCCTGAGATATTTTCCATTTGTTTCCAATGAATTTCTTAACTAAGAATTCTGAGTTAAAATTCACCATGTTCATGTCCTTTGACTCCAGTTAGCATCAAAACCAACCCAACAGCTAAGCTGGGTTAGGATGGCTGTAGAAAAAGCATTTGCTCGCTCAGTAGAGCATCTCAGCCTGTGCAGTCTGGGGACATCTGTAAACCAGAAGCACTCACCAGGAATCTTTTCACTTTTATTAAAAAAATAAAGCTTTTTTTTTTTCCTTTTAAAGACAGAATGTCCACCCTTTCCCTCCATTTTATAGTGTAATGGTTAAACAAGAGCGTAGTCAGATGTGGCACTATGGTAGATGTACCAGTGTCCTAAACAGCATGGGTGACCTGCATAGGTTGGTGGGGAGGTGGAGGGATGCGTCACTTGTCATTACCCACTTCTGTACTCAGGGGAGAGTCCAACCGCATGGCGTTTCTGTCGTTGGTTTGTTTTAGGTGTAGGTCATGTGAGAGCTGAGCTGGGATGGAGCATGGCTTACACACCACGGGGGAGGTCAATGGCTCGTTCTATCAGCCCTCAGCTTTCTTCATGACGGGCATCCCAGGCCTGGAAGCCTTTCACCACTGGATCTCCATCCCTTTCTGCGCACTGTACCTTATTGCTCTCTCGGGAAACTGCATGATCCTATTCATCATAAAGAAGACCCAAAGTCTTCACGAACCCATGTACTACTTCCTCTCCATGCTGGCAGTCACCGACCTAGGCTTGGTTTTCTGTACCCTCCCCACTACCCTGGGCATTTTTTGGTTTAATGTGCGAAGGATTGGGTTTGATGCTTGCCTCACTCAGACGTACTTCATCCACACACTGTCCTTCATTGAATCCTCTGTGCTCCTCGCAATGGCATTCGACCGCTTCATTGCCATCTCCCATCCTTTGAGACATCCATCCATACTGACCAAGACGACTGTCGTGAAAATAGGTCTGGCAATTCTAGTGAGAGGTATGGTCTCCCTTCTTCCCATCCCCTTCTTGCTCAAGAGACTGACCTACTGTGGGAAGACTGAGCTTTCTCACTCGTTTTGTTTCCACTCTGATATCATGAACCTCGCGTGTGCAGATATAAAAGTCAATGTCTTCTACGGTATGATTATTCTCTTATCAACAGTGGGGATGGACTTCATCTTCATCGTGCTGTCCTACATCCTGATCATTAAAACTGTGGTCAGCCTTGCAACCAAGGAGGAGTGTCTCAAGGCTCTGAATACATGTGTCTCCCACATCTGTGCTGTTCTAGTGTTCTTCATCCCAATGATCTCACTGTCCATGATCCATCGCTTTGGAAAGAACATTCCTCCTCTGGTTAACACTTTGGTGGCCTACACCTACCTTATAATTCCTCCTGCTCTCAACCCCATTATCTACAGCATAAAATCCAGCCACATCCGTGAGGCTTTGATCAGGGCACTGTGGAAGAAGAGTGAATCCGACTGGTAGCTCCTGCACCACTTCTGCCAGAAAGCACTAGTGGACTGGTTTCTTGGCCAGAAGTAGTAGACTGGTTTCTTGGTGTTCCATTCACACAGGTCACTCCAGATGTAAGAGCTGCACATCCACTCGGATGCTGTCCCTCAACCTAGAGCTGTGACCTTCCATGTTTTGTCCCAGCACGATGTCCCTTCCAGCAGCCTGCAAACTCCTCAAGAGTGAATGCCAGAGGGATTCAGACAGAGGGAAGCCCCACTCAGAGGGTGGCAATTGAAGGAAAACGGGCTGCGTGGCTTTCTTCTGGCAAGTCAGAGAATTACAGAATCAACTCGGTTGGAAAAGACCTCTGAGATCACATCCAGTCAATGGACCTTTCAGGTCATTAAGTCATGCAATGGGGTGAATAAAGGACATGCAATGCATGTTGTGCAAGCTCTGGTAGCCAGATAACAGCAAGTAAGTTTCACTCAGACTCCCTTGCATGGGGTCATCGTTCCCTCACTGCATGCTACAGCATAGGCATAGCTAATCCGAGCAGCAAGCTCAACAGGGCCAAGAGTTTGGAGCCACTTTGAATATTCCAGTCACTGTCCAGCTGGAAGCACCCCACAGGATGGAGCCAGCTCCAGAAGCATGGAGAATTTTCTGAGGGTTAGGTCCTGTTAAGCTGGCCAACAGCACTCTCAGTCCTTGTAATGAAAAGCTCAGCCTTTATCTTTACCTGTGTTTTTGAAGTGTGATACCATCACAGTGATGGAAGCCTACTGCTTTTGCATCTCTTTGTGATGTCGTTGACTCCTACCATGTTCCCACATCTCAAGTTCCAGCCATTGTTTTGCATTGAATGTAAAGTGCGTATGCAACATCTTCAATAAAACACATTTATTCATTGTGAAAAGGCAAAAGAGCTGGTTAAGCCATTTTGGTTTCTGTTTGTATGACAGAGATACCAGGTTGGAGTTGCTTAAAATCTTCAGTATTTGCTGTAGGTGAGTGAAAGATTGCATGGAGTGTGTATGAAGTATGTATGAATTATGTATGAAGCATTGCATGAAGTACTGCATGAAGTAGGTCTGCATCGGGATGGTGCTTGGGGGTCTGGTGCGGTGAAAAAAGCATAATGGGAATGGCTGACCTTGCTGGCCCTAAGGACCACTGCAGCCTTCCAGCCGAGATCTGCCAGGCACCCACTGAACCCTTCAGAGGGATGGGAGGAAACACCCAGGGGTGGGAGGTCCCAACATCCTATTGCTCTGCATAGCGTGCAGAAAGGTTCCATGACCCCTGTGCCTTCCTCCCTCCCACAGACAGAATAAAATGGCCCCAAGTCTTTCATGCCTCCAAATGCCTCTTCACACTAACCCAGGGTTAGTCTTTCTATTCTGCTCTACACAAACCAGCACCTGGAACAGAGAGAAAAGCATAATGAGGGAGCATCTCCATTAGGAAAAGGGAAAGGGAACATTCCCAAGGGGATGGTTCCCAGGACGCTGTTTGTTTTGTGTGAGTTATTTTGCTGAGGATCCCAGTGGGCCCTTGCACGGGGTGAAATACTCCTCAGCACAGCCCCAGATGCTCTGCCTGAGCCTCGGCACAGCAGGTCTTGGGGTGGAGGTGCCTTTGCACTGTGATAGCTCCCAATGGGAGCGCGCTTTGCTACTGCCAGAGGGAAGATCAGCACAAGGGAACAAACAGAGCTCCCAGCAGAAAAGCCTAGAGGAGAGCTTTGCTGCAGCGATGCTTGTCTTGAGGACCCTCACACAGCACTGCTCCCATTCTGAAACCTTCCAGAGCTCAGCCATTCCCTGAAACAGCAAAAGCCCGAGGAGCCTCTGCCGCAGGCAGCAGAGGTGTGGGGAGGAACCGTGTAGGAGACACAGCAGCACACTTGTGAGCAGAGCTGGAGACCACGGTGGAGTGAGGGCTGCAGATGTGGGCATCTCCATCAGCCACCGCAGCAGAGCTTCACCTACCGCCCCGTGTGCTGCCCAGCCTGTGGAGCTGCAGGGTACCAAGCGGGCAGCCGAGATTTGGGAACCTCTGCATAAGGTACTGTCTTTTAGAAGCACATGTTCTAAAGCCTTTGTGGCTGCCTCTGGGAGCTGTGGTTTAGCGTCTGTGTGAGGGAAGAGAGATGAAACACAAAGCTGCTAATTCCTATTCTGTGATGCCCTGAGCCCTCTTTGTGCCTTGGGATCACTGCCACTATTGCCAATGGATTTTTTTCCACAGGAAGAGCAGTGTGAGACATATCAGAGGCATAGCGGAGAGGAGAGGAGAGGAGAGGAGAGAAAGATGGAAAGAGGAGGAGAGAGAGGGAACGGGAGGTGGAGGGAAGGGGAGAGGGGGAGAGGAGGAAGAGAAGAGGAAGAAGGAGAAGGAGGAGGAGAAGGAGAAGAAGGAAAAAGAAGGAGAAGGAGGAGGAGGAGGAGAAGGAAGAGGAGGAGGAGAAGGAGGAAGACCATTCCTGCCACCTCCATCTGGTTCGCACTGCCAGCTCCTCATACCCCAATCTTTTTCTGAGCCCTGCCTTGGGAAACTCTCCTGTTACCCTCCTGCATGCAGAGCGATGCTGCAGACCCTGCTGTGCTCTGTGGCTGTGTCCACACTGTAATTAAAAGAGGGATAAGGATAATTCTGTCCTGGAGACCCCTGATGCTTCCTGACCAGCTCCACAGCTCTTCCTCTTCGCTTCCTAAGAACGAGGGCCTTACTTCACACCCAGTGGATGCTAATCCCTGCCCAGTGCTGCGCACTCCTTCATTCCTGGGGCAGGGCAAGCTGGAAGCAGCCTGGGATGTCAAGGAATGGGTTAATGGTGGTGGGATGATGCTCCAGCCGTGTCCTGCTCACTTTAGTGCAGGCATCACTTGTATGGATCCCAATACAGCAAGTGCCTGCCCAGAGTGAGTGACATGGCCAGGACTGGGCAGCACAGCTACAAGCAGGTTCAGCTTTTCTGCTTACAGGTGGTGACAAACAGCCAGGAAATAAAATCCCCCAAACTACACATTTAGTCGAATCATCGATTAAGATGAGTTCAATTTTGGTGGGAAAATACCTTGAATTTGAGTGATTCCTTCTGGTTTTCATTTTTCTCTTTTCCCTCTGAAGCAATAGTTTGGTTTGCTTTACACTTTTATTTCTGGTGAGGTGAAATAGAGAAATGGCTACATATTCAAATGGTTCCTTTTGAGGGGTGCATACATTCCTCCCCCACTGCCACATTGCAGTGGAGAGATGGACTCAGATGGTGCAGACAGTCCCATTGCCTGCTCCGTCCTGGGAAGTTGGTCTTAGGCCTATTTTGGTTCCCTGGGACAGTCTGGTCACTGTTGATGAGCTATTTTGGTTCCCTGGGATCAGCTGCTGCAGCTGCTGCTCATGGTCCTCCAGCTTGGGTGGGTTTGCTGCCTGAATGTGCTCACCTCTCTTTAAATGCAGTTACTGGGGTTTGTAAAGACACGGATGCAGTTTTCATCTCTGCAGCAGGAAAGGTCCTTAGGGAACCTGCCCTTCACCCCACTCTTCATTAGCAGCCCAAACTCATCAGTCACTTCTGCATTTAGTGATGCCAAAGGACTGAAGATGAACTGAAACACGCAGGGATTATCGCCTTCCAGCGCCTGCCTTTCACAGCCACATTCCCTCAGATGCTTTACAATGACCCTCACGCTGTAACCACACCTGAGGGGCTGGCAGGAACTTGGCTCAGATACCTGCTGGCAGTCACTGAAGGGCTTTGTTCATTCAGCTTCCTCCTTCATGGAAGGGGTTTGCTGGAGATTTCATCACTCGAATAGCTTTGAGATGACTTGTCAGTAGCAATTCACTTGCACTGCGTGTGAATTGTGTATTAAAATCTAAAGCATAACTTATGTGTTAGAGACTCACGACGGAAACCCCCACAGCAGGGAAATAAATCCAGATGGCTATTTCAGGAGAAGGGCTTTGCCACAGATGTGCAGTAAAAAAGATTAATATTGTTTCCACAGATGAATGTTACTTTAAAACTCGTGTATTAACAGCCTGCAGAGCTTGCCATAAAACGCTCTGCATCCCTGTTTTACATGGGTACGGAGGAAATAATCGGAAAGCTCAGTCATGTTGCAGACAGCAGTGATGTGCTTAGAATCACAGAAAGGTTTGGGATGAAGGGAGCTTAAAGCTCCTCCAGCCCCAACCCCTGCCCCAGGCAGGGACCCCTTCCATAGAGCAGCTTGCTCCAAGCCCCTGTGTCCAACCTGGCCTTGAGCACTGCCAGGGATGGGGCAGCCACAGCTTCTCTGGGCACCCTGTGCCAGCGCCTCAGCACCCTCCCAGGGAAGAGCTTCTGCCTGAGAGCTCAGCTCAGGCTCCCCTGTTTCAGTCTAAATGTCCCTGTTTAAGCTCTCCCAAGCCAGGCTGGGGCTGGCGCTGCCGCTGCATCAGCCTTTGACATTCCACCTCAATGCTTTCAAAATCCCAGTATTGAAACAAATCTGATCCCTGAGAGCAGAAAAGGACCTGGAGCAAAGGCTTCATCTCCCTGCCCGTTCTCCTCGGTGCGCGGCACTCCTGGAAGGTTTACAGGCACACAGTGAGGTGAATAATCAGATTTTCTTCTCTTCTCCACTGATATTCCATCTGTTTTCAGGCCAAAAGGATGAAAATCCAATTTGTGTGTGCAGACGAATGAACACGTGTTGTCTCCCTGCAGCACTCGGGAGTGCTGGACCGTGGGAGGCAGCTCAGCCAGCTCCTCAGAGAGCATTTCCAACAGGGCAGAGAGGCACATATGGAAAAGATGAACTGAAGTTTAACAGGAACCACCAAAAATCTGTTGGGTGTTTTCATTTTGCTCTTTATAAGTAGAAGAAAACTAGTTCAGCTCTCGGGTTTATCACTTAAAAAGTAGATTTTAGTGTTCTGCATTTAAGGGAATCCAAGCAATTCTTGTTCAGATTCACATGCCAGCATTTTGTGGCTCCATGCATTATTGCATGCAGCCATAATGGGCTAAAGGAATACAAAGGGAGTGCTCTGCATTGTGGTAACGCAAAGATTCCTTTGGATTTCATAGTCACGGCCCTGTGGGATTCCCAGTCATGGGAAAGGGCTACTAAAGCTGCTGTTTCTCTTTCCCTTGCAGCAGGGGATGTGCCATGGCATAGCATGACTGCTCTTCCCTTCACATGCCATGCCCTTCCGCAACAGCTCTGACCTCAGCCCATCCTCCTTCATCTTGGCCAGCATCCCGGGGCTGGAGGCTGCCCATTTCTGGATGTCCATCCTCCTGTGCTCCATGTACATCCTGGCGGTCACTGGGAATTGCGTAGTCATGCTCATTGTGAAGATGGAGCCCGGCCTGCACGCGCCCATGTACTTCTTCCTCTGCATGCTGGCTGCCATCGACCTGGCCTTGTCCACGTCCACAGTGCCACGCATCCTCTCCTTCTACTGGTTCGACACCAGGGAGATCAGCTTCGGCGCTTGCCTTGTCCAGATGTTCCTCATCCACACCCTCTCGGCCATCGAGTCCACTGTGCTGCTGGCCATGGCTGTGGACCGGTACGTGGCCATCTGCCACCCGCTGAGGCACGCTGCCATCCTCACCAACGCCACGACAGCCAAGATAGGGCTCGTGGCCATGGCCCGGGGAGTCCTCTTCTTCCTGCCGCTGCCTTTGCTGCTCCTGCCCCTGCCGTTCTGCAGCTCTCGGATGCTGTCGCACTCCTTCTGCCTGCACCAGGACGTGATGAACCTGGCCTGTGCCAACACCACCCCCAACGTGGTGTACGGCCTCACCGCCATCCTGCTGGTCATGGGGCTGGACGCCGTCCTCATCTGCCTCTCCTACGTCCTCATCCTCAAGGCTGTCTTGAGGCTGGCATCGTGGAAGGAGAGGGTGAAGGTGTTCAGCACCTGCGTTGCCCACATCTGCGTGGTCCTGGCCTTCTACGTGCCCCTCATTGGGCTGTCCGTGGTGCACAGGTTTGGGAAGGACCTGGCTCCCCTCGTCCACATCATCATGGGGAACGTCTACATCCTGGTGCCTGCTGTGCTCAACCCCATCATCTATGGGGTGAGGACCAAACAGATACGGAGGAGGATCCTGAGTTTAGTTCATATCTATGACAGAACTGCCCAGTGACCTGTGCCCTGCTGCTGCCTCCTGCACCCTCATACTAGACAGTCTTGTTTTACACTTGGAGTCCTTCGTGCAGGACTGTTCTCTCTTTGTATGGCACATAGCACATGGTAGGAGACTGAGGTGCTGCCACAAAGCAAAAAGCAAATAGCAATTGTAAACTCCTGCCAAGAGTCTTTACACTCACCAAGCTTGGAGACAATCATGGAATAGTTTGTGTTGGAAGGGATGTTAGAGCTCATCCAGCTCCAACCCCCTGCCATGGGCAGGGACACCTTCCAACTAAACCAGGTTGCTCCAAGCCCTGTCCAACTTGGCATTGAACTGCCAGGGATGGAATCTACCACAGTGACCTAAACCCAACCCTGATCCAGCAGGTAACACAATGGGAAGGATAAGGGGCTCAGCAAACTAATAAGGATGTCTTGACTTTTTGCTTCTTTGTTCCCATATCACCCATAACAGTGGCAGAACTGAGTGAATGTTACAGTGGGGTTTGACTGGCTTTTGAGTGATAATTCATGGTTTTTGAATGATAATTCATGGGTTTTGAATGATAACTCATGGTTTCCACTTGTGTCCCATTCACTTTATGGAGGAGCTGATGGAGAAGAGGAAAGAGGAAAATAAAAGTTATAGAACATATAAATCAGCACTGATGACACCATGCACGTGGAAGTGTGCTTGAAGGTCTAAGATTTGAAGTGATTTAGTGTTAGGCCAGCTTGTGCAGGTTTTTATCCAGTTGGGTTCTAAAAGCCTTCAAGGATGGAAGCAGCACGACCCCTCTGGGCATCCTTCCTTTGCATTGCAAGTGCTTCTGCTGCCCCTGTACTTGCTGCAGTAATAGAAGCAAGTTTAACTGTGAGCAATAACTAAACTTTTCAAGAAAAAGAGGGAAATACGTGGAATGAACGAGTTGCATCAGGGAGGACAGGAGGTCTTCCTAAGGGCTTCACTCAGGGGTTCTCGCACCTTGCCCATAACTTCTAGGTGAGCTAGAAGAGGTGTCTTACCAAAGGTAGGCATTCCCTTGCCTCGGGGCCTCCAAATGACAGCAATAAATTGTGGATTTGTGCAGTTTCTTCCAGTTGCCGGCTGACACTGGGTGCAGCTGGAGTCCTTTGTGCAGTCTGTGCTCATGCAGCATCAACCACAGCTTGTTAGAACCTCTTGTGCTCAGTTAAAGCATGCTGTAGTCCACAGCAAGCACTTGGCTTTTGGTGCTTTCCGAGTCCTTGCCTCCTTGGGCTTCAAGGCTATTTTGCCCCTGTCATTTTGCCGTGTCCTGGTTTATCAGAGCTGGGAGAGGTAAAACAAATTCATCAAAATGAGCCCAGTCTGTTCCTGCCGGGTGTGACTGGGGATGCATGAAGCATTTCTCCAGGTGCGTGATGGATCCAAGCCCTTTCCGGGCACCCTTTGTGGCACTGACAAATGGCTCCTGCTCACTCTCCAGATGTTCCTTGGGGTTTTCTTTCCTTTTGTGCTGAGAGAAAAAGTAATAAAGAAAAATGGATGAACCATCCCCAAAATGCTGGGTTATTTTTCCTTGCCTGTTCCTCAGACAGACAGTTAATAGAGCTCAGAGCATCGGGGCACGGTGAACTTCTCATGGGGAGAGATGAAAACCATGTGGGATTCTTGATCTTCATCTAGTTTTCCAAACTTCAGTCATGGGGACTGAAGCCCCTTCCCTTCCTTCCCCTTCCCCTTCCCTTCCTTCCCCTTCCCCACCCCCTTCCCTTCCCAGTTTTACCTGAATTTGGCTGTTTCTTGCCGGAGACAAGCCCTTGTTGCCTCTGTTTGCCCTGGCAAACAGCTCAGCACTGCCCAAAGCTTCTGTGGAGCAACAGGGCTGGTGCTGTTGAATTCATACGTGCACCACACACTTTTCACACCAGCTTTTTCCCCCGTCTCCTGGGCTGGACACCCTGTGGACACTGGAGGGCATCAGGTGTGACCCTTGTGCAGACATCCCACTCGGTATGGTCCAGAGGAGTGCGGTCTGCAGGCTCCAGGAATGCCCCACCAGGCAGGACAAGGACTCCCAGTGGAAGCTGGCAGGATGCTTTGCCTCACAAGCACTCTCCTGAGCCAGAGCAAGCAGCTCTCGCAGGGATCAGCGGCTGTGTGGGAAATTGAGCTCCCAGACCTTAGCTCGTTCTGCTCTGTTTGCCACTGATCGGGTCAGGTCGATGGTGTTTGATGCTTTTTTACAGGACTCAGGAGTAGGCAAACAGGGCTTCATGTCTGTGAGCTCTTCTGCCTCATCCCACCCTCCCTACTTCCTACTTGTTAACAGCCTGTGCTGGAGACCTATAGGATCTTAGAAAGGTTTGGGTTGGGAGGTGTCCCTGCCGTGGCAGGGGGTTGGAACTGGATGAGCTTTAAGGTCCCTTCAACTCAACCCATTCTGTTGATTCCATGAGCCTATGAAGTGGTGATGGTCCTCATAGAAGGAAATGGGTAGAATTCAACTTTAAGCATTAACCTTTCTTCTGTAAGGAAGGTAAAACCTACAATAACCTTATATTAGCAAACGGCAGAAGTCCTTTGTAAACATAAACCCTTTCAGACATACCAGCAATCCTCCCTGATGCAATTTCTTGGAGTGACCTGTCACAGGAGATCATTGCTAACTGGGCTGCACTATGTTAATACACACAAAATATCCCAGTAAACAGGCAAATATGTTTTCCAGGATCCCTGCTCTATATCTGGGAGAGGCAGCAGGATGAGGGGGAGGTCAGACAACCCAAACTCAGTTAGGAAACTCAAGCACATTATGGTCCTTTGCTCTATTCTTAGTACTAACCGAAGGGCCCTGATGGATGGAGAGGACATCTCTGACCTGGCCCCGTGTTCCTTGCAGCTCTCTATCTTCCTGAGCAGCCCTGGCTATTGTGGCCACCACGAGGAGCCTCCAGGCCCTGCTATCTCTCAATGAGCTGGATCCAGTGGGGAGGCAAGAGGTGGAGCCCCAGGAAGAGGACACGCACTTCTGCTGAAGCAAAGCAGACGTCTGGCTGCAGACAAAACAGGAAATGAGACTTTTTGGCACCATTTCAGTAGAACACTTATATTTCAGCTCAGTTCATCCCTTTTCTGCAGATGAAGCAGTAGTTTCACAGACCACAGGCGAGAGGCAAGGGGGAAGCCACAGAAGGAGAGGTACAACTGCAGTTCAGTTCATCTAAGAGCTGTTCTCAGAGCACCCATGTCATAAAACAGGGCTGCACCTTTCTTGTGGGCTGATGCTCACCCACTGGGGAGGTAGAACCCCGTTTTTCTTAAGGCCTCACAAAATATGTTCTTTTTTTCCTTTTCATCTCCATTAAGAACACAGAAGCTGCGCTCATGACCAATGTCCATCCATTCCACCACCCGGCTCCTCCAGGGCAGGAGGACGTCTTCTAAGAGACATCGTTTTAAAGGAGGTCTAAGAGATGCCTAACCCAAGGCAATTCCACAGTAGCCTCCCAGTGACATCTGCTCTTAATAGTAGTTTTCATCACCCCCTTTGAGACAGTGGATCAGCCAAACAAGCGGGAATCAGAGGCACCCAGTGCCTGGAGCCCTGAGGGATTTGTGGAGTGGTGATCCAAAGATGTGTGCGCTGGCAGATGGGATTCAAGATGCTCAGGTTTGGGTATCACTGCACATTTGAGGAACAGTGATCTGCTTTTCCAGGCTGCTTTTCACACCTGGGCTCTTGAGAATGCCAGATACTTTCATCAATGTTTCTGCAGACCCTGTGTTAAAGTGATTATTAGTTCTAAAGGGAGGAAGTGCCCTTCCTGAAGAGGTTGTTACCCTCAGACCCTTCTCCTGTCAGTGATGGCTGTACATTCACATGTACACCTCATTTACCCGATGGGGTAGACACCAGGGTGAACCAAACTGCCCCCTCCCGGTCGTGCCTGTTCCCCACTGTGGGGTGCCAACAACCCTCTGGGATGCTGATACCTGCAGCCCGTGACTGTGGGGGAGGACAACCCCTGCCTGTGTTACAGCTCGGCAAGGAGGGTTAGCAGGACTGAAATCTCAGCTTGCAGAAGTGGTTCCTGTGTGACACAGGGAGAGCCAGAGCTCTCCTCCCTTGGAGAAGGTGATGTGGTTACTGTTTACTCCATTGATGCTGGAAAACAGCACTTACGTTGGTGCACACAGGAGCATCCAAGCCCAAAATCCTTCACTCCCGGGCCAGAGATGTTCAGACGCTGCTTCTTGGCAGCAGGCTGGTGGATGCTCCTTGGCTGGGTCCCGTGTGCTGCTGCGCTCTCTGGGTTCTCAGCTGTGCACAGCTCCAGCTCTCGAAGATGCAGAAACCACTCAGTGCAAAGGCTCTTCAATCCGGTCTTTGCTGCCAAGGTTATTTTTAGGGAAGGAAAAGAGCGCCAAGGCTGATGCTCATGCACAGAAAGAGAGAAAAGAGGTACAAGGAATAATGATAAAAAAAGAGCTCTAAAATGAGGGTGAAGCTCGGAGCCAGCAGAGTCCTGCTCTGCAGCACACACACAGGAAGGATGTGGGAATCTCATTCACAAAGCACTGGGAGCCACACTCGGATGTCAATGTGAGGAGTGCCAGTGCCAGAGCCCGGGTCCAGGTACCCGCATGCTGCTCCTTCTCTTATCCTTCTACAGGACAAGGAGAACCCGGAGCAAGGACCAGTGAACTCCCTCCATGACTCCCAAACCCAGAGGTGGGCTTTCTGGATGAGTCTGCTTTCACCCTCCATCCAGGATACCTCCCCTTAAGTCTTTGTGCCCTCTGGTGCAACACAGTCAATACAGTACCACAGCACAGCTCTCTGCATCCTGGCATAGAGAAGTTCATCATTCAGTCATGAACCAGGTACTGTGTCCCTCCATCCCCATCAGCTTTCTGCCTTCTGGCGCTGTAGCTCTCCATGGTAAGAACTGTTCACCAAGGCAAGATGCCTTCTTGCACCTCAACAGACTCTGAAGACTGGATCCCCATCAGTGGAGTGAGAGAGATGTGAAGACAGCTTTGCTTTATGGCATGCTTACTCTCCTGTGAATTCTTTTGCAGGATAAGGGGGATCTTTGACTGGATGAAGATGCTGCACTAGGGAATGACCAACAGTAGCTTCCTCAGACCTTCTCCTTTTCTTTCAATAGGAATCCCAGGAATGGAAAGTGGGAATGTGTGCCTTGCCCTCCCTTTCTGCTGTCCATGCATTATTTGCATCCCAGGAAATAGAGCAACCCCCTTTGGCGTCAAAGCAAAGTGCAGCATCCATGAGCCACACATCTCTCCCTGTGCGTGCTGGCTGCTGGCTATTGTGGAGCTGAGAGTGCTGCTCTTAGATTCACAGGACACGAGGCTTGATCCCTGCCTCTCCCTGATGATCTTCATTTGGTGCTTCTCCACTTTTTATGGGCATTTTGGGTAGGCAAGATTCCCACTTCCCAGTGGCTCCTGGGCTGCTGGCCATGGCCAGGCCAGTGTTTGACATGGGCCAGACGAGGTCTTTGTGAATGGGGTTGGCTTTCATGCTGTAGATGAGGAGGTTAAACACAGGTGGGACAAAAAGGCAGATACTGGCCATGAGCACGTGGCTGAAGGGTGCAGTGTTCTTCCTCTACTGGTCCATCCATTGATGGGCTGACCATGGGGACACAGGACATGAGGACAACATAGAAGTGAGAGGGCTTTGGTCTGCTCCTCTCTGGACATGCCCAGCAAACCGTCCCCAGCCCCATCTTTGCAATCCTGGCACTGGTGAGGATGGAGGAGCACCTCAGCAGATGGCCATGTGATGACCAAAGGCCATGGCCAGGAGCACTGGGGACTCCTTGAAGGAGAAGGCATGGATGCAGAGCACCTGGGTGAGGCTGGAAGCTGATCTCTCCAGCCCCAGCCCAGAAGACATGCAGCACCATGGGCAGGGTGCACAGTCAGGCTGAGGTCCTTGGTAGCCAGCATCAAAAGGATGGGCTGGTGGAGCCTTTGACAAGCAGGATGGTGCCATTCCCAGCACCGCAATGAGGTACCTCAGACAGCAAGGGAAGAAAACCCAGCAATGGAAATGAGCCATGCAGGGAATGCCCATCAGCGAGGAAGCCAGAGCTGCTGCTCCCTGGGGACATGCTCGGTGCTGATGCTCTGCCTCCCTTAAAGGCCCCTTTTTCATTAGCAAGCTGAGGTAACGCGGGATTCGATTTCGCAGGGCAATGAGAGCAGTCTGGTTTCTCAGGATGCAGATGTCGGTTCTTTTCTCCTCCTTGAAGATATGACAGAGCAGAGATGAGCACTTTGAGATGCTGGGTCAGGCCTTTTTCCTGCTTTATGTTCCCCAGGCTCCTCCTCTGTAAAGCCAATGACACCATCATCTATTGCACGGAGGCCACATCCCTGCAGGACATTGCTGCAGCCTCTTCTCTCAGCTGCTGTGAGCAGTATTGCTGTCCCTCCCTGGCACTCAGGGATGGTCTCTGCTTCCATGTGGGTCCCTCTCCAGTCCTCTGTATTGGATCTGCAGCCTTTCCTCTTGATTCCTAGCCTTTTCCACCCCTCTACTCTCAGTCCCTAATGCACACAGCCTCATCCCATCCATGCAGGACACTGGGGCTTGGAGCAAGCTGCTCCACACCAAGTGGAAGGTGTCCCTGAATGTGGCAGGGGGTTGGGACTGGGTGAGCTTTAGGTTCCCTTCAACCCAAACCAGGCTGTGGTTCTATTATTGCCAGAGGACAAGGGTCCCTCTCACCATCCCTGCCTCCGCTGGGCAGCCCTGTCCTATGGAGCTCTGCAAAGCACTTCCCTGTGCCCATGGCTCGGACCATGGCTCATCTCCTGGCAGCTCCTGCTTGGCCTGCACCTTCCCCCTGTGCTACCCCATCACCTGCTCTTCAGGGGAAGGCGAAGGGAAAGGGGCTGCAGGTTTCTCCCTGTTCTGTGCCCGTGCAGCTCCCAGCGCTGCGTGGCCTCGACACGGAGCGACAGGAGCAGCAGCAGTTGCTGCAGTGTCTCTGTCACCCACCCTGACCCCACGGGGCATGGCCACTGCTGGAAGTCTACATTTGACAAGGCACCGGCTACTCAGAGCGTTGCCATCCCCCTTAGGAGGTCATTTACTGTTCTAGTTGCTGTTGCCATTGCCACAGCTCCTGGCGACCGCACGCCGAAGCTGCTCAAAGTGACAGGTATCTGTGTGTCACTGATACAGCAACTCCCATCCTCAGCAGGGGTGCTGTGTTACAGCTCTCAACCGTGGGTAAATGCAGCAAGGTGTGCACAAATCCAGCTCTCGTTTCTTCTGCGCAGCTCTCAACCGAGGGATTCCAATGCACAGCCCACGGACACCGCAGGGAAACACAGTGCTGTGTGAAACATGGATCATAAAGGAAAAGCGGCACTCAGAGGGCTGAAGCTTTGAGTACAGGGATGGTGCCTTTTGGGGTAACAAGTAAACAAGTGAGTTAGAAAATGCTCTTTTTCATGTGCTATGTGTTTGTCAGGGTTTTCTGTTGCTCTCCTGGGGGCTGCCGTGGCTGATGTGGAAGAAGTCAAACTTCTCCAGCGCTCAGCACTCAGGGAATTCACTTCCCATCTGCCCCTGCAAACAGGGAACAGGGCATTCACTGTTCAATGGGGGAACGTGGCATTCATTGTTCAATGGGGGAACGTGGCATCCATTGTTCAATGGGGGAACGTGGCATTATTCAATGGGGGAATGTGGCATTCATTGTTCAATGGGGGAACGTGGTATCCATTGTTCAATGGGGGAACGTGGCATTCATTGTTCAATGGGGGAACGTGGCATTATTCAATGGGGGAATGTGGCATTCATTGTTCAATGGGGGAACGTGGTATCCATTGTTCAATGGGGGAACGTGGCATCCATTGTTCAATGGGGGAATGTGGCATTCACTGTTCAGTGGAGGCATGTGGCATTACTCATTAGCACGCCATGAAGAATGGAATCAGGCTATTTCCAGCTGCCCCACTTCCCACACAAAGCTCCAGACATCTGTGCCTCTGCTCTCCCTTTGCCAGCTGAATCATGAGCTGGGTGAGTTAAATCAGCAGGCAGCTTTCCAGGGCGCTGCAATCATCTTCAACATACAAATAGATTCAAGCATGGTCTGGGTGTACAGATGTGAACGTGCTCCTCATCCTCATCATTTGTAAGTGCCCTCTGGATGTCCCACAGACGTCTCTTGCTCGCTCTGTGCATCAGTGACTGTTCTGGCCTGGGTGAGTAGCCATTAAACTGAGAAACCCAAGCCACGGGGCTGCCCCAAAGGATGGGCACCTTGCCCACCGGTGCTCCTCTGTGAAGCACTTTGATTGCTCCACAGTGAGCCCAAGGAAGGAATATTCCTCACCTCCTTGTTGAGGCACACAAGCAACGTGTCTGCACACAGGGGAAGGATGGGTTTGCGCAGCCAAGCTGGGTCTGTGCCATGGGGGAGGCTCCGCTTCTACCCAGAAGGATGAACACGGAGCCTGCAGACAGAGCATCATCCTTGCTCAGTCGTGCTTTGCAGAACCATCTGTCAGGCTCTCTGTGAGCAAGGACCAGAGGAGTCAGTTTCCCATCACTGAGTGTGCTCAGCACCAGCCACTTCAGAGGCAGGAGCAAAACATGCCATTGGCACATCTGTGTTTAGTGAATGATCCTGGGGAAAAACCACAGTTCTTAAAGCTTCACTTCAAGGCTTTAGATCCTGTCTGGAATGCAGGATCTAAACAGCACCCACTGCCGTTGTAGCCCTGGGTGTTGGTCCCTATAGAAATGTCCATTCCCTCCTCCAGACATCAGCAGCTGCATCCCTGCAGTGTCCAGCAAGAGACACCCGGGCTGTGGAAAACACTGAGAGATGGTTTGCGGGGGGAAGAAACAGCGATGGGCAATGAAGATGCATGTGGATAGATGGAGAAGCAGGCAGCAAGGGCTGTGCTGGCGATAGCTGCCTGGGTGGTGAGGTGGTGGGTTTGGAGTGCATAAGGGCTGGGACAGAGCCCCTTTTCCTCACAGTAGCTCCTCTGATGCTGTTTTGGGTTAGTGACCAAAGCAGGCTCGAGGAAACACCGACGTTTTCTTTATCTCTGAGCAGTTCTTACTCAGCACCAAGGTCTTCCCTGCCCCACCAGCCAGGGGGCTGGGAGCCTATGGGCTAGGCAAGGTCAATCGGACCCCTCTGGTCTGAGAGGCACGGAGATGTCTGTCCAAGTATGGCTGTAATACAGTGTGCCGTGTAAAAGCTCCCAGCAATGGCTGCTGCAGGGGCATGGAGCCATGCGGTGCTGCTGCTGCTGCTTGGGGGAAACAACATCTTGATTTACTTCTCAAGAGCAATGAAGTGTCTTTCGCAGACCCTGAACAAGTACATTAGCATCCATCCTCCTTTCCCTTGGGAAAGCACCACAAGCAGCTCGCACGGATGGCTGAGCTGCGTTCTGATCACATCCCAACCCCGCCAGCTCGGAGACCTGTCTTCTGGAGCTCTGACACTCCTGACAGAGAATTCCCTCTAGAGGCATCTAATCCTTCCTTACCCTGTATATAACTCCAGCAGAGGCAGCACAGAGTCACTTAAGGAGTATTTTTGCTAATTCTAAGAAGTGAATTGCTTTTTTTTCCCTGCTCCTGTTATTTTGGCAAGTGTGGGGATCAGGATGGATAAAAATAGTTATTCCCGATAGTCCTTTGGTTATCCTGCTCCTTCCACTGACAGGACGCATCAAACAAGAATCCCTTTAAAGGCTCTGGGGTTTGGTTAACCCGTTACAGGTTTAAGCAGGAGGTTTGAGGGTTCCATCCCAATGTGCTGCAGCATTTAACAAGAGAGAAACCCCACGATTGTTTGTCTCCTAAGCACGAAAGGCACCGCCACACCTTTCACTGCAGGGACTCCATTCACTGTCCCAGCACAGCCTCCTTAACACCTATGAGACCTGCAAACAACGATTATTATGAGAGAAATGCGAAGGTTTATTTTCCATCCCACCGTCTGCAGACCTGGGGGCTCCGTTCTCACGATGGGTCTGCAGGGGGGCAGGCTGCAGGAGGAGAGGGGGCATCTGATGGCTGAGGAGAAGCACCATTTCCTAAAGCTTTACCCCACCAGTTTTCACAAGAACAAATCCTCCTCTCATGGAATCTGCTCAGTAGTTAGTCTGTGCTGTTGTTATGGAAATTCCCTTCCTTTCCTCCCAAAGCAACACAATGTGCTCATCCATCAAAGCTTTGCAGTGCTGTCTTGGGTCTCAGAGAAGCTGCTGTGACAGGAGAACAACCCATCAACCTGCTGGATGAGCTTCCCGTCATTTCAGGCTGACATTCATGGGCATCCAGGAGGTTTCTGTCTTTTCTAAACTAGACCTGAACCAAATCTGAGCTGTGCAGATTGCAATTCCTAAGCAGTGAGAGGACACCAAAAGCACTGGACCAGCCTCATGGTCACAGACCTTCTGGTACCCACATTGCCTGGGTGTGAAGGACATCATCTTACCCCAATTTCCACCTCAGTCTGCTGTCCATGGAAACTCTGCTACCCTGTGTGCCAGCAAAGCAGACCAAAGCCTCCACCAGCCCTGCATAATGTCCTCCCCTCGCTGACCTTGGGCTGCATCTCCAGCACTCCAGGGGTGCTGTGGTCCTTGCCCATGGGGATGAACCCCTACCCCCGTGTGTCCCAGCTCTTCCTCATCTTCTTCCTCACCTCTCTGGACTCAGCAGTGCTTTTTGCCATGCCCCTTGTCCAGCTGATGGCTTCCTGCCCCCCCCGGGCCTCTGTGACCACGCCAAGGGGCACGAGGGCAGCCGAAACAGGGCTGAGGCACCCACAGAGGAGCACAGTCCTGATCATACCCAGGTTCTCCATCTGCTCTGGCTGCCTGGTGACCAGGGAGCACCATGTCCTGTCCCCTTCGCCTGCATCCCATGGTGACCTGCCTGCCCTCCAGAGAGACGGCGAACAACAGCGTCTGTGCCCGGGACCTTATTTTCCTCCCCAGGGGTTCAGATCTCCTCTTCATTTTGTTGTCCTCTGTGTGGTCTGTGTGACACCTTTCAGCATTGCCTCCAAGGACAAGGGCCTGCAGGTTGCACAGTCTGAGCCTTCTTCATCCCAGAACCTGGCTTGGAACCCTGCACAGGTTTGGGAAGGAGGCACCCCCATCTCCCACACCGTGATGGGAAAATCTGCATCCTCCTCCCACCCCACTCCAACCCTGTCCTTACAGCATCCAAAGGAAGCAGTTACAGAGGCACCTTCAGGTGGGGTCTTTCCCTTCAAAACAAGCCATAGGTGAGAAAAGCCAGCAAACTTCTGCAGACTCCGAGGGCAGAACCACGGGGTAACGCAGTGGGAAGGGCTCTGCGGGAGCCCTGCTCGGATTCCCTGCCCGAGGCAGGGTCAGCACACGCTGCCTGCACAGCCCTGGCAGGAGCTGCTTGTTCTCCCTGGGTTTGGCTCACGGGAGCCGTTTGCTGAGCCCAGGTGAGCTGAGGACATGTTCTGAGGGATTATGACCCGAAACAACCGTGTTCTCCATGAGAACTCCAGAAACTTCAGAGCCAGGACTCTGCTGCCCCAGGTGCTGTGAACAGCTCCGGTTGTCAGCCCCTTGTGCAGTCTCCGGTCTGGGTTTAAGACAGGATTTAAGAGTAAGATAAACACAGTCCCGACCATCTTCATGGGGGCGTTATTAATGTGTTGCATAATAAAATACCTAAAAAAAGGAATTTGTCACCGTTGTCCCAGTGAAGGAACAGCAAAGCCTGACTCACAGCCTTGCTCCATGCATCATGAAAGCCCCTCAGATGGGAGGAGGAGGGCCAGGCACGGCAAAACCCAGCTACCAGTTACCATGGTGGGGTTTAGTCACTGGGTGACACTGGGAACTGAATGCCCCATCCCTGGCAGTGTTCAAGGCCAGGTGGGACAGAGCCCTGGGTGCCATGGTTTAGTGTGAGGTGTCCCTGCCCATGGCAGGGGGGGTGGAACTGGATGATCTTCAGGTCCTTTCCAACCCAAACCATTCTAAGGTTCTGTCTCAGTCTGCAAGGGGGGGGTCATTGGCACTGTGGGTGCATGGGGAGGAGGCTCCGATACGTACGTGCATGATCACCCCCCTTGGGAAGCAGTGGATTCTTTGCAATCCCTCATTATTCCCATGCCCCTCTCTGGAGCACTGCCTCGTGCCAGACCCCTTTGCATGGGTTTCCCTTCCCGGCCTGGCAGGGAGCACACGAGGGAGCACTCCAGAGCCAAGGAATCTCTGCCTGCAGCAGCCCTCGGAAACCGGGAGCGAGCCCACAGAGGAGGGAGCTGCCCCGGGCACAGCCTCCCCTGGCCCCTCCCTCCGCGGCGCGGACACAGGGACACTGCAGCCGTGGTGCTGGGGAAGGACTTTATTTGGTGCTCAGTACCCGGCGAGCATCCCCTTGCGCTCAGCAGCGCCGGTGGCGGGGCAGGGACCCCCGCATCCCGCGGGGGATGCTCAGTGGTACTTGCGGGCCAGAGCGTGAGCCACGACACCCACCAGCTTCTGCCAGGCGAACTGGCAGGCAGGGGTGAAGTCCTTGGCGAAGTGGGAAGCCAGGACGATGATGAGGATGTCCCCGAGGAGCTGGAGGGAAAGAGGAAAGCAGAAGGGTCAATGCTGCAGACCACGGCGCAGGGACCGTAGCTGGGGGTGCCCTGCTGGAGCCACAACCCCTTGGGGAAGGCTCCCGCTGCACACAGCTCCACAACCTCACCCTGTGCTGCTGTGTCTTCAGCTCTAAACGGCTCCTTCCTTTCTGCAAGCTCTGCCTCCTAGGTCTTCCTGCTGCAGGAGACTCCCCCCCAGTCCCTCTCCTCCCCACACAGCACCACGCAACCCACAGGCTGCGCTTCCTCCCTCCTGACTTCTCCCCCGAGGCTGGATTCCCCTCTGGAAAGGACCCTCACATGCTGCACTTCCCTCCTCTTCCTCCTCAGCATCATCAGAGTGGGCCTGGGGCTGCAGGGCTGGCTATGGGGGCTGGTCTGGCTATGGGGCTGCAGGGCTGGGTATGGGTCAGTCCGTGTTCCCTGGGACTGCTACAACAAAACCCTCAGCTTTTCCATAGAAAACTCTGGGATTTGGGGAAAGTTTCCATTGATTCTATAATTCTAAAATTACGTTTGCTTCATTCTTTAAGAAGTGAAAAGAACAAAAAGGAAACTTTAAAACCATTCCCGGACATTCTGGGGATTTTAAAGCAATTTGGCCTGGGGAACCACTCCACCAAATGGTTTTTTCTCTTTCTCTTTAGATGTAAATGAAGAAAACGATCTGGTTTTACATAGAAGTGTTGGAGGGAGGGTCCTATCCCCGCAGGCAGCACACACAGGAACCTACCCTGTGGTTCTCAAGCTGCTCATCTCACTGCAGGACCCACGATTTCCTCTAGTACTGTGCTTCGCTTCCCTCTGCCCCCTCCAGTCAGGCTGCACCTTCTCCTCCGTGTCTTTCATCCCCAGTCAGATCTCCTTCAGGTCTCCCAACACCTCCTCCTCCCCACTGCTGTGCTGGGGCTAGAAATGGGGCTTTGAGGTGTGAAAGTCACCAAAACTGTTAAAACCAGCCCCAAAGAAGCTGTAACTTCACACGGGTACCACCAGCCAAAGAGAGCACCCCTGACAGTGCTGCGGGGGCAGCCCCCCTGTTCCAGAGCAAAACCTGACTCTCCCCACACGCCACTGGAAGGGGCTGGGGCTTGGAGACACTGCTCACCCTGAAGTTCTCAGGGTCCACGTGCAGCTTCTCGCAGTGCAGCTCCGACAGCCTGGAGTAGGTCGCCTTGATGTTGTCCAGGTTCTTGACTGCCTCCCCGAAGGAGGTGAGCACCTTCTTGCCGTGGGCACGGACCTTGGGGTTGCCGATGATGGCCGTGGGGCTGGACAGGTTCCCGAAGGAAGAGAAGAACCTCTGTGTCCAGGGGTAGACGATCAGGAGCCTGCGGGGACACAAGGCACGGGCACGTCAATGCTCCCCAATGGAAGCGCCGCACGGTGCAGAGCCCAGGGCTGGACCTACCTGGCCAGGGCCTCGGCTCCGCATTCCTCCACGTTGACCTTGCCCCAGAGGCTGGCAATGAGCTGCTTCTCCTCGGCTGTCCAGTGCACCATGGTGGCGGCGGAGGCTGCAGTGGCGGCAGGAGGAGGACACGGACCCGTGGCTGCGCTGCGGACCCCACGCAGGCTTTTATCCCCTGGAGCAGCTCCTCCCCGTGGGGCCATTGGCTGGGGCGCACTGGGGGTCCCCGCACGGGGCAGCAGAAGGGGGTGGTCAGGGTGTGGTGTGTGCAGAAGGGGCCTCTGGTTATCCTGATCACAAGAGCTTTATCCCTGCCCTTCTGTGCAGGCACCCCCCAAGCAGCGTGGGCCCCTCTGCAGGGAAAGGGCTGCAGAAGCCACTGCAGAGCAGCTCCGTCAAGGTTTAACATGGGGCTCAGTGAGTGCGAGCCTGGAGCCGTGGCTCTCCCAAATGCTGGGTTTGCCTCAGCCTCTACCAGCAAAATCACAGAATCAATGAATTGGATTGGGAAAGCGCTTCAGGAGCATCCAGTCCAACTGCTCCCCATCAATGTCAGGGCCACCTCTGCCCCATGGCACTGAGGCCTCGTCTCCACGGGGTGTGAACACTTGCAGGGCCGGTGCCTGCAGCCCTGCCCTGGACAGCCTGTTCCAATGCCTGAGCACCCTTTGGGGCAGGAATTGTTCCTCAGCTCCATCTAAACCTGCCCTGGGGTAGCTTGAGGCTGGTTCCTCTTGTCCCATCTTGTCCCTTGTTCCTTGGGAGCAGAGCCCAGCCCCTCCTGGCTCCATCCTCCTGTCAGGCACTTGTAGGCAGCCATCAGGTCCCCCCTGAGCCTTCTCTTCTCCCCACTGAACCCCCCAGGTCCCTCAGCCCTTCCCCATCACACTTGGGCTCCAGGCCCTGCACCGGCTCCGCTGCCTTCTCTGGACATGATGGATGCTCCTGCCAAATGCAGCCCCTGGCAGAGCAAACCCCGCAGGTCCCAGCACTGCAGGAGAGCTCCAGCCTCCTTCCTCCACTGGGACCTATGGGCAATGCTGATGCTGTTCAGAGGATGCCCAGGCTTTGCCACTGAAATCTGCATTAACCTGCATTAATTTCCTCCCCCTGTACCTGGACCTGCTTGGTTTACTTGTCCCTTCTGGAGCAGGCAGAAGCTCACCCAAATGTTCCCCCCTCGGATGTGATAGGACCAGCCAGGTGTTGTGCTGCTGGGCAGGGAGCAACTATCAAACAGGATCACCCTTCCCAACCTGCTCTAGTGGAAGGTGTCCCTGCCCGTGGCAGGTGGCTGGAACTGGAAAGAGCTTTAAGGTCCCTTCCAACAGAAATCATTCCATGATCCCACGATTTTCTGCATAAAAAAAACAAAGAAACAGTGTGCTTGCTGGAAGCAGAGGGGCTTTGATCCTGACCCCAAAGCACCTGGGGCAATCCACTGTATTCCTGTTGTTCTCCATGGGATTTGGGTTGGGCTAAGTAAGAGGTGCTGGATCTTGTTGGATGGGGTGTTTAGGTGGCCAGGCCACGGCAGAGCTCAAGGGCTGACCAAGCTCCTCTCCAGACTTCAGGGCTTGCTTTCCTCCATGGGCCACCTCTTGCTAAGCATCTTCTTGGCCTCCTACTGAAAACACAGGAATGAGGAGGAAAATCAGTCCAAAGAAGTATTGAAAGACAATATCTCCTTCCCCCTGTAGCTGGGGACGCTTTCCCATGGAATAGGGATGAATTGTCTCTATCGGAGTTGCCTACATCTGCCTTTCCTGCAGGAAATCCAGTGCCTGCGGGCTGCTGAGCTGGAGCACGATGATAAATCACATCCAGCACCTCACTGGGGAGAGGGCATGCAGCAAAAATGTCTCAGACAAACTGGGAGCAGGGAAAGCAGCGCAGGGAGAGTACATCTCGCAGGACCTGTTTGCTGGGACACAGGGACCGGGGTGTCATCCCCTCGCTGGGGATGGGGATGGGAATGATGCCATGGGCAGCACCAGTGGCACTGCGACCATCCTGCCATGCTGCTGGTGCTGGGGATGGAAACCCTCATCCCTGCTCCTGGGAAGGGGTATCATGGTGGGAACATGGACAGGGGGCAGAGCACAGCCCTCCCTGCACTGACCTGTGGGGTCTCACCTGAGGGCTCTGCTCAGCTCATTTCTAGCCCAGACACTTTGCTTGCAGGAGACCCGCTTGTTCACGTAAGTCAGTCTGAGGTCTGTCAATGGTCATCTCGTATGAAAGTCTGTGAAAATCTACCAGAAAACCCAAGAAAAATCACCCAGGAACCTGTTTTTTCTGAGCCTGGACACCTGCCCCTCGTGTCTGCCCGGACCCCCTGCAGGGAGAAAGCACTTTGGGACTTAACTACAAACATCTTCTCCCCTTCCCGGTGTCTGCCTTGGCACCAGAAGCAAAATCATAGGATCAGCTCATTGGACCGGATGACCTCTGCAGGTCCATTCCAACCCCAACTGTTCAATGATTCTGTTCCTTTGAGCAAGAGAAGGGGCAGTTATGGTCACTTCCAATACCCTGCAGTGGGTCGGGGCAGAGGGGGGGATGCCCACAGGTGCGGATGAAGCAGGGGCAGGGCACAGCGCAGAGGGTGCCGGAGGCACAGGGCCATGGAGCGGGGCCACCTGCGCTCCCTTTAGGAATCCAGCACGTCCCTTCTGCAGCGTCACGCGCGGCTCGGACGGCGCTGCCCGTGCTGCCCATGCCAAGAGCAAGCTCTGCCCTGCAGGCACCGAGCACCCACAGCGCGAGGCGCGGGGCAGCGGCTGACGCCCACCTCGGGGGTGATGGCAGCGGCAGGGCTGCACCCCTGGGCTGCAGCATGGGCGGCACGGGGAGAAGGCGAATAAACAAAGTCTGCCCGTGTCCCGATAGCAAAATGGTTATCTCCAGCCTGCCCCCGCCCAGCGGCTGCTTGGCCACCGTGAGTCAGCTCTTTCCGGCAGGCTTTGCGCCGGGAGCGGGCTTAAAGCGCTTGATTCAAGTCTTCCCTTTATTTACTCCCTCAAAAACACGAATCTTCCAATTTGCCTGCAATAAACACGCGGGTTTCACACCAAAACAGGGCTTCAAAGCAGACTTCCCGGTGCCCGACCGCAGGGGTGGCAGGGCTGCACCTCCCCAGCGCTCTGTAAGCGTCGTTTCCGAAGGCAGATGCCACACAGCCCCCCTGAACCCCGCACACGCAGCAAACGGAGCTGGCGTTTTCCGGGAGCAAAACACGCTCCCTGCTCAAGCGGGCACCCGGACCCCCGCATCCCCGCGTCCCCCCCAGCCCTCGAGGCTGCCAAGGACACTCGGACTCAGCAGAGACTTCACAGATGAGCTTTATTTGGCTGTTAGAAGCTGTTGGCTCTGCAGCAGCAGTCAGCGGGTGCCGAGGGTGCTGCCAGGGCTCCGGTGCTGCTCTTTAGTGGTACTTGCGGGCCAGAGCGTGGGCCACGGCGCGGACCAGCTTCTGCCAGGCAGCCTGGCAGTCGGGAGTGAAATCCTTCCCGAAGTGGCCGGCCAGGACGATGATGAGGATGTCACCCAGGAGCTGGGGGAACAAGAACAGCCTGGGGTTAGCAGCACCCCGCGCATCCCCATGGCAAACACTCGCATCGGACCCAGGGAAACCTCTGGGCATTTCATAGGGTTGGAAGTCCCCCTGGAGTCCTCAAGGTGGACGTTAGGCTTGTTCCCTGCTCTGACTCTAAAGATCTGGGGTCTCCACTGTGGGGAGAGCGAGCAAAACTTCTCCAGGAGTTTTGTGGATTACATTATCATTTCTCCCCTCTGGCTCTGTTTGGGAGTTTCTCCGGAGCAGAACTCACAGCTCCCGTTCCCCTTTTGCTTTCAGCATCTAGCTGACACCTCTCTTTCCTCGCTCACGTCTCCTTTCTCCTCTGTGCCAAGCTTCGCTCTTGCTCCTTCGCTTTCCCTTGGCCAAAACCTCTTCCTGCTCAACAACTGCTTTCACTTTACTCCCCCCTCCTTTTCCGCACTGAAACCACCTCCTCCGCCCCCTTCCCGTCTTCGTCCTGGCTTGCACCCTTCAACGGCCTCTCCATTACCCAGCACCTCCCAGCCCCTTTGATGCCCTCTCCCCAAGCTGCAGGTTGGTCCCTTCCCTCTCCATCCCTCTCCTGCAGCTCCCCCTTGCCCCAGCCACCAGCCCCTCATCCTCCTGCACTGGCACATCCTGGGTACATCCCTCCCGCGGTGGTGGGACGGGAGCCACGCCGGGAGCCGGGCTCACCCTGAAGTTCTCGGGGTCCACGTGCAGCTTGTCGCAGTGCAGCTCGGACAGCTGGGCGAAGGTGTTCTTGATGCTGTCCAGGTTCTTGACGGCCTCCCCGAAGGAGGTGAGCACCTTCTTGCCATGGTTGCGCACATTGGGGTTGCCGAGGACGGCAGAGGCGCTGGACAGGTTCCCGAAGGAAGAGAAGAACCTCTGTGTCCAGGGGTAGACGATCAGCAGCCTGCGGGGACACAAGGCACGGGCACGTCAATGCTCCCCAGTGGAAGCGCCGCAGCTCCTCTGCCCACGGTGCAGAGCCCAGGGCTGGACCTACCTGGCCAGGGCCTCGGCTCCGCATTCGGCCACGTTGACCTTGCCCCAGAGGCCGGTGATGAGCTGCTTCTCTTCGGCTGTCCAGTGCACCATGGTGGCGGGAGGAGGGTAGCGTGTGGCTGCCGCGGGTACGGAGGAGGTCTGGGCTCTTGCTCCCGAGCGGTCGCACGCTGGCGACCGGCGCTGCCCGGCCACGCTTTTATACCGTGCGCCCGGCTCCTCCTCCTGCCCCACACCCCCCCACTGCCTGCGCCGGGGGGGCCCCGCAGCCCTGGCACCCGCGGGAGGGGACACGGTGTCAGGGTGGGGCCCAGGGCACGGTGCCCAGACCCACACGGGCGCTTCCCTGCCCCTCCTCTGATTTCCAGCTCCAGTGAAGGGGCGTGAGGGTGCTCAGGCATTGGAACAGGCTGCCCAGGGCAGGGCTGCAGGCGCCGGCCCTGCAAGGGTTGGCACCCCGTGGAGACGAGGCCTCAGTGCCATGGGGCAGAGGTGGCCGTGGGACAATGGTTGCAGTGGGTGAGCTTGAAGGGCTTCCCCAACCCGATTCGTTCTATGAGTTGTCTCCACCCAAAGCCCCAGCACGGCAAAGCTGGTGCCTCCTGATGGCGCAGACCTCAGCGCCTGTGTGGGTGCAAAGTCAAAGACTTGGGCTTGGGGCTGTTGGGTTCTCCCTCTGAACCCAGCAGTGTGTGAGGGGCTGCTCCTTGTCCTCCTTCAGGACGTGTCAGGGTTTGGGTTCTCCTTGTTCTTTCCTATCAGCTTTTTGACAGTTTGACAACTGAATTCTTCCCTGGGAGGGTGCTGAGGCGCTGGCACAGGGTGCCCAGAGAAGCTGTGGCTGCCCCATCCCTGGCAGTGTTCAAGGCCAGGTTGGACACAGGGGCTTGGAGCAAGCTGCTCTATGGAAGGGGTCCCTGCCCGTGGCAGGGGTTGGAGCTGAAGGAGCTTTAAGGTCCCTTCAGCACAAACCCTTCCATGATTCCATGATTCTATGGCCCTGGTTCAAGCCTGGGGGTGCCCCAGTTCCCAGCCCTCACACTCAACAGCGCTGTGTTTGCTACAGACCTGCTCCGGAGCCTCTGCCTCCTCCCTGATAAGGGGCGGGAGGAATTCACCACCCAGAAACCTCAAACACTTCCTGAGCTGCTCTTGGTGCCTTGGGGATGCTGCAGCCCGAGAGGGGGGCAGAGGCTTTGGGGGGGGGGGGGGGGGGGCGCTCTGCCTGGCACGGAGGCTGCTCAGACAGCTCTCTGTAGGGCAGGGAGCAGATGCTCTGTCCTCCTGGACACAAAACTAACGTTCTTGGTGTGTTTTTTACCATAACGCATGGTTGTGTCTCTTACTTTCTGCCCTTAATAATCATAGAATCACAGAATCCCAGACTGGTTTGGGTTGAAGGGACCTTAAAGCTCCTCCATTCCCAACTCCTGCCACGGGCAGGGACCCCTTCCATAGAGCAGCTTGCTCCAAGCCCCTGTGTCCAACCTGGCCTTGAACACTGCCAGGGATGGGGCAGCCACAGCTTCTCTGGGCACCCTGTGCCAGCGCCTCAGCACCCTCCCAGGGAAGAGCTTCTGCCTAAGAGCTCAGCTCAGTCTCCCCTCGGGCAGGTTCAAGCCATTCCCCTTGGCCTGTCCCTGCAGGCCCTTGTCCAAAGTCCCACTTAGTCTGAGAATGATGATGATTTAGACAAAAAAAAAACACCAGAAAAAAGCATTTCTCCTTCCCTGAAGGAGGTGACAAGCGGTTGCCGGCATCTCCCACTGCACGTTTTTGTACAAGGTTTTGCTCCACTTGATCCATCCAAGACATGAACATCAACCCCAGCCACGTTACCTGATGGCTTATTTGCGTTTGTGTCTCGTAACGTGAGGTGAGGAGGTGAGCACCTTCTTGCCGTGGGCACGGACCTTGGGGTTGCCGATGATGGCCGTGGGGCTGGACAGGTTCCCAAAGTTGTCAAAGAACCTCTGTGTCCAGGGGTAGACGATCAGGAGCCTGCGGGGACACAAGGCACGGGCACGTCAATGCTCCCCAATGGAAGCGCCGCACGGTGCAGAGCCCAGGGCTGGACCTACCTGGCCAGGGCCTCGGCTCCTCATTCCTCCACGTTGACCTTGCCCCAGAGGCTGGCAATGAGCTGCTTCTCCTCGGCTGTCCAGTGCACCATGGTGGCGGCGGAGGCTTTCCCTGCGGCTCCCCTGATCAATGGAGGAAACGGAGCCAGAGTCTGCCCCGGGGTTTTTACACACCGGTAACGGCCTGCGCTAATCCCAGTTCATGGAGCCATTGACTGGGGCTGCAAAAAGAAAGATGGTTATTTTGGATGCTGTCCAAGGGGAAAAGAGGCCCCTTCCCCCTCTGCCTTTGAGTGGACAAGCATCACCGCATCCCCATGCGCTTGTGGTGGCAGCCCATGTGCAGGCTGAGCTGCCTCTGAGGCTCCTCCCCAGGCCAGGTATCCAGTATTGCAGAGGTAGCTGAGGCTGGGGGCTGAACACGGGGTGCAGACCCAAGAAGACACACGGTGATGTTCAAAGAGTTTCTAATCTCCTCCTTGAATGTTTCCAGACCCTTAATGGTGCCCTGCACTCCTGGGACACATCCTGAACAGCTCTCGCTGGGCATCATCCACCCCAGCTCAAAGGACCAGAAGCTACTGGGAACCAAGGATTGAATGATCACCCCAAATCTAGGCTCCAAGCTTTAAATGCAAAAGCCTCCTTTCTTGCCTGCCCTAGCAAATACCTTCAGAGTTGTCCATCATTGTGGAGGACCACGGAGCTGCTGTGAGGGCTGGAGCAGCTCTGCTCTGGAGCCAGGCTGAGAGAGCTGGGCTGGGGCAGCCTGGAGAAGAGAAGGCTCCTGAAGGGGAGACCTGAGAGCAGCTCCAGTGCCTAAAGGGGCTGCAGGAAAGCTGGAGAGGGGCTTGGGACAAGGGCCTGTAGGGCCAGGCCAAGGGGAATGGCTTTAACCTGCCCGAGGGGAGACTGAGCTGAGCTCTTAGGCAGAAGCTCTTCCCTGGGAGGGTGCTGAGGCGCTGGCACAGGGTGACCAGAGAAGCTGTGGCTGCCCCATCCCTGGCAGTGTTCAAGGCCAGGTTGGACACAGGGGCTTGGAGCAAGCTGCTCCATAGAAGGGGTCGCTGCCCGTGGCAGGGGCTGGAGCTGGAGGAGCTTTAAGGTCCCTTCATCCCAAACCATTCCATGACTCCACAATCACTGTCCCTGCTGTTCTCAGCCTAAGCTCTCCCGTTTCTCAGGAGTTCATTTTATTTTGGAGCTAGGCTGCCCCGTCACTGCATGGGGCTGATTGAATGTCCCCCAGTCTAATACCTGGGTGCCACAACTGGGCATGGTTGTGAGCCTGACTAACCCAGAGCTGGGCTGTGCACCAAATGAAAGGCAGAACCAGGCAGGAGCCATGTTTGTATTTTTAGACTCCTGGCAGAGGCATGCAGTAAGCCTTGTCTGCATGGCACGGGGTCAGTGGGTTTGCTCTATCAGCCACCAGCACTGGCACACTCCTGAGAGCTGAGGCTGTTTGCGCTGCAGAGGAGTTCTCATACCCCAAGAGAAATAAGCTTTGTCCTGGCAAGGCAGCATTTCTGCTGCTGGTTTCGCTGCCGTGACCACATTGCTTGTCCACATTTCATGACTCAGTTGCAGGGCTGATCTCTCACCTCGTGCAGGATGGAGCCTGTTCTCTTGCCTTCTTGGCAACTGTCGTTACAAATCTGAGGAGCACTATGCTGTCTCTTATCTGCCTGCTCCACATAACTCTGAGTTCTTCCAGCAGATCAATACCACCCCTGCGGTTACTACAGCTTCAAAAGTGTGACTTTTTTCCACCTTCCTGTCTGACAGGGCACCTCAGTCCAAGGTGTTTCTCACTAACAGGAGAGGCTGTCAAAGAATCAAAGCATCCTTACCAGCCTAATTGTGCAAACCCTGATGCCCTGAAAGATGCACTTTAAGTCATGCAAGGAGGCTGTGGCAAAGCCAGGGACCAGCTCTGCCTCCATCTGTAAGGGGTGACCTGGCCCGAAGCTGGATTCTCTCACTGCAGCTCCAGTCCTGCCCTGTGTCGGTTCGTGCACGCGCTCCATCAGTTAACACAGACCTGAGCAGTGAGGAGGCTGCAGTGTCCGTGACTGCTCCATGGACGGAGCTTCCATCCTCTGTTAGCAGAGCTGGAGGCGTCCACCCTGCGCTACCTCAGCACCACCCCGTAGGGCAGCTCCAAATGCCCATCCCAGGCGGGAGGTGCTAAAGCAAGAGCAGCATCCAGAGGTGAGCAGCCCCGGGGGCTTGCTGAGCTTCGCCTCATCCCTCCCTCCTCCTCCAGCCCTGTCCCCACCAGTCCCTGTGGCTCCTCCTCACCCACTGCTGTGGCAGCAGCATGTCCAGAGCTCCCGGTGCCACTGACAGGGAACATCCTCCCATCCTGGCAGGTGATTCCTCCTAAACGCTTTTCACATCATCTCCAGCAATTACATTGGTGCCACAGGGCAGCCATCAGCTGGGAGAAAGGGGGAAATGAGATTAAATTCCCTATGAAAGACCCCCCGGGGCTCTTCACTTGTCACGTTAGTCACAACAAAGACATTCTGAGGAGCAGCCGCACTGCCAGGCCCAGGGGCTGCTCACAGCACACAGGCAGTGGTCCATCGCCTGTCAGAGCATCAGCTCACAGCCGGATAAGGCCCCAGAGGTGCCTCGGGAGTGTCAGTGTGTTCCCAGCCCGGACTCCCGGAGGATTCACTCCCTGTGTGCTGCGGACAGCAGAGGCACTTGCCAAAAGCAAAGGTCTGAGAGCCCGGGCAGCCCCGATATCCCGGAGAGCCCTGGCAGCCCATACAGTGCGGGCAGCCCGGACATCCCCTGTGCTCTGGCTGCAGCTTCTCCGGGATCCTCCTCACCCATTTTAGAGGAAAAAAGTTCATTTTAGCACATTTTAATCGATGTGCGGGGGGCAGGGACCGGGCCACCAGCGTGAGGATGCTCTGAGCTGCCAGCAGAGCCCTGTCTGCTGAGGGGGCTGTTTGGTGGCACAGGGAGGGAGGGGAAATGTTCTTCACAACGTGAACGGTGGGGGCAGTTTCTGTTGCTGCCTCCCCATTCACAGTCGAAGGCAGATCCTTCCCCTGGTGCGCCCACAGCAACACCTGGCAGCACCCTTATCCCAGAAGGAAAGCTGTCTGCTTGGATGGGTGTCACTGCGCTCAGGACTCCTGCCTGGAGCATCCTGCCAGCAAGCTGAGCCCATTGGTGTGAGTGGAAGATGCCCACAGTCACTCCTCACCTCACGGCCCCACGCTGATCCATGTCCTCTTCCACGGATGGGGACATTCCTCCTTACAGGAATCCCATCAATGGCAAAAGGCGACTCTCCTGAGACAAGCAGAGGTTGGTGGTCACTCTGATTGCAGCGGTCCCGCTCCAAGCTTCACCAGAGCCCTTATCAGCAGGAGCGGTGGCAGCTGTGCCCAGCCTCCACCCCTGGACCCGGGCCAGGCCTCTCTCTCCTCCAGAACACGAAATCTCCTGCGTCTTGAGCAGAACGGCTCGAGGTGCCTGGTTGCCACTTCATGTCATGGAACGAGTCATGGAACCACAGACTGCTTTGGGTTGAAGGGGCTTAGAGATCCTCCAGCTCCAACCCCTGCCACGGGCAGGGACCCCTTCCATAGAGCAGCTTGCTCCAAGCCCCTGTGTCCAACCTGGCCTTGAGCACTGCCAGGGATGGGGCAGCCACAGCTTCTCTGGGCACCCTGTGCCAGCGCCTCAGCACCCTCCCAGGGAAGAGCTTCTGCCTAAGAGCTCAGCTCAGTCTCCCCTCGGGCAGGTTCAAGCCATTCCCCTTGGCCTGGCCCTACAGGCCCTTGTCCCAAGCCCCTCTCCAGCTTTCCTGCAGCCCCTTCAGGCACTGGAGCTGCTCTCAGGTCTCCCCTCCAGGAGCCTTCTCCAGGCTGCCCCAGCCCCGCTCTCAGAAGATGTATTCCTGAGTCACGCAGAACAAGGTCTCCCCACTCCGAGCAGCACACGCCTGTCCTTGCTGCTCTTCAGTTGTTCCTGATAAAGCACTGCTGGAAGGGATGTGTGGAATCCTCCCATTGCAGTGCAGAACATTCTCCCATGGAGCTCAGGCCCGTTTACAAGCTGCCCTCACCCCTCCCTTGGATCATACACACTTGATACCTTGTTCTCACCAAAATGCACACAAGTCCCGGCAGGAGCATTCTCATTGCTGACCCAGGGAGTGCTTTTGCTCAGCACTGCAGAACACACCAGCACAGGAACGGGAAGGGCTGGATTTCTGCCCCATCAGCGCTGGCTTCAGTGAATCTCCGTGGATTTATCCCCTTGCACACACCACAGGTTGGGAGGCTCAGGGCCAGAGGGGCCCTTGCTTGCCCTGCAGCTGGTCCTCTGCTCCCTCCTGCGTGATTTCAGCGAGCTCAGAGACACTGCGTGGGCTGGGACGTGCCCATCACTGTTTGAGGCCAGTATCCCCCAAGGTCCCACGGGAGCTCTGTATGTGATGCGCACCCCAGCATCACTCTGTGCACGATGGTCCAGCCCATCTCCCCCCTTTCCCTGCCTCCCGCCCCACAGGAAGCCTGAGAGACACCAGAACACAGGAGGAATTGCAGAAATTGTGGGGTTTTATTGACTGTCACAGCCACATCGCCCTGCGGGGGGTTTAATGGTACTTGTAGGCCAGAGCATGGGCAACCACACCGACCAGCTTCTGCCAAGTGGCCTGGCAGGCAGGGGTGAAGTCCTTGGTGAAGTGTGCGGCCAGCACGATGATGAGGATGTCTCCCAGGAGCTGGAGAGAAGGAAAGGAAACGGGTCAGTGCGGTCCTGAGCACCCCTTCCCCTGCCGAGACCCCATCGCTGGTGGGTCCTGGAGGCTGCGACCCATTGTCAGTGTAGGAAAACAGTCCTGTGCTGACAATAGACAGCAGCAGCCGCCTCCTCTGCCTCTTCCCACACCTTATTCCAGCTCTAGACATTATTCCCAGACACTTTCTCTTTCCCGCTGTGAAGCCCCAGGACTATGTGGGCCTGGGCAGTTTGGGGTCTGCTTCCTACATCCCAAAGTCAGGCTTGAGCAGAGGCTGAGCCAGAAGCTGTCAGCCCCATCCAGCCCTCTCCATCCCACCAGCCTGATCCCCCTCCTCTCCCACAGTGACATCTTCCCCCCACACCCTCATCTCTTTTGCTTCATTCCCCTCCCGCTCCCTTCCCTCATGGGCTGACCTTGTCCCCACACTCAGACAAGTCCCCTCTGACACCAGCCTGCATCTCTTCCCATCGGTTCCAGCCCCTGCCCATCCCAAACTTGCTTTTCCCTCTCCTGCCCTGTCTGCCAGCCTTGGAAAAAGGAATAAGTGATCCCAATCCCTGGGACAGGAGGAGTCAGGGAGAGGATGCCTCAGCACAAGGGGACTTCCCTCCATGCTCCCCATCCTCATCCCACTCGACCTCCTGGCATCCTTCTGCTCTTCTCAAGCAATGTCTGCAGGAGCCTCCAGGCTTTCAGCGCATCACCCCATGTCTGTCCCGTATCACATGCCCACCCTGTTCCCCAGTTCCCACCCAGGCCAGGCCCTTTGGTAACCAAAACACACGCTATCAATGCCTGTTTGAAACCCTCCAGGCCCTGATGCTCTCGGGATGGAGGGAGGTCAGGCCCCGAGCTCGGCTCACCCTGAAGTTCTCAGGGTCCACGTGCAGCTTCTCGCAGTGCAGCTCCGACAGCCTGGAGTAGGTCGCCTTCAGGTTGTCCAGGTTCTTGACGGCCTCCCCGAAGGAGGTGAGCACCTTCTTGCCGTGGGCACGGACCTTGGGGTTGCCGATGATGGCCGTGGGGCTGGACAGGTTCCCGAAGTTGTCAAAGAACCTCTGTGTCCAGGGGTAGACGATCAGGAGCCTGTGGGGACACAAGGCACGGGCACGTCAATGCTCCCCAATGGAAGCACAGCAGCTCCTCTGCCCACGGTGCAGAGCCCAGGGCTGGACCTACCTGGCCAGGGCCTCGGCTCCGCATTCCTCCACGTTGACCTTGCCCCAGAGGCTGGCAATGAGCTGCTTCTCCTCGGCTGTCCAGTGCACCATGGTGGCGGCGGAGGCTGCGGCGGCGGCAGGAGGAGGACACGGACCCGTGGCTGCGCTGCGGACCCCACGCAGGCTTTTATCCCCTGGAGCAGCTCCTCCCCGTGGGGCCATTGGCTGGGGCGCGCTGGGGGTCCCCGCGGGGGGTCGGTCCCTCCATGGGGTCAGGTCCGTGCGAGGTGTGGTCTGCAGGGACAGCCCCGGCACTCGATCACCGGGCTCAGGACGCGGCTCCTTCTTATCTCCTGCCCTGCCCTGCTGACCACAGGCAGGAACGGGTCACCCCATGGCCTGCGACAGGCACTGACCCACGGCCAGGAGCTGCTGCGAGGGCTGGAGCAGCTCTGCTCTGGAGCCAGGCTGAGAGAGCTGGGCTGGGGCAGCCTGGAGAAGAGAAGGCTCCTGAAGGGGAGACCTGAGAGCAGCTCCAGTGCCTGAAGGGGCTGCAGGAAAGCTGGAGAGGGGCTTGGGACAAGGGATGTAGGGCCAGGCCAAGGGGAATGGCTTGAACCTGCCCGAGGGGAGACTGAGCTGAGCTCTTAGGCAGAAGCTCTTCCCTGGGAGGGTGCTGAGGCGCTGGCACAGGGTGCCCAGAGAAGCTGTGGCTGCCCCATCCCTGGCAGTGCTCAAGGCCAGGTTGGACACAGGGGCTTGGAGCAAGCTGCTCTATGGAAGGGGTCCCTGCCCATGGCAGGGGTTGGAGCTGGAGGAGCTTTAAGGCCCCTTCCAACCTGAACCATTCCATGCTCCTATGTGCAAGGTTACACACACTTGCAGCAGCCTCACACCAGCAGCACCCAGCCATTGAGTCTCTGCAGTGTTTGCAGGCTCTCTAAACCCGAGGGACATTTCTCTGACAGGAGGGATGACCGGGTTTTGGAACTGAAGCCTCCACAGACCCTTCTGCACTGGAGCACACACCTGGGGACGCTGAGCGCCGCTGCTGGGGCTGCAGCTCCAGACACACAGGGAACCCATGTCCCTAAGCAGGCCCCTTCCATCGGGCAGAAGCCTGGACAGCATCAGCCTTTTGGTCCAGCCTGAGCCCTGTGTGGAGACCCACGGGTGTGCAGCCATGGTTGGTGTTAATGGAACAGGGATCATGTCCTCATGCTCCAGTGCTGAGGAGTCCCTCTGGGATGCTGTGCTGGGGCTGTGACTGGAGCCGGGCTCCTCTGCTCTGCTAATGTGTGTACAGGGTGCACAAGGCAGAGACTTCACTGGCCTCTCCCTGCTTGGAAGTTAAATGCCTTGCACCAGTAAAGCAGGACATGTTACAACCCATTATAGGATGCAAGCTTGGAAGGGGCCCCCAGGAGCATCTGATCCCATAAAGAAACCCCAAACCAGACCAGCAACATCCATTCCACCAGTTCAAGGCCTGACCAAAGGCTTTAGCTTGTTTCCCATTGACCTACAGGGGTGTTTTTCAGGCTTCAGGTGAGCCTGTGCTCCCATGCTGAGGAACACAGCACCGGGATGCACGGGCTGTAGGGCATCCTCAGGAGAGCATGGACTCTGGGTCTGTCTGGAGGCAGTTTAGGAGGTTCCACTCAACCCCCTCCAGTGACAGATCAGTACTGGTGCACTGATCCCATTGCAGACACCCTGAGCAGTGCCACGAGCCCATCGCTGTGGGTCTGTGGGTCTGTGGGTCATGTCCCGGCTCACTGCCGCAGGCTGCTGCCATCATCCATGTGGGGGTGAATTCCTGAGCCCAAGGCAATGCCCAGAGGCCCTTCCCCAGGCAGTGGCCGCTCTGATAACGCCCCTGAGCCAGGCTGCTCCCTGCAGATAACGGCACCAGCGCCCGCTCAGCCCCTCACCTGCAGGGACAGAGACACCATCACCCACCTTCAGCCCCTCTGAGCATGCAGACAGTGCCCGTTTCAGTAACGGGGGGCTCAAAGGGTGAAATCAAACACGTGCAATGCTCAATCCATTGCTGACATTCCCGTCATGCCCATGGCAGGGGGCACAGCGCTGACCGAAGCAGCTGTGTGCTCAGCTGGGGGACAATGGCTCTTCCAGCTATTCCTTCTCATCCTGCAGCCTGAATTCCACTGCTTGCATTGAAAATGAAATCGAGGCTACATCTAGGTCTATTATTAGGGGTGGGTTCGCCTCAGCTGCAGTCGGGGTCTCGTTTTCAGCTCTGCAAAGCTGAACTCCAAAAGAGAACAGATAAATGATGCTTTTCTTCTGCATTCGAACCATGAGCATGGGAATGCTCAGGGAGGGGTGGCAGGGAGCTGGGTGTGAGGCTGGGACAAGCAGGACAACGTCCAACAGAGGCGTGGAGGAAAATACTGACTGCAGCATTAACATCAAACTGAAATGTGGTTAATGAATGCTGTTTTGTGCAGAAAGCCAGGCAGAGACGTGCCTCGGAGGGAGCATCCCCAGGCCCTGGTCCCACGCTTCGTCCACTCAGGGTCTGCTGTTGCAGGGAGCAGGACCACAGGATGGATAATGACAGTCACAGGGAGCTGAGGGCAAGGGGAGGGCAGAGGACACAGGAGGCTGAGGCTGTTTTCATCAAGCCCAGCTCATCTGGTGCTGCTCCTCTGCATCGATCCCTTTTTAATGACTTGGTTTATACGCACTGTAATTCTTTAAGCTTTCTCAAGTCCATAGGACAGGCACTATAAAACCAGGAATAATGGCAGGTGAATCAGCCAGATAATTGGGTTAGGGTCATGTAGGAGACCGGGGATGTGGAGAGTCCAAAATAGCAATAAGCTCTTACAGCCACCATGTGAATTCCTACAGGAACCTCAGCCTGCCCCAACCCGCAGCTCTGCTGTGTCCAGTCCTGCACCGGTGCCTTGATTTAACCTGAAAGCTTCCCCCAGGGCACGGCTCAGGCACTGACCCTGCCAGGGCTGCTGCAGGAATGGTGCTGGGGACTAAAGGGGCTTCAGCCTCACGCCCAGGACCAGAGCAAACCCTTCCCAAAGCCTTCCCACCAGCACAAGGAATCCAGAGAGCGGCTGCCCTAACCCCCCTAGGAGGGATGTGGTCAGTGATGGCTTCGGGCAGGCTGCTCTGAATCACCACCTCCCACAGCTTCCCCTGGCTGGCACTGGTGCTCTCCAGCCTGAACGTGAGCACCAAGGGGAATGCCTGAAAATGGAGGTTTTTCCCTTAGGAGAGAAAGGGAAAATAGGAACGAGCAAAACCAGGGGCACCAGTGGAGATGCGGAGCAGACTGGAGTGCAGAGCGGGCAGGCGGGGAGCCGGCTGTTAGTGCTGCAAGGAGACTTCTCCTGGAGCTGTGGCTCTCTGCTTTCAGCGCAAAGACTTTGCAAATCCCTCCTGTGCCCTAACATCAACCTGAGGGGAAACCCAGCTGCAGGTTCACTGAATCCCTCTGCCCTGAGGTGGCTCTGCAGTACCAGGATCCTGGTCTAACCCTCTGTACCCTGTGGGCCCACGGAGCATCCCTTGCTCTAGCTGCTCTGGCTGGATTTCATCCACGCACTGAGTCACTGATCCCACAGGCAGAGGCCCCCATGGGTTAGTTCACATCCGAGCCTTTCGCTTCATGGGTTTGGTTTTGAGGGAAATCTGCGGGGTCCCAACCACAACAAAATCCAAACCTCCCTGGAGGTGGGGGCTGCAGAGGGGACCCGGGGCCATGGCAGATGTGACCTGACCCTGTTCGTACACCCCTGTCCCGTAGCCCTGCAAAGGGATTCCCCAGGACAGAGCCCTAAAGCCAGTCCAGTGTCACAGGCTGTGGGGGGTCAGAGCGCAGTGAGCTGAAGGCAGGAGAGGATAAGGTCAGGCATAAAGGCCAGGATACACAGGGGAAAGCTAAAGATTGAATTAAATAGCTTCTGGGTGACCCCGAGCACCAGAACTTGGGCAAAAGCAGCTTTTTTACCATTGAAGCAGGTTGGTCCTGCCCGTCACCAAGGGCATGCTTTGTTCTCAGCCCCCACCCTCACTGGGGTTTCCATCTGCTCAGCACAAACGGGACACAGGCTCCAGGGAGGAGGGTCACAGGCACCCCCTGTGAGGGAGCTTGCTCCAAGCCCCTGTGTCCAGCCTGGCCTTGAGCACTGCCAGGGATGGGGCAGCCACAGCTTCTCTTCCCCTTGTCCTGTCACAGCCTGCTCCAGTGGAAGGAGTCCGTGCCCGGGGCAGGGGTTGGAGCTGGAGGAGCTTTGGGGTGCCTCAACCCAACCCATCCCATGGCTCTTTGTAAACCCACAAAGCATGGAGCACTCTCTGCTGCTGCACCACTTCTCCCAGAGCTTTGCTTTGCACTTCTCTGCTGGTGCAGCATCCCTGGCCCCTGCAAGGCACCACAACAACCGGTATCAGCCCTGCAGAGGCTGGATGGGACCCCACCACCCTGGCCGTGCCCAGCTCCCCTCTATCACCATAGGGCAGCCCATGGGCGCCCCACGCCCTGCACGCCCCACACCAGATAGCTCCTCACCACCCTCGCTGCACCCCGAGATAAAGCCGTGCTGCAGATGGGACAGCCTGGCCTCTGCCCCTGCATGTACCACAAATGGGCCCTATTGGTGGTGGGGCTGGGCTCCATCCATGGCACATGGACCCCCTAAGGAGCACCTCCATCCACACAGCAGCTCCCACAGCCTCAGCACCCTCCCAGGGAAGAGCTTCTGCCTAAGAGCTCAGCTCAGTCTCCCCTCGGGCAGGTTAAAGCCTCTGAAACTCCTGGGGCTTGTGCAGTGCTCCCAAGGCCCACGTGGCTCCAGATCCCAGGAGCAGGCACCAGCCACGTCCTTTGCTCCATTGCTAACAGTGCCCAGTGCTGCCACTGCCATGAGCCCTTGCCCATGGCTGTGCCTTGGGAGCACCCTCATACCGAAAGGTGAGGCTGCTCTGCTCCCCTCCCCTCAGCTTCCCTCACGTGTGGTCACTCATGGAGCTCGGGGCTCCTTGGGCAGACTGAGATGAGTCTTGCTGCAGAACAGCAGAGGATGCACAGGAAGGTGTTTGGTTCTTGTGCTGGGCAGAAGGCACACATCTAAACCCCTTAGACCCCAGGGTGAGGGCAAGGTGCCCTGCTTTCCCCCTCAGCATTCTTCCTCCAAGCAGCAAGTTAGCTCCAAGGGACCTCCCAGTCCTTAGCACCGCTGCTGCAGGTGTAGCTGCTCTGCCTGTCATTGCTCAGCAGAGCCCTCCTTTACCCACAGGCACCCACCCAAGAGCCCCGGCACTGGATGGGAACCACGAGAGCCGTGTCCCATCCAGTCCAGGGCACCAGTGATGTCCCTGTGAGCAGGGAAGGCTCTCATGGGGCCAGCCGGTGCACTGCTGAGCCCAGACAAGGACTTTTGTCCTCCTGTCTGTGGCACAGGACCAGCAGGGTCAGTAGCATGCAGGTGGTTACGTTCCCCTGATGCTGTTCAAGCAGTTGGCCCTGGCAATGGACAGAGGCAAACCCGTTTCTGTGTTGGAATTAGGATTAGGGAGGCAAGAAGGGAGACCTGGCCGCAACCTGGCCCCAACCACTTGTTCAAGTAGAAAAAGTGGCTCTGAAAATGGGGTGGCACCTGCAGCAAACCCTTTGTAGCCAGCGGGTAGCTGTTCGAGGGCTGCCCGCACCACGGACCCCTCATAGGAGAGAGCAGCCCCTGCCCCAAGTGATGCACCCAGAGCCTGTGCTTGGGGCAGAAGCCCCAGCTGCCCTATGGAAACCCTGGTGTTGAGCAGCTCATCCCAGCACCTCTGTGGTGCCAGCACTGCTGGGTGAATTAGGGGCTGGCCTGGACATGGTTCACAGCATCAAGCCCTCACCCCAGCACCATGTAGCAGGCATCACCCAGAGAGTCCCAACAACACCATCTCTGCGGGGCTGAGCTGAGATGGAGGTCAGGGGATGTCCCATAGACCCTGTTTCACCCCAGCCCAGAGGACACCTTATTCTGAGGGTCCCCTTCACACATGGAATCCCAGACTGGTTTGGGTTGGAAGGGACCTTAAAGCTCCTGCAGCCCCAGCCCCTGCCACGGGCAGGGACCCCTTCCATAGAGCAGCTTGCTCCAAGCCCTGTGTCCAACCTGGCCTTGAGCACTGCCAGGGATGGGGCAGCCACAGCTTCTCTGGGCACCCTGTGCCAGCGCCTCAGCACCCTCCCAGGGAAGAGCTTCTGCCTAAGAGCTCAGCTCAGTCTCCCCTGGGGCAGATTCAAGCCATTCCCCTCGGCCTGTCCTCTCAAAGGCACCCGGGCAGCTCCGCCGCCAGCAGCCGGGGGCCGGGCTCCCGTGCCCGTGCCCGTGCCCGTGCCCGCTGTTTGGCTGCTCCTGCTCTATCGCTGTGCCAGGCTCCCGCTCCCGCAGCAGCAGCGCCCCGAGCACCGGCACCCGCAGCCCGGTGCTGAGTCACGGCAGCCGCTCCCGCCCGGGCTGCGGGGGGCGATAACTGCGGCACAAACAGGAGCGGGGGGGCCGCGATAAGAGCCGGGGCCGGGGGCAGCGCTCCCGTTCTGCTGTGTCAGAACCGTGACGCAGCAGAACCGCTCCCGGGCGCGGGGCGGCAGCGAGCACGGGGGGAGCAATGATGGAAGAGCCGGGACCCTGCCCCCGTGGGCAGCGCCCGCTGCGCACCCTGCGCTGGGCTCCAACACTGCCCCCACCCGCGGGCAGAGCCACGGCAGGATTCGTGCTCCCACACGGATGGGGGGCACAGAACCGTGGAATGGTTTGGGTTGGAGGGACCTTAAAGCTCCTGCAGCCCCAACCCCTGCCACATCCAGGGACCCCTTCCATAGAGCAGCTTGCTCCAAGCCCCTGTGTCCAACCTGGCCTTGAGCACTGCCAGGGATGGGGCAGCCACAGCTTCTCTGGGCACCCTGTGCCAGCGCCTCAGCACCCTCCCAGGGAAGAGCTTCTGCCTAAGAGCTCAGCTCAGTCTCCCCTGGGGCAGGTTAAAGCCATTCCCCTTGGCCTGGCCCTCCAGGCCCTTGTCCCAAGCCCCTCTCCAGCTTTCCTGCAGCCCCTTCAGGCACTGGAGCTGCTCTCAGGTCTCCCCTTCAGGAGCCTTCTCTTCTCCAGGCTGCCCCAGCCCAGCTCTCTCAGCCTGGCTCCAGAGCAGAGCTGCTCCAGCCCTCGCAGCGGCTCCATGGCCTCCTCTGGCCTCACTCCAACAGCTCCACATCCCTCTTACACTGCTGCCCCAGAGATGAATCAGGACTGCAGTAAAAGTGGCCTCTTCCACTTGGATTGGGGAGCTTTGGGGTAAAATGTCCTTTAGGAGGATCCACAGCACAAACCGTTTGTGTTTGGCACCATTAATCTGTCCAGACTCAGGTCCCGTGTATCACAAGGCACAAAATTCCCTCAGGATCTCCTGTCATTGCAGGAGCTGGTGTTTTGCACGAGCCCCCTCCAGGCAGGCACAGTCGGGATCTGAAGGCCCCATCCCTGCCCTGGGAAGCTCCTTTTCCTTCGTGTTTCCTTCCCCTAGTATGAGGTGTCCCTGCCCGTGGATTGGGTTGGAGGTGCATGATCTGAAGGTCCCAAACCGTTCCATGATTCTGTTTGGAACGTGGTCCTCTCTGGGGCAGGCTCTGTGCCGGTGCATGGATGCAATGGGGTGATGAGGACCCACAGCCCTTCAGGCTGACACAAGCAGAAGCAGGGAGGCTGTGGCGGGGTTGAAGGGGTACAGGAAAGCGGGGCTGGTCACACAGTCCCTGGGGCAGGATTGTCCCCCCCGGCCCCGCTGTCTCCCCACAGCCGCCCCCCAGCACCGTGAGTGGTGCCGGTGGCTCTGCCCCGTGAAGGTGCCGCTGTGGGGGCCCGGCCCCGCGGCCAGACCCCGCTGCCGCTGTGTCCCCGGAGGCGGGTTCGGGGCTGGGCGGCAGCGAACCCACGGCCGTGGGAGGGTTCCTGCTCCCTCTAGTGTCGGGGAGACCCCGGCAGCCCGCGGAGCCCGGGCCAGGGCGAGGGGAAACTGAGGCACGGCCCTGGACACCCGCCTGTGCGGGCATCTGTGCCTCGGGTGGCACCGGCACCCCCCTGCGCTGCGAGGATGGGGCAGGGGGTGCCTGGTGGCACCAGGGCTCCACTGGACCACGCTCCATCAGCCGGAGGACACACTGAGGCTCGGACGCCCCGGTTTGGGAGCTGGTTTTCCAGCCGGGCTGTGTTTGGTGCTCACCACTGTTCATCTGGGGCTTCATCCAAAGCCACTCTCTGAAGCACAGCACGGGTTTGGTCCCCGTGTGGTGACGGGCAGAGGAGCACGGAGCAGGGCTGGGGAATGAGCTGACCCCGGCTACTCCAAGGCTTGATTTATGCCACTCGTCTCCAGAGGTGGCACCAGCTTGAAGCCAGAGCAGCAGCACAGCCCAGTGCTCTGCATGCCCATCCGCACACCCACCCCAAACACCGCTGCAGGTCCATCCTGGACCTGCCCATGGGTGGCCCATGCCCCGTGGGATCCATCCTCTTGTGTGGGGACAGGCCGAGGGGAATGGCTTTAACCTGCCACGAGGGAGACTGAGCTGAGCTCTTAGGCAGAAGCTCTTCCCTGGGAGGGTGCTGAGGCGCTGGCACAGGGTGCCCAGAGAAGCTGTGGCTGCCCCATCCCTGGCAGTGCTCAAGGCCAGGTTGGACACAGGGGCTTGGAGCAAGCTGCTCTATGGAAGGTGTCCCTGCCCATGGCAGGGGTTGGGGCTGGAGGAGCTTTGAGGTCCCTTCCAAACCCAAACCATTCCAGGATTCTATAGACCCCTCCCTGTGCCACTTTACCCCCTGGCACAGGCGGAGTTGTTCCTGCAGTGGGTTCTTCCACCCTGTGGGTTCTAACACTGCAGCTCAGGAGCTCGGTTCCTGCACTTGGATGTGCTCCTGGCTCCAGGTACTGCTGCTGCAGCTGTTCCTGGTGCTGCAGCATGCATGTACGGGCTGTCCTTCGGGAAGGGGTCCTTCGTGCTGCTTTGCTGTCCCTGTGCCCACAGCTGGTGCCTGTGCTTGCAGGGACCGTCCCTCCCTTTCCCTGTCCATGTGAATTGCATTGTCCATGTGTAGCTGTGTGGGATTTCCACCCAGGATGGAAACGTGCTCTGGTTCTCTATGTTCACCCTGGAAACAGGGCGACGGCCACCGCTCCTGGGCCACCATCCCTGGCTGCCATCAGTCTGGTGGTGAGTGCCTGCCTCCAGCCTGGGTTGCTCCCTTGGTCAGCGGGGGCTGTGATGTTGCAGGATCAAACCTCCATCACAAACTCAGTGGCTCAGGTCTGTATCATTTCCCCATTGCAGTTCCTCTTTGCAATAAAACCACATTCACCATCTCCCCGTGCACTTTCTTCATTGCTGCTTTGCTGGGGACAGAGGGAAGAGACACCCCGAGAAATACAGCACTAAATGCTCCTTTAGCTACTGAAATCTGACCATCCACATGCACTGGGAGGCTCCCGAGCTCAGTGCTCAGCATCAATATCCCATTTCCCTTCCCTGCCAAAGCCATTAAAGCATTTTGTTCCCATAATTTCCTCCGGGCACAAAATCTTCCCAGGGCATTTATTTTATTAGTGTGTAGCTTTCAGAAAGCTTCATCCATCAGTAGTAAAACTGATGTAAAACCCATCCCAGCACGTAGGGAGATGCTCAGGAACCTTCCGCCTCTCACAGGAACCTTCCTGAGGGCTGAGAGGATCCCAGCCTGGTTTGGGTTGAAGGGATCTTAAAGCTCCTCCAGCTCCAACCCCTGCCCCGGGCAGGGACCCCTTCCATAGAGCAGCTTGCTCCAAGCCCCTGTGTCCAACCTGGCCTTGAACACTGCCAGGGATGGGGCAGCCACAGCTTCTCTGGGCACCCTGTGCCAGCGCCTCAGCACCCTCACAGGGAAGAGCTTCTGCCTTACCTCCAACCTGAACTTCCCCTGTTTCAGTTTGAACCCCTCAGCCCTTGTCCTGCTGCTACAGTCCCTGAGGAAGGGTCCCTCTCCTCGCTGTGTCTCCTTGCTGACTGCACTGGATGTTGTCACATTTAAGAGAGGCCTGAGGGTCTCCATCCCTTTTTGAGAAGCTTCCCTTGCAGCGCATGGGGGTTACCAGTTATAACCAGTCCCCAGAAACCCCCTTTGACTCCTGCGTCAGGCTTGCACTCTAAAAGCCTCTGCTTGTGTTCAGAGGTTGGCAGCCTGGTCTGGACGAGGATGTCCCTGCTCACTGCAGGGGTTGGACTGGATGAGCTTTAAGGTCCCTTCCAGCCCAAACCATTCCATGATTGTATAGAGCTGATGGAGGAGCCCTTCCTGCAGAGAGCAATGCAGACCTCTCCTGGTGCCAAGTTTTGAGCCAAGCAGCCAGGCTGCTGCTCGAGGCATAAGCACAGGGCATAAGATTGGGCAGAGCAGAAACTCAGGGCAATTAAAATCAACCTCTGGCCCCTTCTGTACCTCCGGGTGGAGCCTGCACCGGGAATTGTGGCTCCTGTAGCTGAGCCTCTCGGCTGCTTGTGTCTCCTCCTTCCCTCCATACGGTGTGGGACGAGCTCTGAGCAGTTCCTCTGGGGGACCAGAGGGAAAGCTCCCACACATTGAACCTGCCTCTTTGTGCAGGCCCAGCTCAGTCCATGGGGCTCATTCTGCCTTTGGGGGTGTCCACAGGAGCTGCACGGGGCCGTAAACCTGGAGCTGAGACAGGGAAGGGCAAAGATGCTGTCGGGTAGAAGCTTTAGGGATTTGAGGAAAGAATGGCGATATCCTTGCAATTGTCTGAGCAGAGAAATAGATAAAATAGAGATAAAATATAAAATATAGATCAGATATTTTTTAATGGAATGGCTCTGCAGTTACTGCAGTTTCCAAACCTGTGGAACCTGTGGTAGATGGTCCTTCAAAGACAGAGTTGAGGACCAGTGTTAGGCCTGAGGAGAAACCTGCAGGTACTGTGGGAAGGTGACTCTAGAGATTATGGTCCATGAGTGCTGTCCCCATCCTTCCTGGTGACATGAGCGTGCAGAAGGGAAGGCAGCTCCATCTTGCCTCCCTGTATTTCCACTGCCAAGAGACATCCTTTCATATGATCATCTGGTCATTTCAAGGCCAGGTTGGACACAGGGGCTTGGAGCAAGCTGCTCTATGGAAGGGGTCCCTGCCTGTGGCTGGGGGGCTGGAACTGGAGGAGCTTTAAGGTCCCTTCAACCCAAACCCCTCCATGATTCCATGATCCATGATTCGCTGAGCTCGGGACCGCAGCGGGATCAGCGCGGCTGGAGCTGGGTTCCCCCCCTGCAGACAGGAGCCTCGGCAGCAGCTCCTGGAGGTGTGGAGCCAGGATCCCGCAGAATCCCATTCCCCTTCCGCGGGATCTGCCCCAGCCGGGGCTGGGCCCCATAGCGCGGCTCGCGGCTTCCCTCTGCTGGGGGACGCGGGACCCGGGACGCGGGATGCGGGATGCAGGACGCGGGATGCTCCATGTCCCACCAAGCCAGACCCTGCGGCCTCAGCCCACGGTGCGCAGGAGGGGCCAGACCTCCCCTTCGGACACCACAAGTGAGGAAGCAAACCCATGGGGCCTCCCAGGCTGCCTCATGCCAGACGCACCCCGCAGGCTCTCACCCCGTGTCAGGACCTGCACGGGAGGGCTGTTCGTCCTTTTTGCCTTCCTCTTCCCGATTTCCTCCTCCTTCTGCAGCAGGGACAGAGCCCAGGAGTGGAGTCCCCATGAGAAGGTCCTCACCTGAGTGGCCACTGAAGGCGTTTTGCAGATGAGCCCCGGTTAAGCCCCAGTCAGAGCGAGGATGCGTGCACAGAGACCTGCACCCCCCAATAGAGCCGCTGCGTTCCAGGGGTGCCTGAGCTTTCGTTTGAGACTTCTAGGCTGAAAACCCAACAGATGAGGAGCTTGACACCCGTGTCTGCTCTTCAGACGTGGCCACCAGCGTGGAACAGGAGAGGAAGCCCTGACAGCTGCTGGGCAATGCCAAAACCCACTGTCCCTGGGACTTGAGCAGTACAAAGCTGATTTCCAGGCTTTAGAAAGCAGGTCTGCTCGTGCCACAGGGATGCCATAGGGGTTACAGGGGGCTGAGGACCTTAACTAAAACCATGAGCACTCAGAGTCACTCTGATGTGAGGTTTATGTGCTACAGCGTCTGTGCTGGGGCTGGGCAGCCCTGAGGATGCCCGTGCCAGGAGCAGTGACAAGGACTCATTGCCAATATCCTGATTTTGAGATGAGCTTGACAATCTGATCCTGCAATGTTGGTTTTGGTCACAATTGGCCTGAGAAAGGAAAAAAAAAATGAAGGAAGAAGGGAAAAGAAAACGTCTGGTGGAAAGAGAAAACACCTGGCTGGAGTCAGCCTCTCTGGTTTGAGTTCAGCAACTGAAAAGAGATACAGTGCTTCATTTAAGGTGCCCAAGCCTGACTCTTCTCATTGAATCATGGAATGGTTTGGGAGGAAGGTACCTTAAAGCTCATCCAGTTCTTCAGGTGTTCTCCAGACACCTGCCTGATGCCCCTATGCTGCATTGATGTGAGTCCCAGCAAGGGGACCCTGGCAGCGCTCAAGGCCAGGTTGGACACAGGGGCTTGGATCAAGCTGCTCTATGGAAGGGGTCCCTGCCCATGGCAGGGGTTGGAGCTGGAGGAGCTCTAAGCTCCCCTCATCCCAGATCATTCCATGGTTCTCAAAGCGGCAGCAGCTGCTGGGGTGCACAGGGAGGACTCTGCACTCACAGACCCTCTGCACGCTGGGTCACTGGAGGGATGCTGGGTGCACATCTGGTGCAGATGTGGCTGGAGGAGGCCAGACCAGGGAGCTGTGGCACCACACAGGGCAGGCAACCTTCTGGGTCCCCGGCAGGGCAGCAGCATGTGTGCATGGGAAACAAGCCAGTCCCTGCCTTTTTTAGACTTAAATTGGTGATCAGGTTTCCTGCTCGAGGCTGCCTTGGACTAAACTGCATCACTGATGAAAGAGGAGGAATTAGTGGGGAACCACAGACCAGAATTTGGGAGAATGAAGAACTTTGAGAGGCTGAGAAACAAGAGAGTGGAGGAATTACTCAGCCACTCTGCGGACAGTGAAACCATCGCTTGAGGTGGGAACCCTCAGGAAATGTTCCTGCCTTGAGCAAAAAGCAGGGGATTGGAACTGGATGAGCTTTCAAGTGCCTTCAACCCAAACCATTCCATCATTCCGTGATTCGAGGATAGGTCTTGACCATTTGTCTTGTCCTTACTCCTATCTCTGTCCCCCAAAGCCAAGCATCAGCTCATCCTAGAGGAGCAGCCAGAGCAAAGCACGCTTGAGCCTCCCCATGGCTCATGCCAGGAGATGGCAGAGGCAGAGCCTTGCCTCAGGAAGGTGTCTGGAGGCAGGACCTGGTGAGAGCACCCGTGGTGCGATGGGTATGTAGTAATGGGGAATGGGACACTGCAGTGCCAGCAGTAGAATTAATTCTTCCCTGCTCCAAGCCCTGTTTGGTTGGTTACCTGGAAGCAGAAACACATGGTAAGTGCATGGGTTAGTCGTGCATTAAGGAAGGAAGATCCCCAGCTCCTTGTGCATGGGCTGACAGCCCATCCCGAGCACAGCAGCAGGTTTGAGCCCTGGAAACACCAAGCTCATGGTGCAGGTAGAGAATCCCAGGCTGGTTTGTGCTGAAGGGAGCTTAAAGCTTCTCCATCCCAACCCCCTGCCATGGGCAGTGACACCTTCCGCTAGAGCAGCTTGCTCCAAGCCCCATTCAGCTACGCCTTTCCCTTTGTGCCCGAAGCCCCAGGCAGACCGATGGCAAAGCCATCCTCATGGGGGGTCTCCAGCTCAGCCTGTGTCTGGGGCGATTCCTGCAGCAGAGCCCCCACGCGAGGACCTCCCTTGTCAGTTCATCTGCAGAGCCACAGAGCTGGCTCTTGAGAGCACCCATCTCGTGCCAGCCTGTGCCCCTGCCTGCTGGCTAATCTTTAACTCCCCTTTGTACCCACTGGGAGTAACTGTTCTTACTGATAACCCCTTCTGCTCCTGCGTCCCCGCTGAACTGAAGCACATTCCTGATCTTCCTAGCACGGTATTCATGGAGATATTCAGGGCTCTGCTGCAATATGTTTAATTATTGAAGCATTTCTCCCTCTTCCCACCAAGGAAAGCAGACACATCATTCCCCATTAGACAGCACTGGCGGAGGAAATTAGGTCTGGTTCAATTATTTCTGCAGTTATATCACTCAGTTCTCTCATGTCTTCTCATTAAGAACATCCACCCTGTGCAGTGCAAGAAGCCACCTCTGATCACACTCATGGCCACCTTCCAGATGGAATTCCAGGGCTTAGAGTTACCCAAGTGATGAGTTTGCCCTTAAAAATACAACCTGAATCCTCGCTGCCGCTCAGAGCTGTGCAACTCCATCACCACCCGTGGGTGACCCCAACAGCCTGGGGTTAAGAAGGGCTTTGCTGCTGGTTGTGAGAAGAACAAGGATGGTTGGTAGAAATGGGATGAAACTTTGCTGATGTTCTGTTGGTGAATTGCTGCATGTGCAGGAGATGGTGGCAAATGGATACCAGTAATGAAGAAGTTACTGAACTGGGAGATTGAGTGTATGAGTGTAGCCAGTGCCAGACATGGCCTCAGCAGTGCTGAACTGGTGGGGAACCATGCAGCCCCAACCCCTGCCGCGGGCAGGGACCCCTCCCATAGAGCAGCTTGCTCCAAGCCCCTGTGTCCAACCTGGCCTTGAACACTGCCAGGGATGGGGCAGCCACAGCTTCTCCGGGCCAAGCATTCCACCACGGTCATAGTGAAGAAAGAGGGTTCTGCCTGAACAACCATGTGAAAACAAGGAAACCTCATCTCAGAGCCGGGAGTCAAGGCAAGCAGCAGAACACCATCAAAACACCGACGCCTGATCCCATAGGATGATGAAAGCTGCGTTCGACAGAAACATGGGATCCATGCCAGAGATCTTGGAGCCGTTCTCTCAAGCTATATTTAGTTGTGAGCATTGCTGCCTTCCCAACTGGAATTGCAGCTTGGAAGGTTTTAAAAGGCTTTCTGGCTGTGGGTTCATCTAATAAAAGACAACCACGAGCTAAATCTGTCTGACATTCACAGCTCCACGCTCGCAAAGCTATTTTATAGCTGCAACAAGCAGCACCCCTGCTCGCTCTGCAGCCTGAAACAGCCCTACCCATCACTTCCCACAGGCACCAGAGTCTTCCTTGGGGACTTGTGCCCAGCAGTTCCCTTTGCACTTGCTGGATGCTGGCATCAAGGATATGCTTTGGATATCCTTCAAGGATATGCCAACAGACGCATGTTGACATCAAGCATAAAGATTAGGAAAGAGCTGCTCGTTTCAGATTCATTTCCATCAAGGACTGCTAGGGAGGGAAGGGATTCAAGTCTTATTTCCCAGATTGCTCCTACCGTGAGATGAAACGGGGCTGGAGAGCTGAGCAGCAGCAGCAATAGACCTGGAGGAGGCGAGGTTTAACATCTTGTTTTCAACTGAGCCCTGAGGCACGGGGATTTGCTGTGCAGGGATTTGCTGTGCTGGGAAATGCTGTTCCTCACTCCAGAGGCTTTCCTTAGGGCATCTGCTCTCCAGAATGGTTAAAAGGGTCTCACATAATGAGTTACGGCTGTTCAAAGCCACAAGTGTTGGTGGGAAAAGGCAGTGTGGCTGAAGGAAAAGGCCCGTGAAGGCACAGTACTGTGAAAGCACAGGAGCGATGATTTCCCCCCCTTGGTCTTACCCAAGTGACCAGTTTTCCAGTAAAGCACTGTGAAGCCCCCAAGCATTACCCAAAACATCACTTCAGTGTGGGCTGAACAACCGAGCACAGTGGAGACCAGGAATTTCTCCTTGCTGTATGCGAGGACCTTGTAGCAGCGATGCTCTGAAATCCTCCAGACATCCAGAAGGATGCTGGTCCTTGTCTCTGGTCTGTACCTGTCCCATCAGGGAACCGCAGGCAGACGGGAAGTTCCTCATCTTAGTGGGGTTACAGCTATACCAAAGAAAGAAGAAATACAGACTGTACCTGCATGAGTGAACTTCCCATCAAGTTGCCACAAGCCAGGCGAGGGAGCGATGAAGCACGATCATGGAATCAGAGTGGTTTGGGTGGAAAGGACCTGCTCCAAGCCCCTGTGTCCAACCTGGCCTTGAGCACTGCCAGGGATGGGGCAGCCACAGCTTCTCTGGGCACCCTGTGCCAGCGCCTCAGCACCCTCCCAGGGAAGAGCTTCTGCCTAAGAGCTCAGCTCAGTCTCCCCTCGGGCAGGTTCAAGCCATTCCCCTTGGCCTGGCCCTACAGGCCCTTGTCCCAAGCCCCTCTCCAGCTTTCCTGCAGCCCCTTTAGGCACTGGAGCTGCTCTGAGGTCTCCCCTTAAGGAGCTTTCCCTTCTCCAGGCTGAACCAGCCTTCAGACAGCTCCACACAGCTCCAGCACATGGAGCACAGCAGTGAAGGAGCTGTCAGTGCCCAGATCTCCATCTACCCCAGAAGCTGCACCCATCATTCCTACCCCCTCAGACTCCTACATTACAGATCCCAGACCCACCACCTCCCAGGTCTCCAGCAGCCTTGTTCCACCTCCAGAGCACTTCCACCCCCTCTGTAGGGCACAACTTGGGCACAGCAAGGCTGGTTCAGAGCAATGGTTTATTGTCATCCCCACCGCTGAGGGAGCCAGAGCAGGCTGAAGGACCAGACCCCAGAGCTCAGCAGAAGACATCAAAGCAGCTCCTCCATCAGAGCAAAGACAGCCTTGCCCTGCCTCAGATGGTGAGGAACACTACCTCCATCACCAGCTGGAAGCAGAGGCAGACGAAAGTCCAGAGACAAAGGTCCAGAGGCAGACAAAGGTCCAGAGGCAGACAAAGGTCCAGAGGCAGACAAAGGTCCAGAGGCAGACAAAGGTCCAGAGGCAGACAAAGGTCCAGAGGCAGACAAAGGTCCAGAGGCAGACAAAGGTCCAAGAGCACAATTCATGGAAGCACTGGGCTGTGCACCCAGTCTGGACGGAACCAAGCTCCCTGTGCCAGCTCCTCTTGCAGGGCGGCAGCAACAGCCGCCATGTCCCTCTGGAAGGAGTCATGGGGACCCCCACCCATGGGATCCACAGCCCCCAGCTCCATCAAGGAGCACCACGATGGCTAGGGGCAGCAGGACCAGGACGGGCCACGGCAGAGCACCCTCAGCTCCGCTGCTCTCGGGAGCCGCGGTCTCCATCCCAGCAGATCTCTTTTTCCATGCATAGTACTTGGCCACAACCACGTTGGGGTTGCCCTGGGCAGGGTCGAACCACATCTGGATGCAGCGCCCGCTGCCCCGCTGCTCCGTGCTGTATCTGTAGGAGTTGGACCAGATCTTCTCGCACAGATCTTTTGGCCGGGGGAAGACCTGGCTGAAGGGTCTGCACATGGAGCCCCAGGGGCAGCGGTTCGTGCCTGCGGACAGACAGCACCACATCAGGAAACAACAGCGTGAGCAAGGACCCTTCGCCTTTATCCTTCCACCTGCGGGGATGAGGCCACCAGCCCATCACTGCACCTGGGCTGATTCCTCAGCCTTCTGGCTGGCAACCCCATAGACAGGTAAGAGCTACTTATAGCACCACAGCCTGGTTTGGGTTGAAGGGACCTTAAAGCTCCTCCATTCCCAACCCCTGCCACGGGCAGGGACACCTTCCATAGAGCAGCTTGCTCCAAGCCCCTGTGTCCAACCTGGCCTTGAACACTGCCAGGGATGGGGCAGCCACAGCTTCTCTGGGCACCCTGTGCCAGCGCCTCAACACCCTCCCAGGGAAGAGCTTCTGCCTAAGAGCTCAGCTCAGTCTCCCCTCGGGCAGGTTCAAGCCATTCCCCTTGGCCTGTCCCTACATCCCTTGTCCCAAGCCCCTCTCCAGGTTCCCTGCAGCCCCTTTAGGCACTGGAGCTGCTCTCAGGTCTCCCCTTCGTGCACCAAAGGGGCAGGATCCCCTCCCTGAGCTGCTGCTCATGCTCAGGGGATGAGCAGAGCACACGGGGGGGTCTGGCTCTGAGCTCACGCTGTGTGGGTCATAGGGGTCCCCCATGGGGCAGTGACTGGTCCTGGCTCCAGCCCTGCGCAGGCAGCGGGGATGCAGGGGTGCTCTCGCTCCGCTCTCCCCACCAACCTGTGGCCCAGTTCCAGCCCTTGTGCCAGTTCTCCTTGCACGTGACGAAGTCCTTGCAGTCCTCCCACCACTGCTCGCAGTCCTCCCGGCACAGGGGCACGTGCAGGATCCGCTCCCGACGCCAGCTGCTGTCGGCCTGTGAGGGATGGGACCACGCTGGTGCTTTGACCCTTCAGAGGTAATGGGCAGGATCTGCCCCATCCCGGACACCCCCAGGCCCATCCATTGAGCCCCAGAGCTGACCCCAGCAGAGCTTCAGCCCCAGCCTTGACAAGCAGCAGCTCTCCCATCACTTAGGGCCGGCCAAGCAGAGGCCAGCGAAGTCCTTCAGATCTTCCCACCCACCAGGAAGGTTCACAGCATCCCCAGGAAGCACATCCCCACACACACCAGGCTACGCTGCCCACCACCGGGGATCCCACCTGGTCAATCCACGGCCCCAGGTTGGGGGAGCACTCGTACAAGCACGTGTCCTGGATGAAGTGGCGCTTGCAGCGGGGGGGCATCACCCCGCAGTGGTTCCAGTTGAAGCCGTACAGGTAGGACTGGTCCCGGTGGGCCTCCAGGCTGGTGTTGGCCGTGCAGCAGGCGTTGTCCTTCCAGGGAGCACACTGCAGAGAGCAGGGGACAGGATGGTCAGGGAGCCAGGGGATGCTCCAAGGAGCTGGGGCCAGAGCTCTTCAATTGGCAGGAAGAGTCCCTAAAGCTGGCAGAAGGAGCAGACAGCAGCATCTTTCCTTGCCATCCTTCACCATGCTCTGATCTGGGGTACCACAGCTCGGAGAAGGGGAAGCTTGTGGTTAAAGGGGGGGTACACTGAGGTGACAGACTGCTCCTACCACAGCCATTGGTTAGAGGAGAGCACCAAAAACCAGTCCTCAAATCCCCCACAGGGTTTCTTCCTCAGGCAAGTGATTTCCAAGCACAAACCCAGCCCATAACGTCTGGGGAGGGGGATACAGGGGCTCCAACAACTCCACCCAGCACATCAGCAGGGTCTTACCTGCTCATAGAGCATCCCCTCAGGGCCAGGCTTGGTCTTGTGGTGCTTGGCATCCATGCAGACGTTCAGCAGCGAGTCCCTGGCAGGTACCACGGTGCAAGCAGCCAACAGCAGGAGCATCACCGGCCCCATCCCCACCCTCATGGAATCAGGGAGCTGATGGAGCTGCAGGAGTGAGACAGGGACAGCACAGGAGGGGTTTGCCACAGGCAGCGGTACACGAGGTGCTGTGGGGGCAGAGACTCCTGAGGACACACCAGAACATCAGCAACCCACAGCACCAAGTGCAGGCCTAGGGTCAGCCACACACTGTCCTCTGTGCAGCACCACAGACGGCCCTTCAAGTGCTGGGGCTGTTCAAGTGTTAACCTCAAGCATCCCTGACGGGGACGTGATGCTGTGAGACCCCTTCAAACCGGGTCCTCTGCACTGAGCCACCCAGCAGAGCTTCCAGCTCCCAAACCTGCAGCCAGACACTGCCAGCTATGGGATGTGTTCAGCGAGAGGCTCAGAGGAGGAGGGTGATGGCACCGTCACACCAGCGCCTCGTGCGGGCCAGGAGCTGCGCCTTGCGTTGAGGGGGTGTTAAACCAGACAGCATCGCCTTTGGTTCATCGGGACCTTCAGAGACCCACACCCGAGGTCCCCAAAGGGGGCCAGACTTGAGCAGTAAGAACCAGTTCACACAGCCATGGCTCAGCCTCCTCTACCCCTGAGAGGCCGATGGGACTTCGAGGCATTCACTTACAGAAACAACCCAGAGCAAACCCCCAGATCGAACCCCACCAAAAAAACCAACCAAAACCCCACAAACTGCCCCAAAACCCCCAAAATAACCCCCAACCCGAGGCAGCTGCCCCCTTCTCCCTCCCTTCCCTTCCCAACAGGGCACAAAGGTCTAAACCAAATTACCTTTTAAGAAGCACTTTGCAAAACACAGGAGGAAGTCAAAGCATTTACAGCACTAAAACAGCATAAACCAGCCCAGGAGGCAGCAATTACAGAGCTGAGGATGCAGCCACAGGCAGCAGAGGACAAGGAAGCAGCCACCCCACATCAGAACCCGACACCCACACATCTAAACCCCCATAACCCCACCACCAACCTCAGAACCCAGGGCACCTCCAGGCCCTCTGCAGCACCTCAGAACCAGCCAGCCCAGAGGCTTCCTGGGGCAGCTTTAATGGGGCAGCTCCTGACACAGGTGCTGGCACTTGGAACCACCTTGCCCTGGTGCTAAATGAGGTTTAACTTCTCCCAGCACTCGTTACCTTGGAAGCGGTTGTTTTGGGGCCGACCGGCTCGTCTGGCCCCTTGCACCAGCAGCAGCCTCGTGCTTGGGAAACAATCCAGGGTTTCCTCCCAGGGAGGGCTCTTATCGCCTTGGCCACTCACAACAACCTCTTTTCCTCTGCTCCTGCTCTACCATGGGGTTTTGATTTGCAGCGTTGCCCCAAGGAGGGGCACATCCAGGACCCTGCGCTGGCTGAGCTTTGCATCCAGGACCCTGCGCTGGCTGAGCTTTGCATCCAGGACCCTGCGCTGGCTGAGCTTTGCATCCAGGACCCTGCGCTGGCTGAGCTTTGCATCCAGGACCCTGCGCTGGCTGAGCTTTGCATCCAGGACCCTGCGCTGGCTGAGCTTTGCATCCAGGACCCTGCGCTGGCTGAGCTTTGCATCCAGGACCCTGCGCTGGCTGAGCTTTGCAGGTCCCTTCCAACCCCGAGCCGTCTGTGGTTCTACGATGGTGCGAGCCTGCTTTAGTGATGAATGACCCCCATACGCTCACTCTGAACCTGACGTGTGCCGCTTTAATTTGTCATTAACTCCCTCTCTCATCAGAAGTGACAGGGAGCAGATCCCCCCCCCATCTCCGAGCCTTTCCCCCTCCCTCCCATCTCCCCTCCATTGCCTCTTCCAGCAGAGCCACATTCTGCTCACCCTTTTCCCAGGGCAAGCCCTTTGCTCTGCGCGGCTCCGGGGCTGCAGCAGCCGTCCTTGATGCTCCGCGTGTCCCGGCCTTGGCCTCGCTCAGGAATTCCTGGTGCCGGGTTGTTTTGGGGAGCGCTGGGCACTGAGTGCATTGCGGCGCCTTCAGAACAGCGACGGCTTGTTCCTGGGAGATAACTGCTGGCCACCAGCCCGTCACCTCCTGTCTGGAGGGTTCCGGAACCCCCAGGGCATCCTGTCTTTGTCTCAATGCCTTCTTTCTAACCTGCTGGTTTGTGGTTGGTGCCTCAGCCCTGCCGGAATCACTGAGACCCCCTAAAACAGCCCTTTAAATGCTGTTTATTTGAGGCAGCAACAGAAAGAAAGAGAGGGTGGAGGAGACAGAATCAGGGAATCATGGGATGGGTTGGGTTGAGGGGACCTTAAAGCTCCTCCAGTTCCAAACCCCTGCACCGTATCCTCGTACATAAGGGGATGGGTGGGTACATCCACCGTGGTTCCACACAATGATTTTCCCTCTCAAGGGCGTGAGATTGAATTGCTTTGGATGCTTCTTCCCTGGGGTCTCATTTGGGTGAGCAGATGCTGGGGAACCACTCCAGGGTGTGCTGAGCACCCCAGGGCCTGCATCAGCAGGGACCTCAATGCTCTCACCAACACATCACTGCTCAGTGCCACTGGAGACCACAGGTCTCATCAGAGATGCTGCTCACGTCCCACGTGGCTCCCACTGCCCCTGTGCAGAGCAATGAGTGTGTTGTTGTGATCAGAACCTCATTAGGGCTAAAAGCAAACACTCCATGTCTAAAGCCAAGAGTTAATTGGTAGCGTAACTGAAAATGGACTTAGCACAAGAATCAGGTAGTGCCATGGTGCTGGGCTATGGGTCCCTGGCAGGACCTGGGCCACAGCCAGGAGGATGCTGAGGACACCTTGAATGGGATTCAGCATCAAGGAGGGGGGAAGCCCTGGGGTCTGGGGTGCCCTGTGCAGACAGGAGCCCACCACCAGCACACAGAGACACTCCATGGATGCACCCATGTTTAACATCTCACACTGGAGCTGCACCCCAGCGCTGAGTCCTTCAGGAGTGAATCAGCTACAGGAAGAGCAGAGAGACCCCCAGGTCCCTGAGGGAACATCTGAGGCTCTCCTCCTTTCCTCACAAAACTGGTGAAAATGCAATTTAAAAGTGAGTGTAAGGGGGGTTCCTGATGGACACGGAAAAGAACGGATGTGTTTCCCCTTGGACAGACTTTGTTGCTTCAGACTTTCCCCTGCGCTGTTCCATCACCACAGTCTTTGTCCCCTGAAAGACTTCAGACTTTGGTTCTAAAATCCCAGACTGGAGATTCTATAACACAACTTCTGGATCCCTTTGTGAGGGGGAATAAGGAGCTTCCTGAGCCCCTGCACACCGGGGGCAGGGTTCAGGGCAGTGGATGTGAGCAGCAGTGCTCATAGAGGACAAGGAACACGGGTCTGCCCAGAGCTCAGGGGAGAAGGAGCTCTCCTTGCCATTCACAGGGATGCTGAGCCCTGGGTGGTGATGGAGAGGCAGCAGATAGAGACTGCAATAGGAGATTTGTTCTGCTGCTGCCCTGCAGGGAAGATCCACTCATTTACTGTAGTGGGTGACACACTCCTGTGCTCTGCTTGCTGGAAGAGAAACTGCCTCTGCTTGATAAAGTGCTTTAATAGCCCTGAATGAAGAGGCAAGTTCCAGTGAGCCGAGAGGAAAACCTGGGAACAGAAAGCAAGGAAGGAGTAAAACAAGAAGGGAGTCAGCTGTAAGAGATACATGAATGAAACCAGAGCCAAGGGTGATCCTCCTTGGAAATTGAAGCTCCTTCTTGACAATGAAGTGTCTCAAATGCCTCTTCCCATGGCTTTTGGGTACATCCCATGGAGGTTCTTGTCTTAGCCCTAGAGTAAAGCGCAGAATTTGTTTGGGAGCCACAAAACAAGGTGGAAATTGGCCTCTGGGCACATAAGATGGGGAAATAAACCCAGGTGCACATGGGAATGCCGGAAATGGACTGCTGAAGTGTGTATTCTGACTCTTCTGCAGCAGATTTGTGTCGCTATGGTCACAGAATCATGGAATCATGGAATGCTTTGGGCTGGAAGGGACCTTAAAGCCCATCCAGTTCCAGCCTCATTTTGATGGTTCTGTTTCTTCCTTGCAGCTATGGAACAGGGAATCTCCCCAGGGAATGTCGCTGGGGTCTGAACTGGGAGGTCCGTGACTTTGACCCCCTCCTCCAGTCCGTTCCCCTCAGAGTGTCACAACTCCCGTCCCTGTCCTACCGGTGGTAACAAGGTACCTGACTGCCCGCCCGAATGCACGGCTATGGACCCACTCGTGCAGGATCACCTTGTGAACCCCGGTGCTGCCCTCCTCCATCGCCGGTTGTGTACACAAGTGCTGCTCTGGGTCAGACCCTTTTTCTCCTGGTTTCAGGTGGTTTTGGTATTGGTGAGCGGCTGCTGGGCCCCCAGCCCAGTATTTCATAGCCTGATACCTCCCCCAGCAGGGCCAACTGGAGTGGTCCTCACTGACACATCTGCTGGAAAAGCGGCTCTTCGCCAGGCACCGAGACAAGGTGGTGTCAGCGCAGAGCTCCTTCAGGCACAATTCTCACACTAGTCAAGCATGGAGACAAAGGGAAACTTCTTGGACACCCACAGGAGCAGCAAGAGGCGTCTGTCTCATCCCCACTAATGCCGTTTATATCCCCATCCCTGGCAGTGTTCAAGGCCAGGTTGGACACAGGGGCTTGGAGCAAGCTGCTCTAGTGGAAGGGGTCCCTGCCAATAGCAGGGGGGTTGGAACTGGAGGAGCTTTAAGGTCTCTTCATCCCAAACCATTCCGTGATTCCAGTGTGTTTTGTGCCTCTCCCTGTTACTCTCCCCTTTGAGCTGCACAGCTCCTGATCTAAAACTCAGTGAGCTGATGCTCCCACCTTCCCCTTTGTCCTCACAGGGACCCAGAAGGGTTTTGGGAAGAGGCAACAAAACCAAGCAAAGGCAGATGACAGTTTCTGTGCAAGGAGATGCTGCTTGAACCAGGACCTTCAGCCTGGAGGAGGGATGGGGAAGGCTTGGGGAGGGCTCTGTAACACCTTGTGTGGGTGGGTGGATGGAGGAGGATGCTCCGGTGTAATCACTCACTGGTGCTTCATGCGAGAGTAGGAGGAGGCATCCAGCAAGCAGCAGGTGGCAAATTGAAGCCCAATTACAGGAGGTTTTATCAGGATTAAGCTTCGGAATGTTCTGTTGGGGCCAGCAGCAGCACGAGTCTGCAGGGGCTCAGCTGAGCAGGGACATATCCACAGGAGCGGGGATCAAACCCATTAAAGGCTGTTCCACACCAGACTGCTCCTGGCTCAGGAAGCACTGGAGCCTCGGATCGATGGACATGGGCAGAGAAATGATGGCTCCCTGTGGAGGGACCGTTCTCGCCCCCAGGCACTGCCCAGGCCACAGCATCGCCCAGGCAGACCCTTAAAATGCTGTTTACTTGAGGCAGCAATGTAAAGAGAGGGTGGTGTAGAGAGAATCATGGAATCCTGGACCGGTTTGGGATGAAGGACTCTCGACCAGCAGCGCGGACCTGGCGAGGGCAGCGCGGTCCCAGGAGGCCCGGGCGGAGCTGCTCAGGGAGCTCCGCAGCTCACTATGGGTGCAGTGCAGGAGCCGTTTTGCACCCCCGATGCAGTGAGGAAGCCGCTGGCGCTGAGCCCGTCGTGTGTAAATCACCTCCCCTGCGGGAGAACGGAGCCGGCGAGAGCCCGAGCGCCCAGCAGGGATTCACAGACCGGCAGCGGCACCGCGGGAAGCAGCGGGGGGAGAGGCAGAAGTGGTTGCGTTCGGGCACAGGTTTATGTAAGAGTGGTGCTGCTGCTGAGCTGCACTGGGGCGCACTGGATGGGAGGAACAGCGGTGTCGGGAGTTACTCCCCCTGAACCGTCAGCAGCGGAGTGAGGAGTCCGGGAGCTGGGAGTTGAAATGAGGAATACCCGGCTGTGCACTGCGGGGCAGGGCAGGACGCTCCCGTCGGAGCGCTTGGAGAGGGGCAGGAGCAGCCCGGGGATTGTTGGGAATGAGCAGAAGGAGCCCCCGGGGGTGACTTCAGCAAGGGAAGTGAAAGGGAGTGAGAGATCATTGATTTCCTGAGGAATACTGAGAGAGCACGGGGCGGGTACCAGGGAAAGAGCGGCAGCGAACATGGATTTATTGGGATCAAATTGTGACGAAGCCACCTCCCTTCCCCTCTGGATGGGAAGGGTGTTGTGACGGGTGGAATAAAGAGGGAATTTAACCTGCCTGGGCTGAAATTGTGCCTGGGACGCGTTTCACACACTCAGAAGCAAGGAAAAGGGCAGAGGGAAAGCAAAGCTCATTGGAAAACAGACTTTTCCAAAGCAAAGTTCTCAATTATCCATTGTCAAAATGCAGCAAACAGTGGTTTGAAGGATCCTCCTCGTTCCTGCAATGATTCACCATTGCCTTTACTGAGCTTTTAAGGGAGCAGCAATTTCGTTGGGTCTTGTGTAACTTGGGGTGGTAGATCTGATCTTCCAGAGAAGACCTGGCCTTTCATCACTGCATTCCATGTGCACATTCCAGACTGAGATATTATCCCACCTATTTGTCATGTCTTGCGTAGCTCCAGCATCCTGGTGTTGGGGCTGGGAGATGGCTCATGAATTAGGCAGGGAGAACAAGGCAGAAGGACTAAAAGCACCACACGGGAAGGTGACATTCGGAGCATCCTGACACAGTGGATGGGAAACCAGGAATGCCATTCACATGCTGGGAATGGGAGTGTTTATGTCAGTAAGCACCAGTATCAAACTGCTTAGGGCTTCCTGAGGGAAACTCCTGTATTCCAGTTTGTGCCCATCATACTGGGAAGAGCCTGGCTCTGTCCTCTTGCTGCCTGTTTTCATGTATGGCTGATATCCCTCCCCTTTAAATACTGGGACATGGGGATAAGGTCTCCCTGGAGCCTTCTCTAGGCTGAACCAGCCCAGTTCTCTCAGCCTGGCTCCAGAGCAGAGCTGCTCCAGCCCCTTCATCACCTTGGTGGCCCTTTGCTGGACTCAGTCCAGTCTGTCCATGTCTCTCCTGTACTGGGAAGCCCAGAACTGGACGTTGAATTCCAGATGTGGCCTCACCAGTGCTGAGCAGAGGGCAAGGCTCCTCTCCACCACTGGTCTTCCTCATCCCAACCCCAGCAGCAAGGAAGAGCTGGCTGGAAGTGTCCACATCACAAGCAGTGCCTAGAGGTGACAATGTGAAGAACGGTACTAGAACTAAGAAACAACAGTTCCTTCATCCCATCAAGGCTGAAGTCACATTCGCTTACTCCAAAACTCAAGAAAACACAAAAGGGCCTTTTGGAGAAGTGAAGGAACTTGAGCATAATGGAAGAAGAAACCTCCGAGTATTCCTGGATGAGACACAGGAGGAGGTGATGGAAGGACATTCTGGTATTCCCATAACTGGGAAGCAAAACTAAAGCACCCAGAGTTGTCTCTGCAGCAGTGTTCTCTCATGGAGGAGGCAGCTTTGGCTCATTCCACAGCAGCAGGAGACATGGTGCCTCTATGGGGAGGAACCGATGTTGGCAGAAAGTGACCCCCAAAACCTTCCCCCCAGAAAAGCAACCTGAGCCCATGTTCCAGGGGTGCCCTGACCAGCGCCCAGCACAGTGGGACAAGGGCACCCTCATCCCTGTGGTGATGCCCCTGGGGATGTTCCCCAGCACCCCATTGGGTTTCTTTGCTCAGCTGCTCACCACTCACTCCGATGGAGCTGGGTCCCTCAGGGCCCCCGGGTCCCTTCCCCTGCTCTGCTCCATATGGGCACATCCCAGCCTGTACTGCACACACTCACAGACCCCACCTCTGCTGCCCACAGTGAGAGTAAATAACACTTTGTGCTTCTGCCTTCATCCACTGCAGGGTCAGGGGGCTGCAAAGCCCCTGGGTCCCCTGTAGGTGACCGTGTGGAACCTTGGAGGATGCAGCAGTGGTTTCCACCACACCATTAAGCTGCCCCCATTAAACAAATGATAAAGTCTTGATGAATTAACTGCACTTTGCTGTGGAGATAACAGTAAATTATAGATGGACCTGCGGCTGGAGCCGGCTCTGACTCAAACATCAGCTCCCTGGTCCCCAAGAGCTTCAAACAGGGAAATGGGCAAGATTTACTCACAATTTGTTCACTAAACCACAGCCCCAATGCGTTACCTGTCAGTGATGAGAAATAAAGCAAAGTCCTGCAGGACACTGTCAGCTTCCACCTCAGAATACTAGGGTATTAAGGGATTAAACATTTTTGGGGCTGTTTTCAGTTAGTAACTCAAATGAAAAGGGTGTTTTCTGTCAGTTAATGTGACCAGCCCCATAACTGACTGCACGGGGCTGCTCCGAGGTGATGCTCTGCAGCCTCGGGCCAGATCTGCAGCTCTGCTCTGGGCAAAGCATGGCCCCGATGCCACCCATTGCTGTGCAAAGGGATGCCCAAGAGATGTTTAAGCTCTTGGCCAGATATCGCAGGAAAGCAGCTACCCTGGGTAGGTTTGGATGGGATCTGAGGCAGAAGCTCTTCCCTGGGAGGGTGCTGAGGTGCTGGCACAGGGTGCCCAGAGAAGCTGTGGCTGCCCCATCCCTGGCAGTGCTCAAGGCCAGGTTGGACACAGGGGCTTGGAGCAAGCTGCTCCATGGAAGGGGTCCGTGCCCGTGGCAGGGGTTGGGAATGGAGGAGCTGTAAGGTCCCTTCCAAGCCAAACCGCTCTGTGATCCTACTGAATCATAGAATCAACTGGGCTGGAAAAGACCTTCAGATGATCAAGTCTAACCTCACCCCAGTCCCCACTAAACCATGTCACATGCAAGAAACCCCTGGAGCTATGGGGAGATGAGGTCTCATGGACAGAAGAACGCTGCAGCGCACAACTTCACATGCACCCTGCTGCCTTTAGTGTGTGCTGAGGTGGAACGCAGCCACCCGCAGAGAAGGAGCCATCATGGGTTCACCAAGATGAGCTGCTCATGGTGTCTTGTTTGCTGGCCGGGCCTTGGCCAGTATCTCAGCTGCTGCGTGGAGCTCTCCACCCGTGTCCAGCAGCGCCCGCAGGTTTGCGCCCTGGTCCTGGAAGCCCATGGCGCTGAGCTGCTCCATCTGCTGCTCAAACAATCCCTGCAGCTCCTCCTCGTCCATCTCCACCTCGTCCTCTGCTCCCTCCTCACCCAGCTCCGCGCTGGCGTTGTCCTCGGTCTCGGTGCACGGTGGTGACTCCTCCATGCTCTCCAGCCCCAGCTCCAGCTGCGCATCCCCCGGGCTGAGCAGGAAGCCCGGAGCCTCCACGGAGAGGGCCTGGAGGCCGAGCTGGATCTGCAGCAGCGCCTGCAGCGCCCGGGGGTTCCGCAGCACGGACGAGATCTCCGCCTGCTCCAGCTCCGGGGGCAGCTGCTGTTGGTCCAGGGGCAGGGAGCTCCCATCGCTGGGTGCGTGCGGGCTCAGCACCGCCTGCGCGGGGCTGCCGGGCTCCGCCAGCGCGCAGCCCAGGTTGTGCATCAGCTCCGGGCTGCCCGCCAGCTGCCGGACCATGCTCTGCACCGTGCCGGAGTCACCGCGGTCAACCCTACGGCCGGGGAGCTCTTGCTCGGTGCCACCGGAGCTGCCGGGCTCCAGAGCCCAGGGGTTGGGCAGCGGGCTCCGGTTCTCGGTGTGCGCCGGCAGCCGCGCTCCGCTCGGCGATGGGCGGCTCTCCCGGGAAGCAAAGGGGTTGTGGACCATGTGCTCCTCCACGGCCTCCAGGATGGGCTCCTCGATCTCCCGGTAGAGCTGCTCCAGGGCGCTGTACCCGCCAGGGATGCTCTCGAGGTTGTTCATGGCCAGGTCATGGTTCCTTATCATCTCCTGCATGACGGCGGGGCTGCTGAAGGCCTCCAGCGTCTCCCTGATGGTGTGCGGGTTGCTGAGGATGTGGCCAATCTCGGGGTTCTCCTCCGCCAGCTGCTGCAGCTGCGGGTTGGACACGATGAGGTCCCTGACGAGGTCGGCACTGACCATGGGGCTCTGCAGCACCTTGGTGAGGAGGCCGGGCATGGACACATCCTGCTCCTCAATGCTGCTCAGCAGGTCCAGCACTCCAGTGGAGTCCAGGCCCAGGAGATAGATGCCTGTCACCCCAAGGAGGAACCCCATCAGAAACGCGTTGTTCCTGATGGTGTTCAGCTCCAAGCCTGAAGTGAGGATCCTGGACAAGAGATCCTCCATGGTCTGTGCCACGACCTCCCGGCTGGAGGCCAGCACCTCAGACAAGTTGTGATGGATCGAGCCTGGGTCCTGCCGGTCATCCATGCTTCCGGGGCTGGAACGGTTGCGGCTGGGAGGTCGCAGCAGCCTGGTCGCTCTCCCTTGCTCTGCCAGGCTGTCTGCTGCTCTCTTCTGGGACCTGATGACCACATGGATGCTGACCCCATTACGAACTCCATGCTGGCTCAACGTGTCCTGATCCTGGAGGACCTTCCCAGCAAACACCAGGACCAGCAGCTCGGGGGGTGTTTGGAACCGCTTGGACACTTCCTCCTTGAGCTCCCGGATGGTGCTGTCCTGAGCCACCTCAAACTGCTCCTTCTGCTTGAGGGTCTTCACGATCACACTGATGATGCCCGAGGGCTCCATGGTGACAAGGGGCTGGCTCGGGAGCGGGGCCGAGCTCTGCTGTGCTGGAAGGCGCCGGCCACGGGCGGCAGCGGAGGCGCGGGGCCGGGGGGAGTTCACCCCGCAGGATCGTGCTCAGCGCTCGGGCGCTGCCCCCGTGCTCCCGCCCCACTGCGGCCCCTGCCCAGGGCAGCGCCGCGGAGCCCCCTGTGACATCACACTGGAGCTGCGGGAGTGGGGCCAGGGGAGGCCACGGGAACGCTCGGGGGCTGGAGCAGCTCCTGTGTGGAGCCAGGCTGAGAACACTGGGGCTGTTGAGCCTGGAGAGGAGAAGCTGCGTGGAGACCTCAGAGCAGCTTCCAGTGTGTGAAGGGGGCTGCAAGGACGCTGGGGAGGGACTCTTCATCGGGGACTGCAGTGACAGGACAAGGGGTAACGGGTTAAAACTGAAACGGGAAGTTCAGGCTGGAGAAAAGGCAGAAGCTCTTCCCTGGGAGGGTGCTGAGGCGCTGGCACAGGGTGCCCAGAGAAGCTGTGGCTGCCCCATCCCTGGCAGTGCTCAAGGCCAGGTTGGACACAGGGGCTTGGAGCAAGCTGCTCCAGTGGAAGGGGTCCCTGCCCGTGGCAGGGGTTGGAGCTGGATGGGCTTTAAGGTCCTTCCCAACCCAAACCTTTCCATGGCTCTCTGCAGCCGAGGAGGCAGTTCTAAACCCAGGGAGCTGCTCTGCTCCAAGGGGGATGTGGCAGTGGCCAGGTCCGGGACCAAACTGCCCAGGTCACTGTGCCACGGTCAATGAATCACCAGCTCAGCCGTTAACATCCGCAAGGCCGTGCATAATGGGCAGTAGCCGACGGATCGGGGGGATTTATGTCTCTGATGTGGTTAAACGTTACCTAAATAACCACAGGAGATGGAGCCAGAGCGTGCGCGCTTTGAATTCCACTTCCCGCTCTTGAGGGACCTTTCCATCCCCCTCGGCTCGGCTCTGGGCAGCTCTGGCCAGCAAAGACCCTTGCTGAGGACTTGGCTCTCCCCGGCGCGTGTGAGAAGTGAATGAGACCTCAGAGGCAGTGGGAGGGAAGCGGGCGTCAGTGGAGCCGCAGAGAGGAGCGCTCTGACCTCAGTGGAGGCTTGGGCAGGCTCCTCATGGTTACCAGCACTACGGAGGAGTCAACCCATTCCCCTTGGCCTGGCCCTGCAGACCCTTGTCCCAAGCCCCTCTCCAGCTTTCCTGCAGCCCCTTCAGGCACTGGAGCTGCTCTCAGGTCTCCCCTTCAGGAGCCTTCTCTTCTCCAGGCTGGACAAGGTTCATGGATCTTGTCTCACCCTCCAGCACTTCCCAGGCCCAAAGGCTTCTTTCCATGGCCTTTAGCAGCACAGACGACACTGTGACCACCGCTGCAGAGCACCACAGAGCACCTGACACTTGCTTTGCCTTCATTACATCAAAAGAGGACCAAGAACCAACCCCAGCTGAGCACAGTGGGATCAGAGCGCTCCTGTCTCCCCATGGGCTCCCTGTGGCACAGCTGGGACCCTGGTGGAGCATCATCCAAAGCGCTCCCTCCAAATGCTCCTTCCCTCGGTTCTCTGAGCATCTGCGGAGCCACCTCCACCGGAGCCCTCGTCCCTGGCACAGCCCCTCTGAGGAGCAGGACTTGGCCTCCACCTCTGTCCAATTCTCTACCTTTGCACCATCTACAAACCTCAGCAGCAGCGATTTTACCCTGGTTTCTGCAGCACTGGTAACAGCCAGAGAACCATCAGCCCCCACACACCAATCCCTGCTGAATCCCACAGGAATGTATGGAGAAGTAGTTCTCAGAGGGGAGCAATCACTGAGAGAAGAGTTTGCAGTTCCCAGACTCCATCAGCATCTGATTTACTCATCATTTATTGATGGCTTTGCTACAGTGAGGTAGGTTTAATAACATTTGAAGGTAAGGAAACGCTCAGGGTTGTGCTCTGGCCCTAGGAAACTTCATCACCCACGTGTGGAGCTCAGCAGGAGATGAAATGAGATGATTCTGCAGCAGCTGAGCACCACAAACAGATCCTGATTGCCATTGATCCCATCCCTGCCCTTTCCACTCTTTATTGATCAAGTCTCATATTCACTTCTCCACTGTTTCACTTGGAGCTGATGCCAAATGGAGCCGCCTCGAATTTCTCTGCAGACCCATTTTAAATGTAAGCACAAGTCAGAGACTTGTTCCTGTTTGTTTCTATCCTGGTTCTGCTGAGCTGGGGTCATGGAATCATGGAATCCCAGAGCGGTTCAGGCTCCAACCCCCTGCCATGGAGCCAAGAGGGGACGAAGGAGCCAGGAGGCAACGAGGGCTCTGCTGGACCCGATGGTTTGTGGCCTCGGCCACAGTGACCCTGGGGTGTGGGGTCAGGATCCTGAGCAGAGGAAGCAGGGCCTGGTCTCCTCCAGTGGCATCACCATAAGTGGTGGGAAGGGGAACACACCAGGGCAGGGTGATGGGGACTAGGAAGGACATGTACTACAGCTGCCAATGAGCCTCAGCACCCAGCACTAAGAGGAGATGATGGGTCTGGCCCCAGAGTGTCAGCAGCACCTGCCCTGCCTTAAGAAGAGCCCTTCCAGTGAGAATCATCAGGGGCACCTCAGAACAGCCCCGGTCATCACCTGCACCACGTGCACACACAGAGCTGGAGGCCAGATGGGCACGTGGAGTTCTTTGTGGTGCTGCACCACCACTGAAGCCAACGGTCCCACTGACGAAACAGCTTCGTACCCGAGAACTTCCACTCCCCACATGGGTTTAAACATGCCTGCGCGTGCAGTCACTGCTGGAAAAGCTGCTGCAGCTCTCTGGAGCTTCCAGAGCTCTTCATTACTGGCACTCTTCAAAACACGGCTCATTTCTAATCAGAATCCCTGCCTTCATCTCCCTTCCCTCAGACGCCTCCTCCAGGGCATCACAGCGATCCTGAGCATCAGGGCTTCTCTCCTGCAGCTCCCACCCGCAGTGACGGTGCCTCGGAGCTCTCTGCAGCCCTCATGGCTCGAGCTCTTCCTCCAGCACATCAAGACTTTGTCTTTGTGTCTCCTCCCTCCAGACTCCGCTCCAAGCCCAGCCCAGAGGCCAGGAGTGGGCACCGCTCCGTCCATGAGCAGGTCCGACCCCTCCAGCACCGTGACTGGCGTTAACCTGCTCCTCCCCAGCCGTCTGAGGCTAAAACACATCGTGGGTTAGAACCAGCCCCAGAAAGGGCAGCCGGGCCCAGAGCCACCAGCTCATCACATCATAGAATCAGACTGGTTTGAGTTGAAGGGACCTTAAAGCTCCTCCAGCTCCAGCCCCTGCCACGGGCAGAGACCCCTTCCATAGAGCAGCTTGCTTCAACCCGTGTGTCCAACCTGGCCTTGAACACTGCCAGGGATGAGGCAGCCACAGCTTCCCCCTTCAACCCATTGCAGTATCCCACCACCTTATGGAGCAGAATGTCCATCAGCACTGTGCTGTCAGGACGAGAAGACCAACAGGTCCCATCGAGCACATGCTGCCCAAGTCAGTGCCATGCGGAGCACAGGACAGAACAACCTCTGTGCTCGGCGATGGGAGGTGGGCAGGTGGGAGGGTGCTGCAGCTCTTCCATGGTCTTGAGGAGCTCTGGTCCAGCCCAGGCTGCAGGAACCAGAAGCCTTCTGACAGGTCTGTGGCTGCTGCTGTCAGTGTGCCGTCCTCCGTGCCCTGATCAAGCACTAAACCCCCCATGAAGCAGTGCAGAGCTTACCCCCCTTCCACCAGAGACGTGGAACTCTGACAACGTCCCCTGAGGTCTCCAGAGCTGCCTCTGCTCCCACAGGTCCTCATGAGCATGGAGCAAGGTGCGTGGGACACTCCGGCAGTGCTCAGTGCACCGAGGTTTGAGCCCTGCTGCCCTGGTCACTTGTGAGCTCCACCAAAGCAGAGGCTTTGGTCTGCATGGACAGCGCTGCTGGGGAGGGAGAGGTGAGGAAAAGCCGCTCCTTGCTGGTCACGTTGATGATGATGTTAAACTCAGACCCTATGGCGATGCCCAGACCTGTCCCTGCTGCTCCTCCCGCCATACCTCAGTGCTCCCTCTCCATGTCTGAGGCAGGTTGTCACTGACCTCAGGGAGGAGGTTATTGGTGCACCCGGTGTATCCGTCAAGCAGAGAACAAGAAACTGAGTTCAGGGAAGCTGTTTGGTGTTGGAGCGACAAAGCAGAGGATGATCCCACACCACACACCAGACACGGGCAGAAACGGATCCTGAGGAGGAACAGGCTTCACCCTGAGCTCAACACTGAGCACAGCGCTCCTGCAGTAACCTGTGGGGTGTGTGGGGTGCAGGAGAACTTGTCCCTTTGCTCACCTTGAGAGGCTTGAGTTGAGCTCTGGACATTGTGGTTTGGGGAATACGTTCCACAGGACAAGAAACCCTTTCCTGACCTGCCGGGGCTCTTCAGCATGTACACACCTGCAGCAGGAGGTCCCTCAGCAGTGGAAGCTGTACCCATGCAGACAGGAGGATGGTGCCACGGCACCTCCAGCTCTGGTTCATGTGCCAGGCTCCGATGAGGTGTTCACCATCCAGGCACTGAGGTAACAGGCGAAGGAGCAGGCACGAAGCTGCAGGACAGCACACCCCACAGCAGCAGTGGTGGTAGCTCAGCAGGAGCCTGGTGCTCCTCGGCTGAACTCTGCCCGGTCTCTGCTGGAGGGACCATTCAGCAGAAGCATCTCCAGGGGAAACCAGGAGCAGTGAAGGGGCTGGCGACCCAAGCCCACGTTTCCAAGATCCCACCACCCTCGGCTTCTCTTGAGCATCTTCTGTTCCTCCAGCAGCGCTCAGCACCTTCTCCCCCAGCCAGGACAGGGGCACCTCCCCGTGGGGCAGAAGAGGCGGGCGACGCGCTCCCGGATCTGCCGCGTCCTCACCCCGTACACGATGGGGTTGAGCATCGGCGGGACCACGACGTAGAGGTTGGCCAGGAGGATGTGGACGTGGCTGGGGATGTGGGGGCCGAAGCGGTGTGTGAGGAAGGAGAAGAAGGCGGGCACATAGAACATGAGGATGACGCAGAGGTGGGAGCCGCAGGTGCTCAGGGTCTTGACCCGTGCCTCGGGGGACGGGAGGCGGAACACGGCCCGGAGGATGAGCACGTAGGACACGGCAATGAGCACCACATCCAGCCCCGAGGAGAGCAGGGCCGTGGTCAGCCCGTACCACACGTTGGCCCTGATGTCGGCGCAGGCGAGGCGCGCGATGCCCATGTGCTCGCAGTACGTGTGGGGCATGACGTTGTGCCCACAGTAGGGCAGGCGCTTGAGGAGGAAGATGGGGGGGAACATGATGCAGAAGGCACGGATCACGGCGGTCGCAGCCATCTTCCCGATGACAGAGGGCGTGAGGGTGGCCGCGTAGCGCAGCGGGTGGCAGACGGCCACGTAGCGGTCGAAGGCCATGGCCAGCAGCACCGAGGACTCCACGATGAAGCTGAAGTGGGTGAAGAACATCTGCGTGACGCAGGCGTCGAAGGAGATCTCCCGCGCGCTGAACCAGAAGATCGCCAGCATTTTGGGCACGGTGGTGGTGGAGAGCATGAGGTCGGCAACAGCCAGCATGGCCAGGAACAGGTACATGGGCTCATGCAGGCTCCTGTCCGTGGCGATGACGAAGAGCAGGACCGCGTTGCTGAACACAGCGGTGATGTACATGAGGCAGAAGGGGACGGAGATCCAGACATGGGACTCCTCCATGCCCGGGATGCCCGTCAGCACGAAGGTGATTGGGTCAAAGCTGCTCTCGTTGAGCTCGTACATGGTGCTGCCGGGCTCAGGGCCAGCTCTGTGCAAGAGAAGGGACAGCTGAGGCCTGGAGAGCCTGCTCTCAGCCCAGTACACATACAAAGGTGAACAACATAGTCTTCAATTTCCATTCACCTTCCATCCTAAGCCATTCCTGAAGGCCAAAGGATTGATTCACTGTGTTTTACCGCACAAAGAAATCCACTCATTTGATGCTATCAACCCTACAAACTGTCTGTAAGGAAAACATCTTCTCTGTGCCTCCATGTGCACCAGTCCGGGCCAGGTCCTCCCCATCTCCATCTCCCCATCTCTACTGCCATAAAAAGGCTTCTCAAAGTCAAAGGAGTCAAAGAGGGGAGACTGAGCTGAGCTCTTAGGCAGAAGCTCTTCCCTGGGAGGGTGCTGAGGCGCTGGCCCAGGGTGCCCAGAGAAGCTGTGGCTGCCCCATCCCTGGCAGTGCTCAAGGCCAGGTTGGACACAGGGGCTTGGAGCAAGCTGCTCTATGGAAGGGGTCCCTGCCCAGGGCAGGGGTTGGGGCTGGAGGAGCTTTAAGGTTCCTTCACCCCAATGCATTCCATGCCTCCATGGCACAGCAGTGTCTCTGTTCAGGTCAGTGCCCAGGTCACCTCTGAGAGCTCCTTGTACGAACCTTCAGGGTAGGAATGAAACTGCACCAGGGCCAGCACTGAGAAGTGTCTGGAACGTGGCTCCCATTGAACCCCCACCTCTGAAGGTTGTGACCACCACAGAGCCCTCTGTAACACTTGCACTTGATGATCTTAAAGTTCTTTCCAACTTCATTATCCCATGATCCTACACTGGACACGTAACTCCCCATATTCCCACCTGTATAAACACGTGCACCTCATTGCAGACACCACAAAGTGCTCTTTGTTCCTCTCCCCCATCCACAGGGATCACCGAGACATAAACACCGAGGGGGAAAGGAGAGTGCAGGGCTGGAATTCCTTCCCATGCCCAGACTTCCTGATTGACCTGGAGCAACTCTCCCCCCTGGGAGATTCCTGCCTTTCCATAGGATCCCAGCCTGGTTTGGGTTGAAGAGACCTTAAAGCTCCAGCCTCTGCCATGGGCAGGGACACCTTCCACTAGAGCAGATCAACACCACCTTCACCTGAGCTTCCCAGGATATGGAAACATCTCATTCACAAGCTCCTCTATTCCCTCTCACTCTTCCCAAAGGAGGAGGCATCACCCCAGATGGGGTTTGATGGAAAAAACTCACCAAGGAGCAGCCCGAGGAGGAAGGAGGAACCTCAGCCCCAGCTGCTGGGGTCACAACTGTCCCGCTACCGAATCCCAGTGGGAACATCAGCCCGGTGCCTTGTGCAGTTTTAAATGCTCAGTGCATTAACCATTAACAGCATTAACACGTCCTGCCCGGGTGCAACATTCCTGCTCCCGGCATTTGCATTCCAAGATGCTTTGCTCCATCCCCACCTGGACACCAGCCCCTGAGCACAGGCAGGGCTTACAGGGGCACACTCCAGCCTGGAGAAGAGAAGCTCTTTAATGGGAGACCTGAGAGCAGCTCCAGTGCCTAAAGGGGCTGCAGGGAACCTGGAGAGGGGCTTGGGACAAGGGCCTGTAGGGCCAGGCCAAGGGGAATGACTTTAACCTGCCCGAGGGGAGACTGAGCTGAGCTCTCGGGCAGAAGCTCTTCCCTGGGAGGGTGCTGAGGCGCTGGCACAGGGTGCCCAGAGAAGCTGTGGCTGCCCCATCCCTGGCAGTGTTCAAGGCCAGGTTGGACACAGGGGCTTGGAGCAAGCTGCTCTATGGAAGGGGTCCCTGCCCGTGGCAGGGGTTGGGACTGGGTGAGCTTTAAGGTCCCTTCATCCCAAACCATTCCATGATTCTATGATCTCTGATGTTCGGGATGTCTTTTATCCCCCATGTATGAAATGATTTGAACACACTTTGCCTGCAACCAACATGGGGAACATCCATCAGTGCAGCAGCAGAAGAGTCTGAATACAGAAGACTGTGAATAAACGCTTTATTTTCCATCCTAGCACCAAATGATGCAAATGCAGGCTCCGTGACGCGGAGCAGGCAGCGCGGTGACGCGCTGAGGGACGGGCTGGGATCCAGAGGGACCGGGACAGGCCGGAGAAGTGGGAACCTCCTGGAGCTCAGCCCTCAGGGCAAAGGCAAGGGCCTGCCCCTGGGTCGGGGCAGTCCCAGCAGACCCAGGCCGGGGGAGGAGCCGGGGTCTCACCGGTATCCAGGTCAGGAGGGAGCTTCCCTAGAGCGGGCAGGTGCTGCTGTCCTGGGGGCGGCGGAAACCGGGACCTGTTCCTGGGATCAGCCTCTGGTTAAAGGGAGAGGTGAGGGGATGGAGTGACCTGACCTGACCCTGCCAGGAACCGGGCAGCCTCGGTGGGCTCTGGAAGGGGGGATCCCGGCTCCCCGCACGGCTGCCGGGAAGCTCCTTCCCCCAAAGCCCGGCTCCCAGCGCCCCTGAACGCGGCCGCTCGTCGGCTGCCACTGGGAGGGCTCAGGGACGGGATCAGGAGGGAAAGGCGCTGGCTCAGCAGGAGCAGCGCTCTCGCTCACAGCACCCCCATGCCCCCGTGAAGCGCGGACGCGGCCGTTCTAACCCAGCTCGTTGGGATGAGCCGTGAGCGGGCGGCAGCACAGACCCGTCCTGAGGAGCTCTGCTGGGGACACCGGCTCTGGATCACCCGCACAGGGAGAACGGGCGCGGGGGGGCCCGGTGCTGCGCGGGCGGCACCAGCTCCACATCCGCACCCGGGAGCGCTGCGGAGATGCCCGCGGGGGCCGCAGGACGGGGCTGGAGGAGCTTTAGGGTGCGTCCAGCACGAACCGCGCTCGGATCGGATCGGACCGGACCGGACCGGACCCGCGGCTCCGGCCTCGGCTCAGCCCAGGCCCGGCCCGGCCCTGGCCTGCCCTTTCCCTCCCCGCCGCTGCCGCCGCTGAACGGGACCCGGGCACTACCCAGCGGCCCCGAGCGCTGCGCAGGAAGTGACGTCCATCTCCCGCGCCGCCGGGAAGCCACTTCCGGCGCCCTCCAGGATAAAAGGCTCCGCGGGAGGCTCGCGGCCTCTTCTTCGCCGCGCGGCCCAAGATGGCGGACACGCAGGTGAGGGGCGGAGCGGAGCCTGCCCGCGGGCGTGCTCCGGACACACCGCGGAGCCCGCTCGGCCTCGGCACGGAGCGGCTGCGGCCCGGAGACGGGCGGCGGGAGCGGCCTGAGCGCCGCGGTGAGGCGGGGGTGGTGACTGCCGGGGGGCCGGGCCCGGCGATGGGGCCCCGGAGCCGCCGGGGTCAGGGGGAGGATCCCGGTGCCGATCCCGGCGTTGGGGTCAGGATCCCGGTGCCGTTCCCGGCCTTGGGGTCAGGACCCCGGTGTCGTTCCCGGTGCCCCCCGTGACCGTTCCCGTTCCCCGCAGACGGAGCGCGCGTACCAGAAGCAGCCCACCATCTTCCAGAACAAGAAGCGGGTGCTGCTGGGCGAGGGTGGCAAGGAGAAGCTGCCCCGGTACTACAAGAACATCGGCCTCGGCTTCAAGACCCCCAAGGAGGTGACGTGGGGCAGGGCGTGTCCCACCACCCCCGGCACCGCCCAGGCCACCCAGGGCCCTCATCCAGCCCCGGGCTCGGTGCTGGCTCCTGCAGGTGGTGACCAGCACCACCGGGTCCTGCTGCCCCACGCCTGGAGCACTCCGGGGGGGGGGTGTGGCCCGAGGGCAGGTCCCAGCACTGAGCCTGGTTCAGCCTCATCCCATGGGCCCAGACCCCTCTGTGAAGCCTTCCCCCCTCCTGCAGCTCAAGGCTCCCACCCAACTTGGTGTCACCTTAACGTCGACCACGGGTGCCCTCGCTCCCCGACACTGGCCACGCGTGGTCCTGGAAGCGTTTCTCATCCATCTGCTAACTCCTCTCTCTGCAGGCCATTGAGGGCACCTACATTGACAAGAAGTGTCCCTTCACGGGCAACGTGTCCATCCGTGGCCGCATCCTCTCGGGTGAGTGGTGGTTCCTCGAGGGGCAGCACCCATGGGTGCTCATGCTCTGTCCTGGAGCTCCTGGCAGCCCCAGTGAGGTCCTCGGGCAGCATGTGATGTCTTTCTCTCACGATGGTCTTCCAAGCCCCCCGGTGAAGGGGCTCTGCTGACAGTGCCATGTGGCTTTGCTGATGCCCAGCCCGAGGAACCGGCCATGGTGGGGTCCTGCCAGATGTGCTGCTGCCCTGGGCAGATGCTGGGGCCAGGCAGTGTGGGTGTGAGGGAGCGTATCAGGCTCTGCTTCGAGGGGCTTAGGAAGAAATGATGTGGTTTAGAATCAGATGTGAAGTTTGGAGCCTGGGGGTGAGGAGGAGAGCCCCGTCCATTGTGGCAGAGACCTTCAGAGCCCCCCAAGGGATCTGCCAGAGCTTGTTCTGGAGGTGAGGGAGGAGAAATGGGTGGGTGCTGAGAGCCTTGGGTTGTCCTCATCCTGCTGATCCATGGAGCTGCTGGTAGGCTGGAGCAGCTCTGCTCTGGAGAAAGGCTGAGAGAGCTGGGCTGGGTCAGCCTGGAGAAGAGAAGGCTCCTGAAGGGGAGACCTGAGAGCAGCTCCAGTGCCTAAAGGGGCTGCAGGAAAGCTGGAGAGGGGCTTGGGACAAGGACCTGTGGGGCCAGGCCAAGGGGAATGGCTTTAACCTGCCCAAGGGGAGACTGAGCTGAGCTCTTAGGCAGAAGCTCTTCCCTGTGAGGGTGCTGAGGCGCTGGCACAGGGTGCCCAGTGAAGCTGTGGCTGCCCCATCCCTGGCAGTGTTCAAGGCCAGGTTGGACACAGGGGCTTGGAGCAAGCTACTCCAGTGGAAGGGGTCCCTGCCCATGGCAGGGGTTGGAGCTGGAGGAGCTTTAAGCTCCCTCCAGGCCATCCCACTCCATGACTGTGTAACCACCCTGTCCTTGTTGTCCCAGGTGTGGTGACCAAGATGAAGATGCAGCGCACCATCGTCATCCGCAGGGATTACCTGCACTACATCCGCAAGTACAACCGCTTCGAGAAGCGCCACAAGAACATGTCCGTGCACCTCTCACCCTGCTTCAGGTACCTGCTGGCCCCATGGGGGGGTTGGGGGGTCACCAGACTGTTCCACACTGCTGAGCACTGCCTGACACCAACGCTGAGCCCACCCCTGGTATGGAACCCAGCAAGTGCCCACCTCCACGTGGCTTCATGGCCCCGTCTGACCCGGAACCTGCCTCTGGTGGTGATGTCCAATCTCACGATGGTCTTCAGAGCCCCCCAGCACGGGCCTGCTGACAACGCCAGTGGCAACTGCTGAACCAGAGACAGGTTCTGATCAGGTCACAGATAACAAGGGGGTGGCTTTAACCTGCCCAAGGAGTTAGTGGGGAGTTAGGAAGTTCTTCAGCACGAGGGTGGTGGGACACTGGCACAGGGTGCCCAGAGAAGCTGTGGCTGCCCCATCCCTGGCAGTGTTCAAGGCCAGGTTGGACACAGGGCCTTGGAGCAAGCTGCTCCAGTGGAAGGGGTCCCTGCCCGTGGCAGGGGTTGGAACTGAATGAGCTTTAAAATCCCTTCAACCCCAACCATTCCATGATGATCCCGTGTTCCTCACTTAAAGGCTGAGGATGGGCTCAGAGCTGGTGGGTTTTGTCCACCACTCAAGTCCTGAGCCTCTTATGCAGGTGTCACAGCCTCCCTTGTCCACCTAAAGAAGGGGTTAGCATCCTCCAGGCACCCCTGTGTGACCAGGAGGAAATCTCCCCGTCACTGCGGGGTTCCCTTCCATGCTCATCCCTCAGCCCCTCTTGAGCCTCAGCCCAGTGGGGAGCGATGGGCTCCATGGGGGCAACAGCTCCCCTTGGGGCTCCAAAACCAGACCAGCTCACTTTAGATCTTCATCTGAGGTGGCCTCTGGTGCATGTCTCTGGGGGGCACCGGGCAGTGGTGCCCAGAGGCCGTGGGGAGGGGAGTCGGGAGCGGCTGCAATCCCAGGAATGTCTGTGCAGGGACGTGCAGATCGGGGACATCGTCACGGTGGGTGAGTGCCGGCCCCTCAGCAAGACCGTGCGCTTCAACGTGCTCAAGGTCACCAAAGCTGCGGGCACCAAGAAGCAGTTCCAGAAGTTCTGAGGCAGCAGCTGCAGAAATAAACGTGATGGAAAGGTCCCTGTGTGTGGTGGTGCCAGGGGGAGCGGCACGGGGGCACCGGGGTGTCTGTCAGAGAGCCATGGAGTGGGGCTGGAGAAGAGCTCAAGGTTGGACAGGGCTTGGAGCGAGCTGCTCTAGTGGAAGGGGTCCCTGCCCATGGCAGGGGTTGGAGCTGGAGGGGCTTCAAGGTCCTTTCCAGTCCGACCCATTCCATGATTCCAAGTGCTGCAGAAGGCTTCAGAGGCTCCATCGCAGCAGCTGCTAGATCCTGATGTTCCCATCACCCAGATGGGATCCCAGCAAAATCCTGGTTTTCCAGCCTCGGGGCACCAGGAGGCTCATGTCATCCTTGGGGAGGCGGACCTGGGGCTTGATCCAGTGGAGCAGACCGGAGCAGAGATGTTCCTACTGGGAAGGGTGGGGAAAGGTGCTGTGGCCAGCAGAGCAATGGAGACGCCTCTTGGAGGCCACTCTCTGCTGTCCCTTATAAGGTGTGAGGGGGACAGGATGTCACCAGAAGGGCTGGGCCGTGTCCACAGAAGGTGTCGCCATGAAGGCTTCTGGGTCCGTGTCTGAAACCAGCCCCGTGGAGAGCCAGGGCTTGGATCCACATGGACAAGGGATCCTTGTGCTCTGCCTCTGGCTTCCAGTCACCGTCCTGCCCATAGGCTGTGCTCAGGCAGCTCCTGCCATCCCAACCCTGTTTGCTCCACCACATCAAGTGGTGCCACGTGGAGCATCCAACCGGCTCCGATGGGATGGAGCCCCAGCGTCTCCCCCAGAGCCCCCCCTGGGTCCTGCCCAGTCCCTCACCTACTGCTGCCACTGCTCCCAACCCTGTCCCTGGCAGGGGGAGCGCAGCACGTGGTGTGAGAGAACATCATCGTCATCCTGCTCTTCTTCCTTGGAGGGTGTTTGCACCCAGGTGTGCCCCCTGCACCTCAGTAACCACCCTCCCCTGTGTCACACCCCCCCACACACACCTTCCATGTCAACCCCCCCCCGTGCACCCCAGTGTGTGTGTCCCATCTGCACCCCTTCTACTGCTTGGGGGGGCAGCCCCACACCCCCATTGCTGGGTCCCCCCGGCGCAGGCAGCAGCAGACGCAGCCTCAACAACAAACCAGCCCCTTTATTGCAGCTGGGTCTGACCCCCAGAGCCCCCCCATGCACCCGCCCCACACCCCTCCCAGGGCACCCACAACCCCCCAGTGCGCCCCACGAGCAGTTGGTGGGTGCCAGGGCTGCAGCCACCCATGGAGGGGGCCAGGGTCCTGCCCTGCCACTGCCCCCCGGCTGCAGAGGTCAGAGGGGGGGCTCGCCCTCGGGGGGCTGGCACAGGAAGGGCGAGGTGACGGCGTGAGCCTGCGCGATGGCCGCCAGCTCCTTGAGGAACTCGCTGAAGATGACGGCGCTGTAGACCCCGTTCCGCACGCGCAGCGCCGGGCTCTGCCGCTCGCCCCACGGCCACGGGCCCCCTGCGCCCCCCCCGGCCCGTGGCCCCGGTGCTGGGCCCAGCCGCAGCCGCGTGGGGCTGGAGCTGGGCCGCAACAGCAGCTCCCCAAGCGACGGCCGCCGGCTGCGGGCTGGGGCCGACAGTCAGGGGGGGGCATGGACGCCCCCACACTGCGGGAGGCCAGTGCCCCGAGCACCCCTGACACCCCCTGACCCACTGCGGGGACCCACACAGTGCCCAGCCCCTGTACAACACCATGTCCCCATCTCATATACCCACATCCCATGTCTCACATCCCGATCCCATGTCCCCATCTCATATCCCCACATCCCTCCACCATGTCCCCATCCCATATCCCTTTCCCAGGTCCCCACCTCATATCCCCCATCCCACATTCCCCTATCCCGTATCTCCCACCCAACATCCCCATCCCATGTTCCCACCCCATGTCCCATCAGTGTCCCCATCCTGTATCCCCATCTCATGTCCCTTCAGTGTCCCCATCCCCTGTCCCCATCTCATATCCCCATCCCACGTCTCCCATCCCATGTCCCATCAGTGTCCCCATCCTGTATCCCCATCTCATGTCTCCCATCCCACATCCCCATCCGATGTTCCCACCCCCTGTCCCATCAGTGTCCCCACCCCATATTCCCATCCCGTGTCGCCTCAGGGTCCCCATCTCATATCCCCACCCATATCCCCAACCCCTGTCCCCATCCCATGTCCTCACCCGGGGTCTCGCTGCGCCGAGGGGGAGTCCCTGTGCCCGAGCCCTCGGTGCCCTCGAGCCGCCCGATCAGGTACTTCTTGGCCTTGAAGAGCAGCACCGGGAAATCCTCCTGCGTGGCCGCGAACGCCTCGATCTTGTTCTTCACGGAGCCCAGGACCTGCGGCAGGAGCAGAGGGCACAGGAGGGGCTGGGACCCCCACCTGGGACCCACCCAGGGCCCCAAGCGAATGCCGCACCGGTACCTGCAGCAGGGACTTGACGCTGGGCTGGAAAACCATGTTGGTGTTGAGCAGGAAGGAGCGGAGCAGGGGCTGGGGGTAGCAGGCGAGCTGGGCCACGAGCCCCGTGAGCAGCACGTTCACGTACAGCGAGTTGTGGGGCATGTTCTCCAGCTTGGCCAGCAGCGCCGACACGAAGGGACCTGCGCCGGCAGCGGCGGCTCAGCCGACACCGGCACCTGGAGCCACCGGCACCACCGCGAGGCGGGGGGGGGCTCATGGGCAGTGGGACCCCCCCACGTGAAGGGCTGGCTGGGGTCAGCCCTGTGGCCAGTGCGACCCCCTGGTACAACCCCATCTCCCAGCTGTGAAGGGCTGGTTGGAGCAGCTCCACATACCCACATCCCACCTATGGAGGGCTGCCTGGGGGCAACCCTGTGGCCACTGTGACCCTCTGGTACAACCCCATATCCCAGCTGCAAAGGGCTGATTTGGGGCAGCCTCGTATCCCGCTGTCCCACCAGTGAGGGGCTGGTTATGGGGCAGCCCCACCACCCCATGGGCTCACCTGTGAAGGGCTGGTTGGGGGGCGGCCCCACAGCTCGCGGCGGGGAAGCCACTGCTTGTGCCAGCGGGTCCGGTGGCCGCGGGGGGGGGCTGGTGAAGCTGGTGAAGGTCTCCTCCTCCTCCTCATCCTCCTCCTCCTCATGCGGCACTTTGGGGGGATCGTGGGGCTCAGTGGCCCCCTCATCCCCATCGTCCCCATCGCTGCCATTCTTCATCCTGGCCTCGAGCCTTTGCAGCTCCTCGGTGAAGGCCTCGATGGTGCCGCCGTTGGGCTCCGCGGGCGCGTTGGCCAAGAGCTCGTCCAGCACCGAGTCCACAGCGGGCAGCGGCTCCCGCGGCCGGGGCCTCCCCTCGCCCCCGTCCTCCTCCTCCTCCTCCTCCTCCTCCTCCTCCCGCTGCCGCCGCCGAACTTTCTTCACCACCACATCGCCCTCGGGCCGGCCCGGAGCCGCCGGCACATGCGTCCCGTTAACCACCGGCCCCGACTCCCGGCGCTCGGGGCTGGGCCCGGCCGTGCCGGTGTCACCGGCGCCACCACCGGGGGGTCCCTCCGGCAAACCCCGTTTCTTTGTCCGTGGGGATGGGGGACGTGGGGCAGTGGTGTCTGTGGGGAGCCCGTCCCCATCGCCCCGCGGCTCCTCGCCATCGTAGGGCGCTGACCACACGCGGCAGGCCCACGCGCAGCGGTCGATGCTGTGCCGCGCGTCCCGCAAGTATTCCAGGTAATTCCCGTCCAGCTCCGACACCTCATCCCACCTCCCAGCGCGGTGCCCAGGGCTGCCAGAGGGGGTTCCGGGAGAGCGCGGGGCCGCGCCATTGCCGTCACTCGCCGCATTGTGCTGCCGCATGAAGAAGGAGAGACGGGATGGGGTGGACGGCTTCGGCGCCGGTGCCGGTGCTGCGTCCGTGGTGGGGCTGCCAGGACCTGTGGGGAGGGCAAAGGGCTGGGACTGGGACTGGGGGTGACCTGGCAACCCAAGGAACACCAGGCTCAGCATGGGAATAAAGGTTGACCTGGCAGCCCAAAGGACACTGGGACAGCACAAAGGCAGCTCAAGGCTGGGATATGGGTTGACCCAGCAGCCCGAGGGATACAGGGCTGGGCTATGGGGTGATCTGGCAGCCCAGGGGACAGAGGGTTGGCATATGGGTGACCAGGGGACACAGGGACACTGGCTCCGTACCCCTGCTCCAGGCAGCCGGTTCCTGGTCACGGGGGGGCAGGGGCGGGCTCTGGGGCTGGCAGCACTGTGGGATGAGGGACAGGAACTTGGCAGCCGTCCTGCCATAGATGTCCAGGTCTCTGACCGCCCGCTTCTGGCTCAGCATGAGGTGGCTGCAGGGCAGCAGGTACCTGGGGGACACACACATCAGGGGACACGTGTGTGGGGGGAACACACATGCAGGGGGACATGTGTTGGGGGGACAAGTGTGTGCTGTCAGGACAGGGGGGGTACCTGAGCACCAGCTGCAGCATCACGTCCTCACAGTTGAGGCTGAGCAGGGTCCGGAAGAGGCTCAGGGACACCATGCAGAGCTGGGGACAGCGCCACATCAGGGGATGCAGTGGGGCAGCCCATTGGGCAGCGCCATGGGGCAGCCCCGCAGCGGGGAAGGGCCATGGCTGGACAGTCCATTGGGGTGTCCATGGGGCAGCCCTGCAGTGGGGCAGCAGCTCAGGGCGCTGTGGGAGGTTCCGGGGGCAGTCTGTGGGGCAGCCCCCAGGGCAGCCCCGGCACTCACCCGGGCATTGCTGTTGATGCGGGCAATGAGCGTGTCCAGGATGGTGCTGCCGTCGTGGCGGTGCAGCAGGAGGAAGCGCAGGAAGGTGCGGAGCAGCGCCGGAGCGCTGGCGCTGCGCAGGAACAGCTCCAGGTACGCGGTGCTGGCCACCGCCTCCTCCACCGATGTCTGCGGGCACGGCATCGTGGGGCTGGGGCTGGCCCTGGACCCAGGGGCAGGAGCTGGGAGGCAGGGTCTATGGGGCAGGGTCCATGGGGCTGTGGGACTCACCTTGTGCAGTGCCGGGCCCATGACGGGCACCAGGAACCCGTTGTGGATGTATTCTACCAGCTGCTTCTGCACCAGTGGGTGGGCGACCTGTGGGGCACGAAACAAGGAGCATGGCCATGGCCAGACCCACAGCAGAGTCACGAGCCCCACAGTGGTCTCCTGCCCCGCAGCCCTCCCTGGACCTCCCCCCCGCGCAGTACCTGAAGAACGGCATTGCAGAACTCAAGGCTGTTGATGAAGAGCACAAGCGGGGCCACCCCCAGCCAGTCGCGGCGCCGCAGCCGGTGCCATTCGTCACCTGGTACCTCCAGGCGCCGCGGCAGCGACGAGTACAGAGCGCTCAGCCCCGCGGCCAGCACCTGTGGGGACACGGGCACAGGCATGGAGACCTGCATCCAACATCCCATCCCGACATCGCAACCCAATATCTTCGTCCAATCTCCATCCCTCCAAGTTCTCCATCTCCATCCTGACATCTCGAATCCTCCACGTTCTCCATCTCCATCCTCTCCATCTCCACCCTGACATCTTGAATCCTCTAAGTTCTCCATTTCCACCCCCTCCACTGCCATCCCCTCCGCCTCCACCCTCTCTATCCCCCTTACCTTATCTCCATTCTCCATACCCACTCTCCATTCCTCTGCCTCCATCCCCTCCATCTCCATCCCTCCACCTCCATCTTGTCCATCCCTATCGCCTCCACCTCCATCCCCTTCATCCGCATCCTTCCACCCCCATCTCCCAGTTCTCCATCTGTACCGGGCAGAAGTAGGAGTTGTCGGTGATGGACTTGGCCACGGCGTGGTTGTTGGCCGACATGGCCATGATGAGCAGCAGCGCATCCCTGGCCTGCTGCCCCAGGACGCCCTCGTGGTGGATGAAGGGGACGAGGAGCGAGAAGATGATGATGTTGGCGGGGCCCTGCTCAGAGGGGCTGTGGAAGAAGAGCTCCAGGATGGCAGGCTCCTTGGCCACGCAGACGCAGAGCTGGTTGAGCAGGAGGACGAGGCCGTGCTGCAGCGCGGGGGACGAGGGCTGTGCGCACAGGCGCAGGAGGCGCAGGAGCGGGGCGCGCACGGCACCGTGCCGCAGCACCGCCTGCCGCGCCTGCGCCAGCAGCACCTCGTAGAGCCGCAGCTGCTCCAGGCGCTGCTCCTCGGGGAAGCCGCTGCGAGCGTGCCAGCGCAGCAGCCGCGCCAGCACCTGCTCCTGCGCCACGAACGCCAGGATGGGTCCCGGCTGCGCCACGCCCGCCCGCGGCCGCTCCTCTGCCAACAGCTGCAGCATCTGCAGCGAGTGGTTCCGCACTGCTGCCACGTCATCCGGGGTCGGGGGGCAGCCGCCACGCTCCAGCACCCGCAGCACCTGCGGGACGGGGATCGGTGAGTGCCGGGGTCCATGTCCCCGTGTGGTGGTGGGACCCGACACGACACATGGCAGCGGGGTGGGATGCCACAGTCCCCATTCCCATGGTGGTCCATGTCTCCTTGTGGTGGTGAACAGGACGTGACACATGGTGGTGGCACTAAGTGCCATGTCCCCATGGTTACGACATGGCACAAGGTATGGTGGCAGCAGCATTGAATGCAAGGGTCTATGTATGTTGGTGGCGGGACACGACATGACACAGAGCGGTCCATGTCCCCATGTGGTGGTGGGACATGACGTATGCTGGCAGCACTGGGTGCTCGGGTTCCCATCCCCATGCCATGTCCCTGTGATGGTCCATGTCCCCACGTAGCAGTGGAGAGCCCTGACATGACATGTGGTGGCAACACTGGGTGCCAGGGTCCATGTCCTCATGTGGTGGGACATGATAAGATGCCTGGTGGCCACATTGAGTGCCGTGTCCCCATATCCCTGTGCCGTGTTCCCATGTCCCCACAGCTCACCTGGGACCAGTGGTTCTTGAAGACCATGAGGCAGGTCTCGGGGTCGGCAGTGACGGGGCTGGTGGCGCCGGTGCTGCGGGGGGGCCTCTGCCCACCCGCCCGCGGTGTCAGCTTGGACAGCCAGCTCATCCGCTCCATGGCCAACGCGCTCAATGGCACCAGGACGGGGCTGCCACCACGGGGACACTCACCCCATGCTGGTGGCACACAGGGCTGCACTGTGGGGACAGCGGTGGCTCAGAGACCACAAGGACAGGGCAACCCCATAAGGTCTCCATCTCCATCCCTCCACCTCCATCCCTCCATCTCTATCACTCCAACCCCATCCCAACATCTCCATCTCCTCCATCTCCATCCCTCCATCTCTGACCCCGGCACCACTCGGCAGCACAGGGAGCACTGGGACCCAGCAGCCGGTGCCATGGAGCACGTGGTGGCCCCAGGCCAGGCCTGGCGGTGACGGGATGGAGCAGCCAGGTGACCGCACGGTGCCAGAGCACCGGGAACAGCACGAGGAAGGGGATGGGCGGGTGCCAGTGGCGCTCCCAGCCCTGCACTTTGGACTGGGAGCAGCCCAGCCCCAGCATGGGGGAAGCTCCCAGCACCCAACCAGGATAATGGGACAACTGGGACGGCCACCCCGGCTCCATCCTACTCCATCCCATCACCTCCACCCTACCTGGCTCTATCCTATCAGCTCCATCCCAACCACCTCAATCCCATTGGCTCCATCCTCGCTCCATCCCAACACGTGTCCCTGTTGCAGGACATGGCTCTGGCCTCTCCCGTGGTGCCGGGTGATTCCCGGTGCCCACTGGCACACAGACACCGGGACGAGCCCCGGCACAGCCGGGAGATACCGGCCCCATGGCAGCCCCATTCGGGCAGCTCTGTGCACATCCCCGGGCCGGTGCCCCGGAACAGCCGGAGCCCCGTGCCCGGAGCAGGGTCCCGGTAGCCCGGGAAAGGCCTTGTCGCGGTCCCCGCGTGTGCCCGGGGCAGGCACAGGGCACGACCCGGTGCCCCGGTACGAGCGGGGGCCGGTACCGGATCCCGCCGCCGCCTACCTGGGGTCAAGGTCACGGCAGCTCCGTCCCGTCAGCGCCGACCCTGAGGGGATCGAGGAGGCGTCGGGCGGACGCTGGGCCCGGCCCCGAGCCCCGGTACCGGCCGCGGCCCGGTTCGACTCCGGCGGCGCGGCGCGGCCCAGGCCCGGCCCCGCTCCCGGCCCCACCTTGGGTCCCCCCGGCCCGGGTCCCCCGCGGGGCCCCTCCCAGCCGGGTCCCCGCCCGTTCCCCGCCCGCAGGCCCCGGCCCGCCCCGGCCCCGGCCCCGGCCCGGCTCCGCTCCCCCGGCCCCGCCGCTCACCAGCCGCCCCCCCCGCGGGCCGCGCACGACCGCCGCCATCTTCCCGCCGCCGCCCGGCGCGCCGGACGCGCAGGACACGCCCACCGCCGGCATAGGCCACGCCCCGTGTCAGGGTCACCACGCCCACTGTCAGGTAGACCCCGCCCATTGCCTCTTTGACCACGCTCATTGGCTGTTCTGAGCACGGGGTGGGGCCAGCCGGGGAGGCGGGGCCTGAGCCCTGGGGAGTCGCGTGGGTCGAGGGGCGCTGGGGACGGGAGCGGGGAAGCGGCTGGGAGCAGGGAGCACCCTAAAGCGGGAGCCCCCGCAACGGGACCCTCCCTGCACCACGAACCCTGCTCCAGGGACCGCCTGCACCGGGCGTCCCCTGCACGGGGACCCTCCCTGCACCACGAACCCTGCTCCAGGGACTGCCTCCACCGGGCGTCCCCTGCACGGGGGACCCCCAATGGGAACCTCCCTGCACTGGGCACCCCCTACACCAGGTACCGCCTGCACACAGCACCCCGCTACAACCGGAGCCCCCATTCAAAGGGCACCCCCACAGTGGGCACCCCCATAGCAAGCACCCCCCTACACTGCGTACCCCTCACCGGGAACCCCCTCGACAGGAACCCCTGCACTGGGCACCCCCATAACGGGCACCCCGGGCTCTGCTCCATCAGCCTAAGACAGATACCGGGAGCTGCCACCGTGCCTGGAGCAGCCGCGGCCATGGGCACCGGCCCCGGCCCCAGGCTCCACCGGTGACACCGCAGGGACCGGAGTTGCCAGGGCGCTGGCGGCTGCGTCACGGTGCCTGGGGACAAGCTCGGTGTCACTGCTGGGCTGCAGCACTGGTACCGAGAGCAGGAACCGAGACCCACGGCACGGGATGAGCAGCACCGGCCACCGGCTGTGCCTGCGGTGGCTCCGGCGGCAACTCTGGTGGTGAGCAGGAGCCGGGTGGGTGCTGATGATGGGGCTGGTGAGGTCAGTGACCACCATAGGGTGGCCCCTGATGTCCCTCTGACCCCCCAGCAGCCCCGAGCCCCACCACAACTGGACGCTGGACCCCTCCGGTGACCGGTATTACTGGTGGATCACGGTCATGGTGCTGCCCATCCTCTACAACTTCATTGTCCCCATTTGCAGGTGACAGAGGGGACACGGGGGGTGATGGGGGTCCTGGTGCTGGTGGCAGCGCTGACGGTGCGGGTTCCAGGTTGTGCTTCCCGGAGGTGCAGGACCAGCTCCCACGGCTGTGGCTGGGCCTGGACACCCTCAGTGACGTGTTGTACCTGGGGGACATCGGCGTGAGGCTCCACACGGGTGTGTGACCCACAGGGACCCCCACTCTGTCCCACTGCGACCCACAGAGTGACCCATAGTGCCCCACACCTGCCCCACATACCCCCAGCCCCACCCCACGCCTGCCCTTCACACCACCCCCATGCCAGCCCACACACCGCCATCATCTCATACCCCCAAAGCCCCACACCTCCTGCACTGCCTCCCCCCCCATACCACTGCTCTCCCCCCACAGCCTTCCCTGAGGACGGGCTCCTGGTGCGGGACCGGGTCCGCATCCGCCGCCGGTACCTTTGGTCCCGCTCGTTCTGGTGGGACGTGGCATCATCGGCACCACTGGAGCTGCTGTGGCGGCGCCCGGAGGCTCGTGCCACGCGGTGGCTGCGGGCACGGCGCCTGTGCGAGGCCTGGCAGCGCCGCGAGACGCGGGCGGCACGTCCCGGTGGCCTGCGCGTGGCCGCGCTGCTGCTGGGCGCCGTGGCCGCGCTCCACAGCCTCGCCTGCGCCTATTTCGCACTCTCGGTGCGCCTCGGGCTCGGCTCCGACGCCTGGGTCTGCCCCAGCAGCACCGGCGTCTGGCGCCGGTACCTGCACAGCTTCTACACGGCCACGCTGCTGCTCGCCACCGTGGGGGACACGCCGACACCACGCCGCGTGCCCGAGCTACTCTTCGCCACCTTCAGCTTCCTCCTGGGGGTCCTGGCCTTCGCCACCATCACCGGCAGCATCGGCGCCGTGGTGGGAGCCACGCGCGGAGCCTGGCACTGCGACGCCGCGGCCGTGAGGCAGCTGCTGGGGCCTGGGGAACTGCGGCGGCGCCTGCAGCGGTGGCGGCCAGAGCCAGCACTGGCAGTGGAGCAGAGCACGCTGCGGGCACTGCCACGGGCGCTGCACGAGGAGCTGGCGGCCGCGGCGCACCTGCGGGCTCTGAGCCGCGTCGGCGTGTTCCGTGGCTGCGAGCGCGGCGTCCTGCGGCGCCTCGTGCTGCGCCTGCGGGCTCAGGGCTACGGCCCCGGGGAGCCCGTGTGCCGCCGCGGCCACGTGGGCCGGCACATGTTCTTCATCCGCAGCGGGCTCGTGGCCGTGCTGGGCGACGACGGCGCCACCCCCGTGGCTGTGCTGGGCCGGGGCAGGTACTTCGGGGAGCTCAGCCTCATCCACATCCCCGGTGAGCATCGCAGGGGGGCGGGGGCGGCCCTGTGGGGCAGCGTGGGTCAGCAGTGGGTCACTGTGGGGCAGTGTGGGTCAGCAGTGGGTCACTGTGGGGCAATGTGGGTCACTGTGCACCAGGTGTGTGTCACTGTGGGTCAATGTGTGGGTCAGCAGTGGGTCACTGTGTGTCATGTAGGTCACTGTTGGTCACTGTGGGGCAGTGTGGGTCAGTGTGTGTCAATGTGGGTCAGCAGTGGGGCAGTGTGGGAGAGTGTGGATCACTGTGTGGGTCACCGTGTGGGGCACTGTGGGTCACTGTGTGGTGCAGCAGTGGGGCAGTGTGGGTCACTGTGTGGGTCACTGTATGGGTCAGCAGTGGGGCAGTGTGGGACAGTAGGGATCACTGTGTGGGTCACTGTGTGGGGCAGTGTGGGACACTGTGTGGGTCAGCACTGGGGCAGTGTGGGGCACTGTGTGGGTCACTGTGTGGGTCAGCAGTGAGGCAGCGTGGGGCAGTGTGGGTCACTGTGTGGGTCAGCACTGGGGCACCGTGGGGCACTGTGTGGGTCACTGTGTGGGTCAGCACTGGGGCACCGTGGGGCACTGTGTGGGTCACTGTGTGGGTCAGCACTGGGGCACCGTGGGGCACTGTGTGGGTCACTGTGTGGGTCAGCGCTGGGGCACCGTGGGGCACTGTGTGGGTCACTGTGTGGGTCAGCTGGGGCACCGTGGGGCACTGTGGGTCACTGTGTGGGTCACTGTGTGGGTCAGCACTGGGGCACCGTGGGGCACTGTGTGGGTCACTGTGTGGGTCAGCAGTGAGGCAGCGTGGGGCACTGTGGGTCACTGTGTGGGTCAGCAGTGAGGCAGCGTGGGGCACTGTGTGGGTCACTGTGTGGGTCAGCGCTGGGGCACCGTGGGTCACTGTGTGTCAGTATGGAGACCAGCAGTAGGTCAGCGCCGCTCCCGCCCCGCAGGGAACCGCTGCGGGAACCGGCGCACGGCTGACATCGTGAGCGTGGGGCACTCGGAGCTGTTCCTGCTCTCCAAGCAGGACCTGCTCCAGGTCCTGGCAGAGTTCCCTGGCGCGCGTGCGGCGCTGGAGGCTGAGGGCCGGCGGCTGCTGCAGCTCACGGGGCGCCTGGACGCCGGGGCTGAGGCGGCGGCAGCAGCGGCCGCGCTCCGAGCGCAGGGGCTGGAGGAGGCCCTGGCGCAGCTGCGGGTGCGAGTGGCAGCGCTGGTGGCGCAGCTGGAGGCCACCGAGGGCCACCTGAGGCTGCGGGTGCAGCGCCTCGAGCGGCGGCTGCGGCAGCGCCGGGACGCAGAGGCCAGGGGGGGACAGGCCAAGGGGCAGGGTCCTGGTGCAGCGCCCAGGGCGCAGCATCCTGCTGGGGCTCAGGGTCACCCCAGGTCATAGCATGCCTCCAAAGCACAGCCCCCCCCCCCCCCCCCAGGCCATATCATCCCCCATGTCACAGCATCCCCCCAAGGTGCAGGGTCCCCCCCCAGGTCCCACCTTTGCCCCTCCAGCTCTGGGGTCCTGCGGGTGTGACGGCAGCATGGGGGGACCCAAAAGCTGGAGCCTGGTAATGGCAAGAGAGCAGCAGGATGGGATGGGATCAATATCAGGATTGGGATGGGGACGGGAGGGGGATCAGGAAGGAGACAGGGGTAAGGACAGGGATGGGGACAGGGATGTAGGATGATGACATGGGGTTGGGACAGGGACGGTGCTATGGGGATAGGAATGCTGGATGGGGACTGGGATGGGGATGGCAGTAGGGATAAGGACAGAGATAAGGACAGGGAAAGACAGGGATGGGAATAGTGATGAAGGTAGGGATAAGGCTACGGATAGCAATAGAGAGGGATGGGAACAGGGACAGGGGCAAGGACAGGGATAAAGATAGTGATGGGGATAAAAACATGATAGTTACAGGGATGGGACCCACAGGCAAACCCACAGGAGACACCATGGGAGCCACCAGTGATGGACTCCACAGTGATGGACACACGGGGATGGACACATGGAACGGACACCTGGGATGGACACACGGTGTCAGACACCACAGGGATGGACACAAGGGATGATCACACGGGATGGGCACACGGTGTCAGACACCACGGTGACGGTTGCCACCGCCCTGGCCCCGCCCACGCCTGCCCCGCCCCCGCCGCCGTTCCCGGTCACTCTCCCGGTCTCCCGGAGCCGAGCGGAGCTGCCGCCCGGGGCCGCGGTGATGGGCGCGGGGCGGCTCTGACGGGGCCCCGCCGCTGCCATGGACCCTCCGCGTCTCAACGAGTCTCTGCAGGAACTGCTCTGCCGCCCCGGCCCCGGCCCCGGCCACGGCCCCGCCAACGGCTCCGGCAGCGGCAACGGCTCCGCCTGCGACCTGCTCCGCAGGGGCCTCCGCGGGCCGCCGGCGCCCCGAGGTGAGACCGGGCGGGACGAGAACGGGCGGGAGGGGACAGGGGGGACCCTGCGATGCCGCCGTGAGCCCCGGGAAGCTCCCCCCCGCCTGCACCGGGGGGGGGGGGGTGTTTCCCGGTGCATCCCAATGCATTCCGCTGTGCCTCCGGTACTTCCCGGTGCATCCCGCCGTTCCTCCCGGGGCTTCCCGGTGCATCCCAGTGCATCCCGTTATGCCGCCGGTACTTCCCGGTGCATCCCGCCGTGCCTCCTGATGCACCTCAGTGCATCCTGCCGTGCCTCCTAGTGCATCCGAATGCATCCTGCCTTGCCTCTCGGTGTTTCCCGGTTCACCCTGCTGTCCCTGCTGGGGCTTCCCGGTGCATCCCACCGTGTCTCCCAGCGCACTCCAATGCTTCCCGCCGTGCGTCCCAGTGCCCCGCGGTGCCCCCCGGTGTATCCCAATGCATCCTGCTGTGCCTCCCGGTGCATTCCCTGTTCCCCTCGCTGTACTCCCTTGCACCCGCGGTGCCTCCCGGTACACGCTGGTGCCTCCTGGTGCATGCAGCTGTGCCTGCCGGTGCCCCTCAGTGCACTCCCTGCTCCCCCCGGTGCCTCCCATCCGCATACTCTATGTCCGCGGTTCCCCCCGCTGCTCATCCCGGTGCAGCCCCAGCACCGCTGCATCACCCCGGCCCCGGTCCCCGGTCCCATGCATCCTGGTGCACTCCCTGTGTTTCCCGGCGCTTCCCAGCGCATGTTTCCGTGCCTCCTGCTGCACTCCAGTCTGCTCCCTGTGTCTCCCGGTGCATCCTAATGCATGCTGCCGTGCCTATTGGTGCACCCCAATGCACCCCCCATTGCTTCCCGGTGCCTCCCCGTGCTTTCCAGTGCTTGCTGATGCCTCCCGGTCTTTCCCAGTGCCTCCTGGCGCATGCTGCTGCGCCTATCGGTGCATCCCGGTACATTCCCCGTGCCTTCTGGTGCCCCCTGGTGCACCCCAGTGTTCTCTCAGTGCCCCCTTGTGCATTTCCCGTGCACCCCAGTACGCCCCAATTCACTCCCGGTGCCTCCTGTCAGCCCCATGGGCGGCGCTGGGTGCCTACACCGTGCCCTGGCTGACGGTGTGTCCCGGTTGTCCCGGTGCCCTGGCCGGTTGATGCGGTGCCCTGGCTGACACCGTGTCCTGGTTACTGTGGCTGATGCTGTGTCCTGGTTGTTCCGGTGCCCTGGCCGGTTGATGCCGTGCCCTGGCTGACACCGTGTCCTGGTTACTGTGGCTGATGCTGTGTCCTGGTTGTTCCGGTTGTGCCGGTGCCCTGGCTGCGGTGGCACCACCAGAGCTGGACGTGGCACTGCGGGTGCTGCTCTATGGGCTGATCTTCGCGCTGAGCGTCGGGGGGAACGCACTGGTGGTGGCCGTGCTGGTGGCCAACCGGCGCCTGCGCACCGTCACCAACTGCTTCCTGCTGTCACTGGCGCTGAGCGACCTGCTCCTGGCGCTGTGCTGCATGCCCTTCAGCCTCCTGCCCGCCATCATGGGCTCCTTCGTCTTCGGGGAGGCCGTCTGCAAGCTCATGGCTTACCTCATGGGTACAGCAGTGCCGGGAGCGTGGGCTGGGCTGGGGTCGGGTGGGATGACATGAGGATGAGATGAGATGGGGTGGGGTGGGGATCCAGTGGGATGAGGTGGGATGGGAAGGGAAGGGGTGGGGTGAGATGGGATGGGAAGAGATGGGATGGGATGAGAGGGATGGGATGAGAGGGATGGGATGGGAAGGGATGGGGTGGGATGAGATGGGATGGGATGGGATGATATGGATTCGATGGGAGGGGATGGGATAGGATGGGATGGGATGAGAGGGATGGGATGGGATGGGAGGGGATGGGATGAGATGGAATGGGAGGGGATGGGATGGGATGGGATGCGAAGGGATGGGGTGGGATGAGATGGGATGAGAGAGGGATGGGATGGGAGGGGATGGGATAGGATGGGATGGGATGGGATGAGAGGGATGGGATGGGATGGGAGGGGATGGGATGGGATGAGAGGGGTGGGATGCGATGGGATGGAAAGGGATGGGATGGGAAGGGATGGGATTGGTTGCTGCATCCTGCTTGTTTGATATCTTTACCAATGGCTGGGATGAGGGGATTGAGGACATTCGTGGTCAGTGTGAAGACGACACCAAGTTGGGTGGGAGCTTTGAGCTGCTGGAGGGGAGGAGGTTCCACAGAGGGATCTGGATGCATGGGGTGAAGCCAATGGGATGAGGTTCAGCAAGCAAAGTGCCCGGTCCTGCACTTGGGCTGCAACAACCCCATGGAATGCTCCAGGCGGGAAGCACGAAAAGGACCTGGGAGTGTTGGTCAACAGCCAGCAAGTGACCCCCCTCGTGCCCAGGGCCAGAGGAGGCCACGGGGACACGGTTGGGTGGTGCTGGTTGGAGCGGGTGACACCGCAGCCGCACCGAGGGCGCTGACGCGCTGCCCGTGCGGTGCTGCAGGGGTGTCGGTGTCGGTGTCCACGTTCAGCCTGGTGGCCATCGCGCTGGAGCGCTACAGTGCCATCTGCAAGCCGCTGCAGTCGCGGGCCTGGCAGACGCGGTCGCACGCGTGTCGCGTCATCGCGGGCACGTGGCTGGCGGCGGCGCTGCTCATGGTGCCCTACGCCGTGTACAGCACAACGCGCTCCGCAGCGCACGGCGTGAGGCCTCTCACCACCCAGTGCACCCATCGCTGGCCCAGCGAGCACGTGCGCCAGGGCTGGTGAGAGCCGGGTGCAGGGATGGGAGCATGGAGCAGGGGTGGCAATGGGAGTGGGATGAGATGGGAATGGGATGCGGATGAGGTGGGGTAAATTGGAAATGGGGTGGGATGAGATGTGATGGGGATGGGATTGGGGTGAGTTAGGATGGGGATGGGATGAGTTGCGGAAGAGATGGGATCAGATAGGGACAGAATGATATGGGATGGAATGAGAAGAGGTGGGGGATGAGCATGGGGATGGGATGAGACACAAGCGGTGCTGCGCCCCCAGGTACATCCTGCTGCTGCTCATCCTGTTCTTCATCCCGGGTGTGGTGATGATGGTGGCCTATGGGCTCATTTCCCGTGAGCTCTACCGGGGCATCCGCTTTGAGCTGGACATCAAAGGGGATGCTGCAGGTGAGGGGCTGCTCACACAGACTGCAGTGGGTCCCCACAGTGCCATGGCCACGACCGTGTCCCTCCTGCCCCACAGCTCACCATGGTGGCGGTGGGGATGAGGCATCCCCTGCCTGTGACGAGGGTGACGGGTGCTACCTGCAGCTGTCCCGCCCGGGCGCCGCACTGGAGCTGAGGGCGTTGGGCACGCAGCAGGACCGTGCACGCGTCAACAGCTCAGAGGCCAAGCTGGTGGCCAAGCGGCGCGTGATCCGCATGCTGGTGGTGATTGTGGCCATGTTCTTCCTGTGCTGGCTGCCCATCTTCTCTGCCAACACGTGGCGCGCATTCAGCCCGCGCGCAGCTCAGCGGGCGCTCTCGGGGACGCCCATCGCCTTCATCCACCTCCTGTCCTACACCTCGGCCTGCGCCAACCCCCTCATCTACTGCTTTATGAACCGGCGGTTCCGCGCCGCGTTCCTGGCCACGTGCTGCTGCCGGCACCGTCCCTGCCCGCGCCATGCGCGCCACGACGAGATGGCCGCTGCCGCCACCAGCGCCTCACTCTCCAAGTTCAGCTACACCACGGTCAGCAGCATCGGCCCCCCGTGAGCCCCGGCAACACCGACGGCACCGGCAGCATCCCTATCCACAACCTCATCCCCATCCCTATTCCCATCCTTGTCCTCATCCCCATCCCCTCTCATTCCGTCTCACCCCATCCCTATCCCCATCCTCGTCCCGTCTCATCCCCATTCCCACCCCATTCCATCCTTGCCCCAGGTTGATGGTTCAGGGTTTGGGGGTTCTGGAGCCCCCAGCCCAGCTCCAGGTCCCCCCACACTGATCCTGGCTCCGGCTGGAATAAACTCTCCCTGTGCCGATGCTTCCCACTGCGCTCAGCACAGCCAGTACCAGAGGGCTGGGGCTGGGGTGGGATGGGGAGCCCGCAGCAGGGGCGGTGGATCCATGCCCGGCCTGGGGGATGACTCCGTATGGGACAGGCACTGCACCGGCACTGGGGTGCACCACGTGTTTCCAGACATGTGTCCTACCAGAATTCCCTCTCCTCCCGGTGGCTCTGGCCGCACCGTGTCCAGCGGAGCGGGACTGGACGGAACCTGCCGCACACACACGTGACATACATGTGTCATACATGTTTCACACAGCCACACGCATGTACACGTGCAGGGAGCAGTAACACCTCCCGCCCGCCAGGGGGCACCATCCCAGGCAGCCGCTGCTGGACTACACTTCCCACAATGCCCCGGGGCGCTGGACGTGGCGCTGCAGGTGGGGATGGGGATGGGACGGGTCGAGAACGGGGACGGGAACAGAAACGTTGAACCAGAACGGGAACGGGACAGGAGAACTGGAACCGGGACACCGGGTCAAGGGCACCGGCACCGGGACAAGGGGACGGTTGTGGGGCCACCCGGTCCGAGACGGGGCCAACAGGGGCGGCACCGGGACGGGGACCGGGTCAGGAACGGGGCGGGGACACTGGGACCGGGGACACTGGGACCAGGGACACTGGGACCAGGGACACCTGAATGGGGACAGGGACGGGGGCACAAGCTGGGGACGGGGGCACCGGGTCTGGTGTCAGCGACAGGGACTGGGACGGGGGCACCGGAAGCGGGACTGGGACAGGGGCGGGGACGGGGCGGGCGGGGTGGGACGGGACCGAAATAGGGACACGGACGGGGCGGGGGCACCAGGACGGGGGCAGCGGGACCGAGAAGGGGACGAGGGCGGGGGACAAGGATGGGAACAGGACAGGGACAGAGCGGGGCTCCGGGACCCGCAGGGGATGGGGACACGGACAAGGGCGGGGACAGACGGACGGGATGGGGCGGGATTGGAGCGGGACCTCGTGACGGGGCCGGGACGCTGACTTGTGACAGGCACGGGGCAGGGACTGGAACAGGGGCGGGATCAGGGACGGGACAGGGACAGAGAGGATGGGGACTGGGGCAGGGAGGGGGCACCGACAGTGGGGACACTGGTATAGGGACAGAGACCGGGACGGAGCAGGGGCACCAGGACCGGTACAGGGACAGTGGCACTGGAATCGGGACAGGGACAGGCATGATGGGGAGGGGATGGATCAGGAGTAGGGACAGGGCTGGAGCACATCATGGATTGTGACAGGCACAGGACCGGGGTGGGCGTGGGAATGGGATGGGGACGGGGACGGGGACGGGGATGAGGACAGTTCCACACAGAGAGACAGTGCCAGGTCAGGCACAGGCTCCTTCCCCAGAACGGGAATTGGGAACAGAGGGATTGGGGTCCCCCAGCACTGGGATTTCAAGCCAAGGGGCTCATGGTGGCCACTGCTGTGTTGGGTGATGGTATCCATTGGGTGGTGACATTCGTTGTGTGATGACATCCATTGGGTGATGGCATCCCCCTGGTGATGACATCCATTGGGTGATGACACCCATTGGGTGATGACATCCACTGGGTGATGGCACCCACTGGGTGATGGCACCCATTGGGTGATGGCATCCACTGGGTGATGGCATCCTCCTGGTGATGACATCCATTGGGTGATGGCATCCACTGGGTGATGGCACCCATTGGGTGATGGCAGCCTGGTGACAGGTCCCGTGTCCCCGCAGCTGGAGCCCACGGTGTCGCGCGTGGGGCGCGTGGCGTCGCGGCTGTGCCAGGACCTGCGGCTGGCACGCGCCGAGGTTTGCCGCGAGGCCGTGCAGCTCTTCCAGCGGGACGTGGTGTCGGCCTGGGCGCGCTCGGTGCTGCGGCCGGCCGAGGCCTGCGGGCTGCTGCTGGGGCCCCGCTGCGGCCACTGGGACATCCTGGGCGACTGGAACGTGTCCCTCCCGGACACCCCGAAGCCGCCGGTGCGGCCGCCGGAGCCGCCGGCGCCGGGCGCTCCCAGTGCACGCATCCTGTTCCTCACGGACCTGCACTGGGACCGGCTCTACGCGCCCGGCAGCGCCGCCGCCTGCCCCGACCCGCTCTGCTGCCGCGGCGCCGCGCGGCCCGGGGCCCCCGGCGCCGGCTTCTGGGGGGAGTACGGGAAGTGCGACCTTCCGCTGCACACCATCGAGCTGCTGCTGGAGCAGCTCCCCGCCGCCGCGCCCGTGGCCGCCGTGTACTGGACCGGGGACATCCCGGCGCACGACGTGTGGCAGCAGAGCCGGCGGGACCAGCTGCGCGCCCTCAGCACCGTCACCGCGGCGCTGCGGCGGCGCCTCGGCACCGTGCCCGTGTTCCCGGCCGTGGGCAACCACGAGGCGACGCCGGTGAACGCCTTCCCCCCGCCGTACGTCCGGGGCAACCAGTCGGCAGCGTGGCTCTACGATGCCATGGCCCGGGAATGGCAGCAGTGGCTGAGCCCAGACGCGCTGCGGACCCTGCGGTGGGACACGGGATGGGATGGGAGGGAGATGGGGATGGGAGGGGTGAGATGAGGGCACAACAGGGGACCTGGGATGGGGGACTCCAGGCGGGGAGGGACCGAGAGACATGGGGCTGGGGGAGTTAAGTCTGGGCGTGCAGGGGTGAGTCCTGATCTTAGGAGGGCTGAGGGTCCTCGGCTGGGGGAGATTGTGGAGTTCAGTAGGGAGGCTCTGGGGTGGGAGGGCGCAGAGTAGCTTCCAGACTGAGAGGGGCAAAGGGGGTCTCAGGCTAACAGGGTCTTGGGGGGCTCAGGCTGGGCACAGAGGGGTCACTGTGGGGCAGGGGGGTCACTGTGGATCAGGGGGGTCACTGTAAGGCAGGAGGGTCTCTGTGGGGCAGGGGAATCTCTGTGGATCGGGGGGTCCCTGTGGGGCAGGAGGGGTCCCTGCTCACGCCCCGCTGTCCCCCCAGGGCCGGGGGGTTCTACACGGCCCAGGTCTGGCCGGGGCTGCGCCTGGTGTCCCTCAACATGAACTTCTGCTCCCAGGCCAACTTCTGGCTTCTCATCAACGCCACCGACCCCGCGGGGCAGCTCCAGTGGCTCGTGGGAGTCCTGGCAGCCGCTGAGCATGCAGGGGACAAGGTTGGGATGAGGATGGGCACGGGGGGGGGTGGGGGTGTCCCTGCCCCCAGCGGGTCCCGGCACCCCCCGGCTCCCCTCTCCTCGCCGTAGGTGCACATCATCGGGCACATCCCCCCGGGCCATTGCCTGCGGAGCTGGAGCTGGAACTACTACCGCATCGTCAGCAGGTGGGCGCAGGGGACCCTGCCGGGAATCAGGGGGGCTGTGGCAGGGGGCCGGGCACTGCTGTGGGGTCCCTGTGTGTCACACATGTCTTGGTGCAGGTTCGAGGGCACTATCGCAGGGCAGTTCTTTGGCCACACGCACGTGGATGAGTTCGAGATGTTCTATGACGACGAGACACTGACTCGGCCCGTGTCCATCGCCTTCATAGCCCCGAGTGTCACCACCTACATCAACCTCAACCCCGGTGGGTGCTGAACCCTCAACACACCCCCATGGTGCCACCGTGTGATTATGGACATGCCTTGACATGAACCGTGACCCTGACTGTTATGATGGCCGTTGGCCATGATCATTACCTTGATTATAGCCATGACCTTGACCACGACCATCGGCCATGACCATTGCCATTGCCTTTGCTATGACCATTACCTTGACAATGTCCATTACCTTGACCATCATGCCCATTGGACATGACCTTGAGCATGATCATTACCTTGACCGTGCCCAGTGCACTTGACCCTGACCATGCCAATGCCCATGTCTGTGCCCACAGGCTACCGCGTGTACGTGGTGGATGGCTCCTACCCAGGCAGCTCCCACGCGGTGCTGGACCACGAGACCTTCATCCTGAACCTGACAGAGGCTAACACACAGGGGGCCGTGCCGCACTGGCAGCTGCTGTACCGCGCACGCGAGACCTACGGGCTGCCCAGCGCCTTCCCGGCTGACTGGGACCGGCTGCTCCGGCGCTTCCAGGATGATGAGCAGCTCTTCCAGCGCTTCTGGTTCCTGCTGCACAAGGGCCACCCGCCACGGGCGCCGTGTGGGGCTGGCTGCAAGGCCGCGCTGCTCTGCGCCCTGCGCTCCGGCCGCTCTGATGATCCCAGCCTGTGCCGGCCCCTGCGCCCCACGCTGCCCTTCGCACGCATCCAGGAGCTCTGGCGGCTGCGGCGGCTCTGCTGAGCACCAGGATGTGGGACACAGGACATGGGGCTCTGCTGAGTGCTGGGACATGGGGTGTGGGGTGCGGGCCATGGGATACAGGACACAGAACATGGGGCTCTGCTGAGCACCGGCATTCAGACATGGGATGCAGGATGTGGGATGCAAGACACGGGACATGGGGCTCTGCTGAGTGCTGGGACTGGGCACCAGGGCGGCAACATGGGACACCTCATTGCCATGTGCCATCAATAAAGGTGTGACAGACCCAGCACCTCCTCATCAGCATCCACCTCATCCCCATCTTCATCCTCCTCCTTGTCATCATCATCCACCTCATCCTTCTCCTCTGCATCCCACATCACTCTTCAAGTTTATCCTCATTGTCCTCATCCCCACCTGGCCACAGGACCTCCCATTCCCCTCCCAGTGCCACCAGTACCGGTACCAGTACGGTGCAGAAGTGACACCAGTACGGGCACAGGGAAGGATTGTTCCACCCAGCACAGCACAGGATGGAGCAGGATGGGACAGCACAGTGTGGTGTGGCACAGGACAGCACAGCGGGTGCAAGGTGCAGCAGTGCAGCATGGCGTGGGACAGAATGACACAGACTGGCACAGAATGGCACAGCATCCTACAGCATCCTACAGCATGACGTGGTGTGTGTGGCACAGGGCAGCAGGGAGTGCGCTGGAGCAGTGCGGTACGGCACAGCCCCACATGGCACTGACAGGGATGGTGTGGCACTGATGGGCCAGAGGAGCATGGGGCATTGCGACAGGGCGCAGATGGGACAGCATAGCACAGCACCAGGGCACAGCAGAGCACAGCACAGCACATGTAGCAGCAGCACAGGGCAGCCCCGCACAGCCCCGCCACACAGCCCGGTACAGCCCCACACAGCCCGGTACAGCCCCGCACAGCCCCGCACAGCCCGGTACAGGCCCGCACAGCCCGGTACAGCCCGGTACAGCCCCGCACAGCCCGGTACAGCCCGGTACAGCCCCGCACAGCCCGGTACAGCCCCGCACAGCCCGGTACAGCTCCGCACAGCCCGGTACAGCCCCCCACAGCCCAGTACAGCCCCGCACAGCTCGGTACAGCCTGGTACAGCCCCGCACAGCCCCGCACAGTCCCACACAGCCCGGTACAGCTCCACACAACCCGGTACAGCCCCGCAGAGTCCCGCACAGCCCGGTAGAGCCCCGCAGAGCCTGGTACAGCCCCACACAGCCCCGCACAGCCCAGTACAGCTCCGCGCAGCCCAGCCTGGCACAGCAGAGCCCGGCACAGCCCGGCTGGGGTCGCTGTGTGCCGGTGCAGCCCCGATGTTCGGTTCTCGCTCAGCAGCGCCCACCTCACCGGGGTTGCGCGGTGCCTCCCGCTCTGCAGCGAGGGCGGCACCAGGAGCCAGAGCAGCCGGGACCTGGACAGGGACGGGGACAAGGACGGGAACCGGGACAGGGACAGGGACGGGGACAGGCGCAGGGGCAGGCAGGGACAGGGATGGGGACCGGACCCCACCCAGCCAAAGGCCGCTCTGCACCGCATCCCGTCACTGGGACACAACCAGGGCTCACCGGAAGGGCCGGGCTGGGCCAGGGCCACTCAGGGGTGTGGGGCTGTGGATTGGGCACCGCGGCAGGAGTGGGTCCATCCCCCAGAGCTCCAGGTTCTCCATGCACTGGTCCCAGACCCACGTCACTGATGTCACATTGTGACCACCACCATCTCCATCATCCTCATCATCGCCACCATCTCCACCATCCTCATCATCGCCACCATCTCCACCATCCTCATCATCGCCGCTATCTCCATCCACTGCTCCATTCACTGAACTGCTCGTCTTAGTCCACACATGTGGGGACGCACAGCACAGGCCACCCCAGTGCAGCAGCCCAGGGCAGCCCAGTACAGCCCTGTGCAGCCCAGTACTGCCCACTGCAGCCCTGTGTGCCCCACTGCAGCCAAGTACAGCCCTGTGCAGTCCAGTGCAGCCCGGTACAGCCCTGTACAGCCTAGTACATGCCTATGTAGCCCAGTACAGTCTTGTGCAGCTCAGTACAGTCCAGTGCAGCCCAGTACAGTCCAGTGCAGCCCAGAGGTCCTTATGTGGTCACCCTAGTACAGGGCCCCCACCCCCAACTTCACTCCAGTGACACCCAGTGAAGGTGGAGACCCCTCTGCACTGCTCCACACAGACCCCCCCCAAGCCCCACATCCCTCCCGCCATGGGGCTGGCACGGCTGGGGGTACTTCCAGAATACTTTATTTTGTACATAGAGTTTGTCAGCGTGCGGCCGCCCCACAGAGCCCCATAGAGACCCACAGAGCCCCATAGAGACCCACTGAGCCCCACCAAGCCCCATAGAGCCCCACTGACCCCATAGAGCCCCACATGGACCCACCAGGCCCCACTCGGCCCCATAGGGCTTCACCAAGCCCCACCAGGACCCACAGAACCCCACCGTGGGGCAGCAGGCACGTGCGGTCGCCCCACATCTGGGGCTCAAGCCATGGGGGGCAGCTCCCATGGGGCAACCCACAGCTGCCCCTCAGCCCCCAGCAGCAGCTCCCTCAGCCCCCCCCCAGGTCCCCCAGTTGTGGGGCTGTGGCCCTGCCATGGGGCAGGAGGAGGGGCACGACCATGGACCCCAGATAAAGTGCACATGAAGGCCGGGGCGGCATCTGTGGGGCAGCCCCAGCCCGTGCCATGGGGCAGCCCCAGCCTGTGCTATGGGGTGGCCCCAGCCTGTGCCGCGGTGCTACTGCAGGTAGCGATAGGCCTTGAAGCAATGGTTGCCCGAGTCTGCCACCACGACGTGGCCATCGGAGGTGAGGGCCAGGCCCTGCGGCCCATACAGAGGATCTGCTGCTGTGTTGATGTAGGACAGGAAGGAGCCCGAGGAGTCAAACACCTGCGGGGACAGGGACAGGCTCCAGTGCCCCCGGTGTCCCCACAGCCCAGGCAAACCCTATCTCCATGGGCTCCCCTGCCATGGGGTCCTGGACTGCGTCCCTGCTGCGATGAGCCCACTCTGGGGCCACAAACCCCACTCCTGGATGGGCTGAAGGATGGGATGAGTGCAGGGATGAGGCTGGGATGGAGGTGATGGGATGAGGACAGGGATGAGGCTGGGATGGGGGTGATGGGATGAGGACAGGGATGAGGCTGGGATGGGGGTGATGGGATGAGGGCAGGGATGAGGCTGGGATGGAGGTGGTGGGATGAGGACAGGGATGAGGCTGGGATGGGGGTGATGGGATGAGGCTGGGATGGGAGTGATGGGATGAGGGCAGGGATGTGGGTGAGTACGGGGCCAGAGGGTCAGTACCTGGATGCGGCTGTTGCCCCAGTCGGCCACGATGATGTTGCCGTTGGCATCCACGGCCACCCCGGTGGGGGCGTTGAACTGGCCATTGCCCTCCCCGTGAGAGCCGAACTTGAACAGGAACTCGCCGTCTGCGCTGTAAACCTGGAGGGGGGTCACTGCCCGGCACCAGCACCGCACATGGGACACAGGACACGGGACACGGCACTGGCACCGGCACACGGGACATGGGATGCAGGATGTGCGACACAGGATAGGGGACACAGGACACAGCACATGGGACACGGGGACATGGTACGTGGCACATGGTACATGGCACACCGTGCAGAGAATACACCACACGTGATGTGGCACACGGGATGCAGAACATGGCATGCGGCACATGGCATGCAAGACATGGGCCACAGGACACAGGACACGGCACACAGGACATGGCACATGGCATACCGGACACCATTACTCACCTTCACAGAGTGGTTGTGGAAGTCGGTCACCACGATCTCATTCTTGTTGTTGACGGCCACAAAGTGGGGCCCTAGGAGGGACAGGGACAGTGAGTGAGTACCATGGGCAGCCAAGGGTGGCTGGGGGGGGACACAGCAAGACCCAGAGACTCAATAGAGCCCAAACCTGAGCCAGGAACTCAAAACAGCCCAAACCCAGAACCATGAACAGAACCTAAACCATGAATCCAAATTGCAAATCCCAGTCTAGAATCTGACCCTGAGACCTGAACCACAACTGGAACCCAGTCCAGAGCCACCAAGAGCCTGAGCCCAGAAACTGAATCCAGAGCTCAGAACTTGAACTTGGACCCTGAGCCCAGCTGCAGCCCCTGCCCCTGCACTGGTGCTGTCTGGGGCTGCCCAGGGCACACACTGAGGGGCACAAAGTGATGAACGCACGGTAATGGGCATGTGATGATGGGCACATGGTGACAGGCACGTGGTGATGGGCACGTGGTGATGGACACATGGGGATGGACATGCATTGAGGAGCATGTGGTGAGGAGCACAGCAGGGCTGTGGCTCGTACCTGCGAACTGCCGCTCGGCTGTGCCACGGCTGCCGAACTTGGTGACCAGTTTGCCGTTGGACTGGAAGATGAAGACGCAGCAGGCCTTGTTGTCCACCACGATGATGTGCCCGTTGCGATCCACCGCAACGCCCTTGGGGCCCATCAGCCGCCCAGCACCCAGCTTGGTCTGGGATGGGAACAGGGCCAGGAGTCAGGGTCGGTGCGGAGCTGTGTCCCCCCTGCTGCTGTGTGCCCCCCTCACCTCACCTTGAACTTGCCCTCGGGGGAGAAGATGCTGACCCAGCGGTTGTCGTAGTCGGCGATGATGATGTCCCCGTTCATGTCGACAGTGACACCGGTGGGGCGCTGGAGCTGTCCAGGGGAGCGGCCCCGCACCCCAAAGCGCAGCCGGAACTGACCCTCGTTGGAAAACACCTTTCAGGGGTCACCAGGGGGAGGGTTAAGTGGGTCAGGGACACATGGAGGGGCCGGGGCTGTAGCGGGACCTACCTGCACACACTGGTTATTGCTGTCAGCCACCACGATGCGGCCGCTGGAGGAAGTGGAGATGCCCTGGAGGTTGGTGAACTCGCCCTTCTCCCGGCCTCGGCTTCCTGCAGGTAGGGGGAGCCACAGGGGTCAATGGGGGTCAATGGACATCAATAGGCTCAAGGGGGTTCAAGGAAGATCAAGGGGAGTCAAGGGGGTTGAGGGGAATAGATGGGGGGCAGTGGGCATCAACAGGTGTCAAGAAGGGTCAAGAGGAGTCAGTAGAGATCAGGAGAGGTCAATAGGATCAATAGGGTTCAATGGGCATCAACTGAGGTAAACGGAGGTCAAGGAAGGTTAATGGGAGTCAATGGGGTCATGGGGCTTAATGGGAGGTCTATGGGAGGTCAAGGGTGGTCAGGAGGGGTCAATGAGGCATCAATGGGGGCCAACAGAGAGAGGTCAGTGGGTGTCAGTGGGCATCAACGGAAGTCAATAGAGGTCAAGGAGGGTCAAGGGAGGTCAAGGAGGGTCAGTGGGGGTCAACAGAGATCAAGAGAGGTCAATGGGTATCAATAGGGGACAACGGCATCAGTGGGTGTCAGTGGGGGTCAGTGGCTATTAACAGCTGTCAATAGTTGTCAATGGGGGTCAATGGGAGGTCAATGGGGGTCAACAGGTGTCCAGGGGGGTCAAAGGCAGTCAGTGGTGCTCAACGTCAGTCAGCGTTGTTCAGTGGGTGCCAATGTCAGTCACTGTTGGTCAATGTCAGTCATGGGGCCCCGTTGGCGCTCACCCACACGGAAGATGAGCTCGTCCTCAATGGGGTTCTCCTTCTTCTTGCCGGTGCTGTACATGCTGGAAGGCCTGCGCACAGCCTTCTGCCGGATGTGCCCCCCGCTGCTGGGAGACTTCACACGGCGCTTGACGTCGTCGGGCGAGGGCGGCACGTCGGAGGCTTTGACAGCGCGGGCGCGGAAGGGGCTGCCGCGGATGGGCTGCCCGTAGAGCAGGATGGAGAGCAGGAAGTCGCCCTCGGCGCGCGGCGTGTACAGCAGCTCGTAGGTGCCGTTCTTGTTGTCCTGCACCTCGGCCTCGGCCGCGGCGCCGTCTGGTGCCGTCACCTGGAAGCGGAGCCGGGCGCTGCCGCTGCGCACCAGCTCGCCATCCTTGTCCTTGGTGGTGACGCTGAGTGAGGCGGGCTGCCCCACCACGGCATGCCGCAGCCCCTCGCCCGTGGCCACCGTGTGGTGCGCAGTGGCGCTGGTGGTGACCAGCACGCCCAGGTTGAGGATGGACTTGCGCAGCCCGTCCGTCTCCACCAGGTAGTCGAGCTGCGCGTTCTGCTGCGGGTGCTCGGGGAAGTCGCGCGCCGCCAGGTCCCGCAGCCGCTCGCTCATCTGCTTCTGCACCAGCAGCACCTCGGGGGCCGTGCCGTGGCGCAGCGCCTGCTCCGTGAACGCGCAGCTGCTCAGGATGCTCTCCTGGCCCTGCCGCAGCGCCTCCAGCTGCGCCTGCAGCACCTGCGGGCACCAGCATGTCACCACAGGGCAGGGGAGTGGGGACAGGGGGATATGGGGACAGGGGGATATAGGGACATGGGGATATAGGGATATGGGGATATAGGGACATGGGGATATAGGGACATGGGGATATGGGGCCATGGGGACATGGGGATTTGGGATGTGGGGGCTTGGGGATATGGGGCCATGGGGATATGGGATGTGGGGGCTTGGGGATATGGGACATGGGGGCTTGGGGATATGGGATGAGGGGACTTGGGGATATGGGACATGGGGGCTTGGGGATATGGAGGCATGTGTATGGGGACATGGGGGACAGCAGTGCAGGGGTATGGTAACATGGGGGCTTGGCAGCACAGGGGCACAGTCGTGCAGAGTCGTGTTACAGCAGCACAGCAACGCGGGGCCATTTGGCACAGGTGGCTTGGGAACATGCAGCATGACAGCACGGCAGCGCAGGGGCACAGGGGCACAGCGGCTTGGCAACATGCAGGCTTGGCAGTGTGGGAACACAGTGGCATAGAGTCAGGCAGCACCCCAATGCAGCACCCCCCATGCAGCTCCCCAGCGCCCCCACTGCACCCCACCCGGTGCTTGGCGCCACACACCCTCTCCAGTTGTTCAGATGCAGCCCCCATGCAGTGTGGGGCCATGCCCCCCCCGTGTCCCCCACTGCACCCGCACCCGGTGCTTGGCACCGCATGCCGCCTCCAGGTCTCGCAGGAGCAGCCCCCGCCGCTGCCGCAGCGCCGCCTCCAGCTCCTCGAAGGTGCCGCCGATCTCGGCCGCGGCCTCGTCCCGGCGCTGCAGCAGCTGTTGGCTGATGTCCGACACCAGCGCCGCGGCCGCCGCCAGCTGCGGGAGCCTGCGGGGACGGTGTGAGCCGGGGGGGACAAACCCACCGGGACCCCAAACCCCAAACCCACAGGGAAACCAAACCCACCGGGACCCCAAACCCTAAACCCACCGGGACCCCAAACCCCAAACCCACAGGAAAACCAAACCCACCAGGACCCCAAACCCCAAACTCACAGGGACCCCAAACCCACCGGGACCTCAAACCCTAAACCCACCGGGACCCCAAACCCCAAACCCACAGGGACCCCAAACCCACCGGGACCCCAAACCCTAAACCCACCGGGACCCCAAACCCCAAACCCACAGGGAAACCAAACCCACCGGGACCCCAAACCCTAAACCCACCGGGACCCCAAACCCCAAACCCACAGGGACCCCAAACCCACCGGGACCCCAAACCCTAAACCCACCGGGACCCCAAACCCCAAACCCACAGGGACCCCAAACCCACCGGGACCCCAAACCCTAAACCCACCGGGACCCCAAACCCCAAACCCACAGGGACCCCAAACCCACCGGGACCCCAAACCCCAAACCCACAGGGACCCCAAACCCACCGGGACCCCAAACCCTAAACCCACCGGGACCCCAAACCCACCGGTACCCCAAACCCCAAACCCACCGGGACCCCAAACCCACCGGGACCCCAAACCCCAAACCTACCGGGACCCCAAACCCACCGGGACCCCAAACCCCAAACCCACCGGGACCCCAAACCCACCGGGACCCCAAACCCCAAACCTACCGGGACCCCAAACACACCGGGACCCCAAACCCCAAACCTACCGGGACCCCAAACACACCGGGACCCCAATCCCCAAACCCCCCCGGGCGCCCCAAACCTACCAGCACCTCCAAGCCCCCAAGGCACCAAACTCTCGGATCTCCTGGGCACCCCAAACCCACCTGATCCCGGACACCTCAAACCTGCCAGGACCCCAAACCCACCGGCGCTCCCAACCCCTGGACCCCCAACCCCACCTGGACCCCAAGCACACCAGCACCCACCGGCACCTCCTGACCCCCGGACTTCCTGACCCCCAAACCCACCGGGACCCCAAGATCCCCCGTACCCCACGGCCCGAGGTGGCCCCGTCCCCCGGCCCCCCCCCGGCCCCGGCCGTGCCTGCTGCGGACGGCGTCGAGCTGTCTCTGCAGCGCCGCCTTGTGGTGCTCCACGGCGTCGCGCAGGGGCGCGGTGCCGTGCTCCCGGTGCTCGCCCTCGGTGCACTCGCGGCACACCGCGGTCTCGCACGGCTCACAATAGAACTCCATCACCTGCGGGAGGGGGAACGGGCGCTGACCCCATGAGCCCCCCACATCCCCCCTGGGCTCCGCCAGGTCCCCACAGACCAGAGCTCAGATCCCTGCAGGACCCAGGCCCCTACTGCCCCCCCTGGACCCCTACAGCATCCACAGCCCCCGCTGACACCCCCCCAGATCCCCTACAGCCCCCATGAGCCCCCCCAATCCCTCCAGCACCCCCAGAACCCCTCAGTCCCCGTCCCCCCCCAGTCCCTGCAGCTCCCCCCTCCCCCCGGCCTCTAGGGCCCCTTCTCCCCTCCTGGACCCCCAAAGCTCCCCCTTGAGCACCTACAGGCCCCCAGACCCCTCCAGTTGCCCCTGGACCCCCCCAAATCCTTGCAGCCTCCATCTGTCCCCCAGTGCCCCCCCAGTGCCCCCCGGTGCGACCTCTCCGTGGTGGTTGGGGCAGCAGAGCGGTGGCGCGGGGCCAGTGCCCAGGGGCCCGGAGCCGGGGGCAGGGCCCGGCGCGGCGCTGTCGGGGTCCCGCTGCAGCACCTCCATCAGGTTGGTGATGAAGAAGTTGTTCTGCAGCGCAGGCACCCCTCGCTCCGGCAGGATCGAGGTCTGGCGGCACACGGGGCACGAGAGGGACAGGCTCTGAGCAGGGATGTAGTTCTGCAGGCACCTGCACGGACAGACACACACAGGGATGTAGTTCTGCAGACAGACACACAGGGATGTAGTTCTGCAGACAGACACACACACAGGGATGTAGTTCTGCAGACAGACAGACACACAGGGATGTAGTTCTGCAGACAGACACACACACAGGGATGTAGTTCTGCAGACAGACAGACACACAGGGATGTAGTTCTGCAGACAGACAGACACACAGGGATGTAGTTCTGCAGACAGACAGACACACAGGGATGCAGACAGACAGACACACACAGGACACAGACAGACAGACACACACAGGGATGTAGTTCTGCAGACAGACACACAGGGATGTAGTTCTGCAGACAGACAGACACACAGGGATGTAGTTCTGCAGACAGACAGACACACAGGGATGTAGTTCTGCAGACAGACAGACACACAGGGATGTAGTTCTGCAGACAGACAGACACACAGGGATGTAGTTCTGCAGACAGATGGGATCAGGGCCATGTGGCAGGAGCAGAGGGATGGGGCTGAAGGAACAGATGGACATGGGGATGGACGGATGGACAGGAGGATGCAGCTCTGCGATGGGGATGGACAGACAGACAGATGGGGGTCAGGATCCAAGAGACGGATGGATGGGCAGGGGTCAGGGCAAGCAGGGACAGACAGAAGGGATGGGGTGCTTGGGGCAGCAGCAGGGGATGGGGCTGGCAGAGGGATGGACAGATGGACAGGAGGGATCCCATTGTGTGTGGAGCAGGAGCAGAGGGATGGAGCCAGAGGCACAGACGGAAGGACAGACAGACAGGAGGGATGCAGCTCTGCAGGCACCTGCCAGGGACAGACGGATGGACAGCGGGGATCAGGGTGTGTGGGACAGCAACAGAGGGATGGGGGAATGGATGGATGGATGGATGGATGGATGGATGGAGGGAGGGAGGGAGGGAGGGAGGGAGGGATGGATGGATGGATGGATGGATGGATGGATGGATGGATGGATGGATGGATGGATGGATGGATGGATGGAGAGAGGGACGATGGATGGAGGAGGGAGGGAGGGAGGGAGGGAAGGATGGATGGATGATGGACGGAGGGAGGGAGGGAGGGAGGGATGGATGGATGTATGGATGGATGGATGATGGACGGAGGGAGGGAGGGATGATGGAGGATGGAGGGAGGGAGGGATGGATGGATGGATGGATGGATGGATGGATGGATGGATGGATGGATGGATGGATGGATGGAGGGAGGGAGGGATGGATGGAGGGAGGGATGATGGATGATGGATGGAGGGTGGAGGGAGGATGGAGGGATGGATGGATGGATGGATGGATGGATGGATGGATGGATGGATGGAGAGAGGAGAGATGGATGGATGGAGGGAGGGAGGGAGGGAGGGAGGGAGGGATGGATGGATGGATGATGGACGGAGGGAGGGAGGGATGATGGAGGATGGAGATGGAGGGAGGGATGGATGGATGGATGGATGGATGGATGGATGGATGGATGGATGGATGGAGAGAGGGATGGATGGAGGGAGGGATGATGGATGATGGATGGAGGGTGGAGGGAGGGATGGAGGGATGGATGGATGGATGGATGGATGGATGGATGGATGGAGAGAGGGATGGATGGAGGGAGGGATGATGCATGGATGGATTGATGGAGGGATGGATGGATGGATGGATGGATGGATGGATGGATGGATGGATGGAGAGAGGGATGGATGCAGGAATGGAGGGAGGGATGGAGGGAGGGAGAGATGTAAGGATGAATGGAGGGATGAATGGAGGAAGGGAGGGGTGAATGGAGGAAGGGATGGATGGAGGGAGGGATGGAGGGAGGGAGGGATGGATGGATGGATGGATGGATGGATGGATGGATGGATGGTTGGATGGATGGATGGATGGATGGATGGATGGATGGATGGATGGATGGATGGATGGATGGATGGATGGATGGAGGGAGGGAGGGAGGGAGGGAGGGAGGGAGGGAGGGAAAATGGATGATGGAGGGATGGCCAGGGCAGGAGCAGAGGGGTGGACAGTGGCACAGGGGGGATGCAGCTCTGCAGGCACCTGGGCAGGGATAGACAGACGGATGGACAGACGGGGATCAGGGCTGTGGGGACAGTGGGCCCGGGGGGGATGTGGCACACCAGGGTGCGGACAGACAGTGGGGCAGGGGGGCAGGGGGACAGGAGGGGAGGGCTGGGGGGGCCAGGCTGGGCTTGGGGGGGTTGGGGTGTGTGAGTGTCTCTGGATCATTGCACTGAGCCTGCAACAGGGACAGGACCCTCAACACCCCCCAGCACCAGGGGGCTGCCACAGGGCTCAGGGGGTTCAGGGACAGGCCCCCATGTGAGCAGGGCCCCACATTAGTGGGGCACAGGGGGGTTCAGACCTGCCTCTCACTGGGGAGGTTCTGGGGGTGCAGTGCAGTGTGTGCAGTGAGAGCCCAGTGCCTGAAGCCGCTGCAGGAAAGCTGGAGAGGGGCTTGGGACAAGGGCCTGTAGGGCCAGGCCAGGGGGAATGGCTTGAACCTGCCAGCGGGGAGGCTGAGCTGAGCTCTTAGGCAGAAGCTCTTCCCTGTGAGGGTGCTGAGGCGCTGGCACAGGGTGCCCAGAGAAGCTGTGGCTGCCCCATCCCTGGCAGTGTTCAAGGCGAGGTTGGACACAGGGGCTTGGAGCAAGCTGCTCCAGTGGAAGGGGTCCCTGCCCATGGCAGGGGTTGAGAATGGAGGAGCTTTAAGGTCCCTTCCAACACAAACCAGTCTGGGATTCTGAGATTCTATGCAGTGCAGTGGGGCACAGTGGGTGCAGTGTGTGCAATGAAGTGGGGGACAGTGGATGCAGTGCAGTGGGGTGCAGTGGTACAGTGAAGTGGGGCACAGCAGGTGCAGTGGGGCACAGCAGGTGCAGTGGGTTACAGCAGCCCCAGCTCATTTCCTGCAGGAAGGACACACAGAGAACGCTGCGGGGATGCAGTGCAGTGCCATGTGGATGCAGTGAGGTGCAGTGGGTACAGCAGGGATGCGGTCCAGGTGCAGTGGTATTCAGTGGGGGTGCAGTGGGTCACAGAAGGGTGCAGTGCAGGAGCAATGTGGGGCCCAGGGGTGCAGGAGCCCAGCTCCCCCCTGCAGGAGCTGCTGGGGGTGAACAGGACCGGGAGCAGCTGAAGGCATGAGTGGGGAGATGCAGATGCAGCTTTTTGGGCCCAGGGGAAGCAGGGGGGAGCACAGGGTCACAGTGGGGTGCAGTGGGGCTGTAGGGGGGTTGCCGTGGGGCACAGTGGGGCACAGGGGGGCTCACCTCTCGCAGAAGGTGTGCAGGCAGGGCAGCACCTTGGGGTTGCGGTACCGGTCCAGGCAGATGCTGCACACCAGGAACTGTTGGTCGATTTGCCGCACCACGGGGCTGGCGCCGGCCTCGCGTGTGGCCATGGCGGCGGTGGCGGCCCCACGGCGGCCCCACGGCGTCAGCCTGCAGGGACGGGCAGTGGGCACCCCACAACACCCCACAGCACCCAGCCCCACACTGGTGCCACTCACCCCCTGGCCCACACCCTCTGGGGGGGCTCCCCCTTAGCCCCTCCATGCCCACAGCCCCAGAGCCAGCCCCACAACAGCCTAGCCCAGCCCCACATGTCCCCATGGCCCCCAGCTCTGCCCTGCACAACGCATTGGGGTGAGCAGCACCCTTATCCCTGCCTGCCCCATGGCGCCTGCTGCAGGCCCCATGGCACCCACGCCGCAGCCCCATGGACCTACTACCTCACCCATGGTACCCACCCCCTTGTCCTACAGCACCCACCCCCTTGCCTACCCTATGGCACCCCCTGTCTGCCCCACGGCGCACACCCCCCTGCCCCATGGCACCGCCCCCTTCTCCTACAGCACCCGCTGCCTGCCCCACAGCATCCCCTGCCTGCCCCACAGCACCCACCCCTTTACCCTCCAGCCCCCACTGCCTGCCCCATGGCACACATCCTACCCTATAGCACCCTACCCCTCCCCTGCCAGCCCCACACCCCCCACCCCTACACACACACCCCAGACCCACACCAGCCCCACTGCGACCGCTCCGTGATTCAGGCCCGGACCCAGCCCCGCCCCGGCCGCCATTATGGGACCGGCTCTGAGGTGCTGGGGGGGGGGGGGGGGGGGGGAGCACACAGACACACACACAGCGCCCCATATCTCCCCATAGCGCTCCACAGCCCGTGCCCATCGCCAGCCCCACAGCGGACACTCACCCCACACGCAGTCCCCAGCGCGCTGCGGCCCCCGGCGCATCCCGAGCGCGGCAGGGATGGGCAGGGGAGGCCGGGACGTACCATGGAGGAGCTGGAGGGGGAACACTCTCTTTGTCCCCTCACTTACTACATGGGATCTCCCTCCCCGTGACCCACAACTTGGGGGAGAGACGCGTCGGAAAGCGACGCGTCTCTCCCCCAAGTTGTGGGTCACGGGGAGGGGGAGATCCCGTTGAAAGTGTGGGGCGAGAAGGGCGCACCGCCCCCCTTGCACACAAATGGTCGCGCCCAGTGCCTCCGCAGCCCCACCGCATCCCGCGGTACCCGCCCGTCGCCACGGCAACAGCATCCCCCAAAAGATGGGATGCGGGGAGAGGGATGGAGACGGGATGGGAGCGATGGGGACGGGAGGAGATGGTGGGGGGTGAAAGCGGGAGGAGAAGGGGAGGTGCGGTGGAATATGGGGTCATGGCTGCAATGGGGGGATATAGGGAGCCAGTGGGGTCCCAATGTGTGACACCCCCCCTCCCAGTGTGTGACCCCACAGTGTGGGGGTCCCGCTCTGCTCCTGCACATCCAGAGATGATGTGGGGCACAGGACTCCTGGAATCCTGAATCCGGGCAGGAGGGGGACTCAGGGCCCATCTGCTCCAGCCTTTCCCAGCGAGCATGGCCCAGCCCCATGCAGCCCATCCGTAGTGTCCAATGCTGTGGAATCACCCCTTCCCTCCAGCCCTCCAGGCCCTTCCTCACACGCTGCCATCCTGGGGTCATCTGGGCATTCCTGGTTGTGAGACCTTCCCCTTGTCCTCATTGGATCCATCAGATCCCATTACCCTGCTCTACCCAGGTCACCCCCTTGCTGAGCGCAGCCCCTCAGGTTGTTGCCACCCCCAGTTTCAGTCTCTCCTTTGAATGTCACACACTTGATCCCAACATCCAGATGATGCTGATGGAGCGGGGCCAGAGAAGAGCAATGGAGCTGGTGCAGGGCCTGGAGCCCAAGTGTGATGGGGAAGGGCTGAGGGACCTGGGGGGCTCAGTCTGGAGAAGGCTCAGGGGGAAACTGATCGCTGCCTACAAGTGCCTGACAGGAGGATGGAGCCAGGAGGGGCTGGGCTCTGCTCCCAAGGAACAAGGGAGGGGACAAGAGGAAACGGCCTCAAGCTGCACCAGGGCAGGTTTAGATGGAGCTGAGGAACAATTCCTGCCCCAAAGGGTGCTCAGGCATTGGAACAGGCTGCCCAGGGCAGGGCTGCAGGCACCGGCCCTGCAAGGGTTCACACCCCATGGAGATGAGGCCTCAGTGCCATGGGTCAGTGGTGGCCTTGGCAGTGCTGGGGAGCGGTTGCACTGGATAACCTTGAAGCTCTTTCCCACCCGCTGGTTCTATGGCTACACAGAGAATCAGTGGGGAGCCTCCCAGTGCCCCAAGAGGAACATTGGCTCCTGCACACACCAATGGACCATGAACCAGCACCTGATGGAAAAGTGCCTGCTAGCACCGGTAGCACCAGGAGCAGCAGCTTCCCTTGAAATCATAGATCATGGAATGGTTTGGGTTGGAAAGGAACTTAAAGCTCCTCCAGTCCCAGCCCCTTACCATGGGCAGGGACCCCTTCCAATGGAGCAGCTTGCTCCAAGCCCCTGTGTCCAACCTGGCCTTGAACGCTGCCAGGGATGGGGCAGCCACAGCTTCTCTGGGCACCCTGTGCCAGCGCCTCAGCACCCTCACAGGAAAGAATTTCCTCCTTATCTCCAACCTGAACTTCCCCTGTTTCAGTTTGAACCCATCACCCCTTGTCCTGTCACTACAGTCCCTAATGAAGAGTCCCTCCCCAGCATCCCTATAGGCCCCCTTCAGATACTGGAAGGCTGCTCTGAGGTTTCCACACAGCTTCTCTTCTCCAGGCTGAACAGCCCCAACTTTCTCAGCCTGTCTCCAAATGGGAGGTTCTCCAGTCCCTGATCATCCTCGTGGCTTCCTCTGGACTTGTTCCAACAGTTCCATGTCCTTTTTATGTTGAGGACACCAGAACTGCACACAATGCTCCAGGTGAGGTCCCACAAGAGCAGAGCAGAGGGGCAGGATCACCTCCTTTGACCTGCTGGTCATGCTCCTTTGGATGCAGCCCAGGATACGGTTGCTTATCTGGGCTGCAAGCGCACACTGAAGTCAGCTCATGTTCATTTTCTCATCAACCAACACCCCCAAGTCCTTCTCCGCAGGGCTGCTCTGAATCTCTTCTCTGCCCAACCTGTAGCTGTGCCTGGGATTGCTCCGACCCAGGTGTAGGACCTTGCACTTGGCACGGTTAAACTACATGAGGTTGGCATCAGCCCACCTCTCAAGTGTGTCCAGGTCCCTCTGGATGGCATTCCTTCCCTCCAGTGTATCAACCGAACCACACAGCTTGGTGTCATCGGCAAAGACATTGAACGACTTTGGGTCCAACACCAATTCCTGAGGGACACCACTTCCCTTCCCTTCCCTCCCCTCCTGCTCCCAGGGCACACAGGGCTCCTGAAGCCCCTCAATCCCACCGCTGGTGGCTGTACCCCGAGGCAGCGCCAGCTCCAGGACCCACAGCACAGGGACTCCTCCTGCAGCACCCCCAGCAGAGCCCCCCTGGGGCTGCAGTGGGACAGAGCTGGGTGCTGACAGGCCAGGCCAGGCTGTTCAGCAGCTGCAGCGCCCGTGACACCGGGGGTGGCTGCACCCAGGGACCGTCCCCTACCGCCGGCTCCCTACGGGCTGCTCCTGTGCTGGGGCTGGAGCAGAGCTGGGAAGCAGGGCCAGGAAGCAGCAGCGGGGCCGGGAAGCAGCAGCGGGGCCCTGTTGACACATCAGCAGCAGGACATTGGGGATGAGACTCTTTATTAGCACGAGGAAAACACTCCTGAGAATCCAAGGCCTGGGGCTGGAGCCAGAGCCCAGCGCGGAGCCACCAGCACCAAGTCTGGGTGGGAATCCCCCACTGGAGGCACCGGCGCTGCCGTCCCCTTCCCGCTGCCACTGGACACTCCTGGCAGCTGCTGAGAGATTCCTGATCCCGATGGAGGCTCCTGATAATGATGGAGGCTCCCAATCCTGATGGAGGCTGCAGACCCGCATGGCCAGGTCCGGAGCAGCATGAGCTCCGGCTCAGTGTGGGCAGGCTCAGCCCAGTGCCAGGCCTGGATCCATCCCGGTGCTGGATCCATCCTGGGGCCACCCACCTGCTACGTGCCCGTTCTGGGAGCCGCTGGGGGGTCGGGGGGGGCTGCAGGAAGTGCCGGGTCTTGGGATGCTGAATCGGCCGCGCGGCGCTGCAGGATGCCCGGCATCAGCGCCACGTAGGAGCGCATGAGGCGGTGGTTGGAGTGCACCAGCTTGGAGGCACAGCTGTCGAGGCAGGATTCCTGCAGGATGGTGACCCGAGAACAGCAAGTTGAGGAACAAGAGGGGAACCAGAACCAGGGGATCCGGGAATCAAGAACCAAGGGATCAGGGATGGAGGAACAGGGGACCAGGGCATCCAGGACCGGGGTATCCAGCATCAAGGACCAAGGGCTCAGGACCAGGGGACCATGGGAACGAGGATCAGGGAATGAAGGATCGGGGACCTGGGACCAGAGGATGAAGACAGAGTGAATGAAGGAGCAGGGGAACACGGATCAGGAGCAGCCTCGAGGACCGGGGTAAAGGAATGAGGGGACGGGGAACGAGGGGATCCGGGACGCAGGACCGGGAACAGGGCCCGGGCACCGCGCCCGGGGATCCCGGATCCCGCCGCACCTCGCGCCCGGTGAGCAGCCGGTAGTTGAGGTTACAGACACAGCGCCGGAAGCAGAGCTCAGTCATGCGGTTGTACACCAGCAGGAAGTCCCGCAGCTGCAACAACCGGCCCCGGCACGGAGACATCACCCACCGCGGCACCGGGACATCACCACCCCTCCGGTACCGGCACCGGGACATCACCACCCCTCCGGTACCGGCACATCACCACTCCCCCCGGTAAGGCACCGGGACATCACCACCCCCCCCCCGGTAAGGCACCGGGACATCACCACCCCCCCGGTAAGGCACCGGGACATCACCATCACCACCCCACTCCCCCCGGTAAGGCACCGGGACATCACCCCCCCCCCGGTAAGGCACCGGGACATCACCACCCCTCCGGTACCGGCACCGGGACATCACCACGCCCCCCGGTAAGGCACCGGGACATCACCACCCCCCCCCGGTAAGGCACCGGGACATCACCACCCCTCCGGTACCGGCACCGGGACATCACCACTCCCCCCGGTAAGGCACCGGGACATCACCACCCCCCCCGGTACCGGCAACGGGACATCACCACCCCCCCCGGTACCGGCAATGGGACATCACCACCCCCCCCGGTAAGGCACCGGGACATCACCACCCCCCCGGTAAGGCACCGGGACATCACCACCCCCCCGGTAAGGCACCGGGACATCACCACCCCTCCGGTAAGGCACCGGGACATCACCACCCCTCCGGTAAGGCACCGGGACATCACCACCCCCCCGATAAGGCACCGGGACATCACCACCCCTCCGGTAAGGCACCGGGACATCACCACCCCCCCGATAAGGCACCGGGACATCACCACCCCTCCGGTAAGGCACCGGGACATCACCACCCCCCCGGTAAGGCACCGGGACATCACCACCCCTCCGGTAAGGCACCGGGACATCACCACCCCCCCGGTAAGGCACCGGGACATCACCACCCCTCCGGTAAAGCACCGGGACATCACCACCCCCCCGGTAAAGCACCGGGACATCACCCCTGCGGCCCCGCACCACCCCCAGCACCCCGCTGCCCCCCTCACGCTGCGCAGCTGCTGCCGCTGCTCCTCCGCCACCGCCTCCATGGCCCGCTCCCAGCCCCGCTTCCGCCCGGCGTCACCTCCGGCCCGGCTCCCGGCGGCCTCCGCCGCCCGTGACGCAACGTCCGGCGTGTCCCGGCGAGCGGAGCGGCGGCGGCCGCGGCCGAGAAGGTGGGGGGGGAACCGGGCACGGGGGCAGGAGGGGCACGGGCGGGGCACGGGCACCGGTACCGCAGCCCGGCGCCGCAGCGGTGCCTGCGGGGGGGAAGCACCGGGCCCCGCTTCCATCCGGGGCAGGAACGGGCCGGTGGGGATCCGGCCGCGGAGCGCGGCCTGAGCAGGGCGGTGCGGCGGGGCCGGCAGCGGGGGGCACCTGCAGCGCAGAGCGATGGGGCCGGCAGCGGGGGGGCACCGGCGGCTGCCTCGGAGCGATGGGGCCGCCCCGCGGTGTCCCTCGGCCGTGCCCCCGGCCCAGCGGGTACCGGAGCGGGCGGGGCGGCCCTGCGGGAGCTCTGGAATGCGGCCGGACCGGTCCGGGCACTGCGCGGCCCCGCTGCCCCCCCGGAGCCCGGCTGCGGACGTGGCTCTGGGCTTAGATCCGCCGGGCCCGGCGCCAGCCCTGACCCGGGACAGCTCCATCGCCGGCGGCAGCGCGGGGCGGGGGGAGCCCGGACTTGGAGCGCTCCGGGAGGGGCGGCTCCGGAGGCTGCAGCCGGGACCCCGGGTCCTGGAGGTGCTGGAGCGAGGCCAGAGGAGGGCACGGAGCTGCTGCGAGGGCTGGAGCAGCTCTGCTCTGGAGCCAGGCTGAGAGAGCTGGGCTGGGGCAGCCTGGAGGAGAGAAGGCTCCTGAAGGGGAGACCTGAGAGCAGCTCCAGTGCCTGAAGGGGCTGCAGGAAAGGTGGAGAGGGGCTTGGGACAAGGGATGTAGGGACAGGACAAGGGGAATGGCTTTAACCTGCCCGAGGGGAGACTGAGCTGAGCTCTTAGGCAGAAGCTCTTCCCTGGGAGGGTGCTGAGGCGCTGGCACAGGGTGCCCAGAGAAGCTGTGGCTGCCCCATCCCTGTCAGTGCTCAAGGCCAGGTTGGACACAGGGGCTTGGAGCAAGCTGCTCCAATGTGAGATGTCCCTGGCAGGGGTTGGAGCTGGAGGAGCTTTAAGGTCCCTTCAACTCAAACCAGGCTGTGGCTCTATCCCAAGGGACTGCAGTGCTGGGCATTGGCTGCAGAAGCCCCTGTGGGGGCTCCTTGGTGCACCAGGAGCTGCCCTGGTGGGTCCTGCCCTGCACCATGGGGAGGTTGCCTCCATCTGGACCTGCTCCTAATCTCCATCTTTGTGTCCCTGCAGGCCCTAAGAATGTCAGACGGGATCATGAGCAAAGCGGCCACCATGGAAATCCCCATCAGCAGCAACGGGGACACGGGCAGCCTGCCCGAGGACGACGGCCTGGAGCAGGTTCAGGGCTGAGATGTGCTGGGCTTGCTGGGATTGCTGGATCCCCCGTGTGTTCTGTGCTCTCCCTCACCTCCTGCCTTTGCTCCAGGACCTGCAGCAGGTGATGGTGTCAGGGCCCAACCTCAATGAGACCAGCATCGTGTCGGGCGGCTACGGGGGCACAGCCGAGGGCATCATCCCCACCAGCACCATGAAAGGTACCGAGGGGCCGGGGCTGCTGCCAGGGAGGGTGGGAAGGAGAGGTCCCATCACAGGAAGATGGGCTCGGCAGCGTGTCCCACCGCGTGGTTCTGCCTCTGTACAACCTCTCCATGCCGGGATGGCGGCTCCTGCTCCTTACTCCCTGCCGGGTCTTTGTTCTGCTGCCGGCCAGGAGCACCCTGGGCTGCAGCTGGTGGTGCTGTGGCTGGGTCCTCAGATCCTTCCTTCTGTGTTGTGGAAGGGTCGGGTGTATCCTCTCCATCCCTGGGTGGATGAGGGGCTCTGGAGCTGCACTGGTGACTGTGATGGGACCAGAAAACTGTGATTGGCTTCTCCATGGCTCCGAGGCTCATTCTCTCCACTCTCCGCTTATTCCCTCTTCTCTTTGCTCAGGATTGGTTGTGGGTGCTCCGCAGCGAGGCTGCAGGTGTCCTGCCTGCAAGACACAGAGGCAGGAAGTTCAGGTTAAATGTAAGGAGGAAGCTCTTCCCTGTGAGGGTGCTGAGGCGCTGGCACAGGGTGCCCAGAGAAGCTGTGGCTGCCCCATCCCTGGCAGTGCTCAAGGCCAGGTTGGACACAGGGGCTTGGAGCAAGCTGCTCCAGTGGAAGGTGTCCCTGCCCGTGGCAGGGGTTGGAACTGGAGGAGCTTTGAGGTCTCTTCCAACCCAAACCAGGCTGGGATGTGATGAGATGTGCAGGCAGATGTGCCACAGCTCTGATGCTTTGCAGACCCTGCACCATAGGTGCAGTGCCAGGTGCTGCTGTGGCTCAGTGAGTCTGTGGTGCTGCCGGGCTGTGCCATGGTCCCTGTGTGCCCTGGTCACCATCCCCATGGTCACTGTCCCTGTGTCACCGTGTGTCGTGGTCACTGTCCCTGTGTCTCCATCACTCCCGGCCCATCTGGTGCTCGGCTCACTGGGTGCAGTGACACTGCCTGGGACTCAGTGCAGCCTGCAGCCATGTCCGAGTTCACGTCACACTCATTGCTTCTGTTGCTCTCCCTGCTGCTGCCCTGTCCCCCACCCTGCCCGCCCCTGTCCCTGCTCTGTGCCCATCCCTGCCCTCTCCCCCTCCCTGCCCATCCCCACACCGTGCTGTGCTCCCGCCTGCTGGCCACTCCGTTCCAGGCTGTCTTGTCCAGCCTCACGCAGCCCGAGGAGCATCCAGCGTGTGCCCCAGCGCGGCCGCTGCCCGCAGGATGGCCGACCCCGACCAGGCTGCAGGTACCGCGGCCGGGCGCTGCCGGGCAGTCCTGGGTGATGGTGCTGCTGTGGCTCCGGGTCCTGGTGCCGGGGCTGAGGCTGCTGCTGTGGCGACGAGGTGCGACCTGGGCAGGGAGGAGCCCATGTGAGGCCTTCCCGTTCTGCCCCAGTGAGGATGAGGATGGGCAGGATGATGCTCGGGGGAGCACCGGGACCAGGGGGGCTGGAGCAGAGGCTGTTCCCTGCATGAAACCTCGTGACAGGGCTCAGAGGAGCAGGTCCCGTGCTTGGTCATGATGGGAGCGGGGCTGGAGCGGGCAGGGGGTGCTGCTGCCCCACGAGGACTCTGCTTCTGGAGACCCAGTGCATGCGGAGTTGTCTCTGTCGCAGGCTCAGGGCTGCACCAGGCGCATCCCAGCCCTGCGGGTGGAGGGGAGGAGATCGTGCGCGGCATCGCTGTGGAGAAGTTTGACATTGTCAAGAAGTGGGGGATCAACACGTACAAGGTGAGGGCTCTGGAAAGACGTGGCCAGGGTAGGCTGGGATGTAGCCAAAGGGATGAGGCTCCACAGGCAAAGTGCTGGTCCTGCACTTTGGACCACAGCCACCCCATACAATGCTCCAGGCGTGCGGAAGAGTGGGTGGAAACTGCTCAGGGAAAGGACCTGGGGGTGCTGATTGATGGAGCTGAACATGAGCAGCTTGTGCCCAGGCAGCCAGGAAGCCCCCAGCATCCTGGCCTGGATCAGCACCAGTGCGGCAGCAGGGCCAGAGAAAGGCACTGGAGCTGGTGCAGGGCCTGGAGCCCAAGTGTGATGGGGAAGGGCTGAGGGACCTGGGGGGTTCAGTGTGGAGAAGGCTCAGGGGGGACCTGATCGCTCCCTACAAGTGCCTGACAGGAGGATGGAGCCAGGAGGGGCTGGGCTCTGCTCCCAAGGAACAAGGGAGGGGACAAGAGGAAACGGCCTCAAGCTGCCCCAGGGCAGGTTTAGATGGAGCTGAGGAACAATTCCTGCCCCAGAGGGTGCTCAGGCATTGGAACAGGCTGCCCAGGGCAGGGCTGCAGGCACCGGCCCTGCAAGGTTTCACACCCCATGGAGACGAGGCCCCAGTGCCATGGGGCAGTGGTGGCCTTGGCAGTGCTGGGGAGCGGTTGCACTGGATGATGTTGAAGCTCTTTCCCAGCCTGGTTGATTCCATACCTCCAGGGGTGCAGGAGGTTGCACTGGGGCAGGACTTCGCCCCCGTCCAACCTTGCTCCTCCTGCAGTGCACGAAGCAGCTCATCTCGGAGCGGTTCGGCCGCGGCTCCCGCACGGTGGACCTGGAGCTGGAGACGCAGATCGAGCTGCTGCGGGAGACCAAGCGCAAGTACGAGAGCGTTCTGCAGCTGGCGCGGGCCCTCACTTCCCACTTCTACAGCCTGGTGCAGACGCAGCACGCGCTGGGGGACGCCTTCGCCGACCTCAGCCAGAAGTCACCAGAGCTCCAGGTACCTGACCAGACCTCAGCCACGTTCCCTGCTCTGCATCCCCTGCGCTGCCTCCATTCCCCTGCGCTGCATCCCTTGAGCCGCATCCCCCTGCACCACATCTGCTGTGCTCTCCACTGCGCTGAGTCCCCGTGAGCTGCGGGTCCCCATGAGCTGCAGGTCCCATGGAGCACCCTGGGTGCATGAGGACGTGGAGGACAGTGGTGTTATCCATGAGCTGTGCTCGGTTATCCATGAGCTGATTCTGGGCTCTCAGATCCTGGTTCGTGCCATCCCGGCCCCATGTATCCTGTCCTGCAGGAGGAGTTTGGGTATAATGCGGAGACACAGAAGCTGCTCTGCAAGAACGGGGAGACGCTGCTGGGTGCCGTCAACTTCTTCGTCTCCAGCATCAACACACTGGTCAACAAGACCATGGAGGACACGCTCATGACGGTCAAGCAGTATGAGACAGCCAGGTAGGACGTAGCCACAGTGCTGTGAGGTGCCGTGGGGCAGCTGAGGGTCACAGCATGCCTCTGAGCCTCCCTCCGTGCAGGCTGGAGTACGACGCGTACCGCACGGACCTGGAGGAGCTGAGCATGGGCCCGCGGGATGCCGGCACCTTGAGCCGCCTGGACGCAGCCCAGAGCCACTTCCAGAGCCACAAGGACAAGTACGAGAAGCTGCGGGCGGACGTGGCCATCAAGCTCAAGTTCCTGGAGGAGAACAAGGTGGGGGCCTCACCACGGCTTCGGGGGGGCCTTTGGGGGTCTGTTTTTTCTGGGCCACTTTTGGTGGAATTTTTTTTGGAGGCTGTGTTTTGGGGCCGCATTTGGGAGTCACCTTTTGGGGCTGCCTTTGAAGGGGTCTTTGGTTGGGGCTGCCGTTTGCTGCTGCCTTTTGGGAGATGGCTCTTGGGGGGCTGCCTGCTGGGGGATGGCTTTTTGAGGGTCTCCTTTTGGTAGCTGCCTTTTGGGGACAGTTTTGGGGGTCTTCTTTTAGGTTCTGTGCTTTGGAGCTGCCATTCGGGGGCTCCTTTTAGGGTCAGCTTTTTGGGGCTCCTTCTGGAATTGCCATTTGGGGGCCTTTTTGGGGCACTTCTGTTTGGGTGCAGCCACTGGGGTTCCGCCCTTTTGAGGCTTCCTCTTTTTGAGTGGCTGTTTTGGGGGGGTCACCCTTTGGGAGCTGCGCTCTCGGGTGCCACTGGCGGGTGCCTGCAGTGACCGCGGTCCCCCCCGGCGGTGCCGCAGGTGAAGGTGATGCACAAGCAGCTCCTGCTCTTCCACAACGCCATCTCCGCCTACTTCGCGGGCAACCAGCAGCAGCTGGAGCAGACGCTCAGGCAGTTCAACATCAAGCTCAAGCCACCGGGCACCGAGAAGCCATCGTGGCTGGAGGAGCAGTGAGCATGGACACAGATCGGGATGGGGCCCCAGGAGCCGCTGTGCCCCCGGCCCAGGGACCCCCCCCCAGCCCAGGGACCCCCGCCACAGCCGGGACACCCCAAACCCCCACGGTCCCCCCTGCCCGGTGCAGGCGTGTCAGGGTCCAGGGAGTAGTGGTGCTGGGGGGGCTCCAGGATCACCCCTAGTTCCCCTGGGTGAGCCCTGTGGGACCCCAGGCCAGGCCCCTGCCCCCCCCCCAGCCTGTGGGGTGCCCCTGACCTCCCCCCAGGCACTGGTGGCTGCTCTGGGGGCACCCAGGCTCTGAAGGACCCACAGAAACATGCGTGTCCCCTTGTCACAGGACACACGCACACACCCCTCAGCAGAACACACTGACACGCATGTCCCCTCCCACAGGACATGCAGAAACACGTATGTCCCCTCCCCACAGAACACACACACACGCATGTCCCTTCTGCAGGACTCTGACGTGTGTGTGTCCCCCTTCCCATAGGACGCACAGGAACGCGCGTCCCTTCAGCAGGACACATAGAAACAAGCATGTCCCCTCTGCACGACACACAGACACGTCTCCTCTCACCACAGGACACACAGAAACACGTATGTCCCCTCCCTGCAGGACACACACACATGTGACACGCATGTTTCCCCCCACAGGACCACACACACATACAACACACACGTGTCCCCTCCCCGCAGGACACACACATGAGACACATGTCCCCCCCGCAGGACAGACACACACATGACACACACATGACACACATGTCCCCCCCGCAGGACATACACACATATGACACACACGTCCCCCCTGCAGGACATACACCCACACACACGTGTCCCCCCCCGCAGGACACAGGTAACTCGTGTCCCCTTGGCCCCGTGCTGGTGTCCCGGGGCGGCAGCGCCGGGGCCAGGCCGGGCACGTCGGGCCGGGCTCTCCCGGCTGCACTTGGGCACTTTCTCCCGTGAGCCCCGCTCGGGATTCCCGCTGATCCGCTCCGCCCCGGGCCCAGCCTGTGACATCCAGAATAAACGGTACCGAGCAGCGAGTGGGGCTGGACGGGAGCGGGGGGCTCCAGTGACGGCGTTCCAGGGACACGGGGTCCCAGGGTCGGGGATCCTGCACTGCCCCCGCCCGACCGCAGGGGCTGGAGCGCGGCACAAGGGCCCGTTGTTGGTCCTGGCTCCGGGCAGCCGGTGACCGGGGCTGCTCCGTCCTGACCTGGCCATGCCCGGCCCTGGACAACGGGGGCACCACTGAAGCTCTGTGAAGCGTTTCGCGCCGTCCCCGCAGGTGACACGAGTTGGGTGGGAGCATTGAGCTGCTGGAGGGGAGGAGGCACCGCAGAGGGTCTGGATCCATGGGATGAGACCAATGGGATGAGGTTCAACAGGCAAAGTGCCTGGTCTTGCATCTGGGACACAACCACCCTGTACAATGCTCCAGGCATGGGGAAGAGTGGCTGGAAACTGCTCATGGAAAAGGGCCTGGGGATACTGATTGATGGAGCTGAACATGAGCAGCTTGTGCCCAGGCAGCCAGGAAGCCCCCAGCATCCTGGCCTGGATCAGGGCCAGGGCAGGGATTGTGCCCCTGCACTGGGCACTGGTGAGGCCCCACCTTGAATCCTGAGTTCAGCTCTGGGCCCTTCACTGCAAGAGGGACATTGAGGTGCTGGAGCGGGGCCAGAGAAGGGCAGCGGAGCTGGTGCAGGGCCTGGAGCCCAAGTGTGGGGAAGGGCTGAGGGACCTGGGGGTTCAGATGGAGAAGAGAAGGCTCAGGGGGGACCTGATGGCTGCCTACAAGTGCCTGACAGGAGGATGGAGCCAGGAGGGGCTGGGCTCTGCTCCCAAGGAACAAGGGATGGGACAAGAGGAAACGGCCTCAAGCTGCCCCAGGGCAGGTTTAGATGGAGCTGAGGAACAATTCCTGCCCCAAAGGGTGCTCAGGCATTGGAACAGGCTGCCCAGGGCAGGGCTGCAGGCACCGGCCCTGCAAGGGTTCACACCCCATGTAGAATCAGAACGGTTTGGTTTGGAAAGGATTTTGAGGTCATCCAGCTCCAACCCCCAGGAAGAAAACGCAACCGCTTGTGCCGAGGGCGAGTTCTCAGCGGAGCGCAGCGAGGGAGCTGCCCCGCTCCTTGCGAAACCCCGGCCCAGAGGCAGGGCGCCTGCGGAGGATCGAGCGCCGGGCGCACCGCGGTCGTGCGGGGCGCGGCAGGGGAGAGGCGGCTCCGCACCCGCCCGCCCCTCCGGTCCCGAGCTCCGCGCCGGGACCACCGCGCCCCAGGCGGGCGGGCGGCTCTCTTGAGCCCAGCGAGGCGGCGGCGGCGCCGCGGTACCGCTGCGTGCGGGCCGGATTCTGGCTCGGAGGCGTTCAGCCGTCAGCCCGCAGGCTGCAGCCTCGGGCCAGGCGCGGCACCAGGGCTCTGACCCTGCGGCGCCTCTCGCACTGAGCCCGACTGCTATTGCAGCAACACATCAGTAGGGTAAAACTAACCTGTCTCACGACGGTCTAAACCCAGCTCACGTTCCCTGTTAGTGGGTGAACAACCCAACGCTTGGTGGATTCTGCTTCACAATGATAGGAAGAGCTGACATCGAAGGATCAAAAAGCGACGTCGCAATGAACGCTTGGCCGCCACAAGCCATTTTTCCCTGTGGTAACTTCTGACACCTCCCGCTTCAAACCCCAAAAGCCAGCAGGATCGTGAGGCCCCGCGTTCACGGTCTGTGATCGTGCTGAAAATCAAGACCGAGCTTTCGCCCCTCCGTAGTTGGTTTCCATCCTTCCCGAGCTAGCCTTTAAACCCCTGTGCTACGCTCTGGCAGCTGCACCGCCCCACTCAAACTCACCTGCTGCTGTCCCCGGAGCGAGATCCACCCTCGGGGCTCGCTCCCCCGCCTCACGGGATAAGAGTAGCCGAGGTCCTCGGTGCCATGGGTCAGGGGTGGCCTCGGCAGTGCTGGGGAGCGGTTGCACTGGATGATGTTGAAGCTGTTTCCCAGCGCAGCTGATCCGATGGTTCAGTTCCCGCACCCGTCAGGCTCCGGGGCTGGGTTAGGCTCCGGGTGGGTGTCAGGATTAAACCCATCCCAGGGCGCAGGGGGTGCCCTGCCTCGGGGGGGGGGTTGGTTCATTCCCACCGGCATTTGCCGCTCCAGTACCTGCTCCTGCAGCGCCGCTGGGACCGGCCTAGCCCGGCCGGGAGTGAGCGGCGGACACCGGGGTTCGGGGTGTCCTTTGTGGGGGGAGAACCTACAGCGGGGCCGGGACCAACCCCGAGCGGGCGAACGGGACGGGCTCAGCGCCCTCCGCCGTTACCCGCTGCCCGGGGCGGGGCCGGGGGAGGAGCGCCGCAGCCACAGGTGCCGCTGTCCCGTCCCGGCCATGGGCTCCCCGGTCCCGGCCATGGGCTCTCCGGTGCCGCCGCCCCCGCCGGTGCCGCCGCCGGTGCCGCCGCCCCCCCCAGCGCTGTCGCCGGGTGCGCGGCTGCGGGCGCTGCACTGGGAGCCGGTCCCCGCCTGGCGGGTGCGTGGCCGCCGCTCGGTCTGGGCCCCGCCGCCCGCGCCGCTCCCGCCGCTGGACTTGCCCCGGCTCCGGGCGCTGTTCCGGGAGCCCCGCGGGGTCGCCCCGGGGCAGCGCCCGGCGCCCGCGGTGAGACCCAAACCCTGCGCCCAGCGGGACCCCTCCCGCAGCCCCCCCTGACCCCCCCCCCCTTCCGCACCCCCCAGGCCGCGCTGCTGGAGCACAAGCGGAGCCTCGCCCTCGGCGTCTTCCTCAAGCAGCTCAAGCGGTGAGCGGGGACCCGGGACCCCCCCGCGCCCCCGGGTCCGGTCCGGGGGTCACCGGTGCCCAACGTGCCCCCAGCCCCGTCGAGCAGGTAGTGAGGGACATCGAGGAGGGCGTCGGGGCTCCCTATGGGGCAGAGAAGCTTCTGGAGCTGTCCCGGCTGCTGCCCAGCGCCGCGGAGGTGGGAGCCGGGGTACGCAGGGGTGCGCGGGGCGGGGGTTCCCGGTGCACCCCCCCCCCCCCGAGCCTCTTCCCCGCCCGCAGGTCGCCCGGCTGGGAGCGCACCTCGGTAGTCCCCGGCAGCTCCCCGAGCCCGAGCGCTTCATGGTGCTGCTGACCCGGGTGCCCAGGTCGGGGGGACACATGGACGGGGGGTGTCCCACACGGGTGGGGGCCACTGCTTTCGGAGGGGGCTGGTGCCACACATTGGGGTGGGGTCACACACTGGGGAGAGGGCCCTACACACCCGGGGGTTGCCATAAACTGGGGGGATGAGGGATGGGGGATGTCACTTTGGGGAGGATACACACTGGGGAGAGGGGGTCCCATTCATCAGGGGAGTCCCACACACTGGGGGGGGCTCCCATGAATTGGGGTGGTTTCCAATGCATTGGAGGGGTCCCACACATTAGCGGTTCCCATGAGCTGGGGGGGGTCCCACGCTCTGGGTGTTCGTTCCCCCATCCCCGCCAGCTACGCCCAGCGCCTGGAGCTGCTGGTGCTGCAGGAGGAGTTCTCCCCGCGGCTCCGCGCCCTCCGCGGCTCCATCCAGACCCTGGCGGCCGCCGGTGCCGGTGAGCGGCCCCGTGGGGTTTCGGGGCACGGGCTGCGCCCCCTCCCAGCTGCTCACTCCCCCCGGCTGCTGCCCCATAGAGCTGATGGAGTGTGAGGAGCTGCACCGCATCCTGCACCTCATCCTGAGCGCCGGCAACCACCTGAACGCGGTGAGCGCGGGCGCGGGCGCTGCTCCGGTGCTGCCGTGAGGGGCTGCGCTCACCTGTCTGCACCCAGGGGGGCTACGCCGGCAGCGCCGCCGGCTTCCGCCTCGCCTCGCTGCTCAAGCTCCCCGACACCAAGGGCAACGAGCCCGGCATGGACCTGCTGCACTTCGTGGCCATGGTGAGCACGTGGCAGCTGCGAGGAGCCCCCCATGGGCCCCTAGTGGGAGCCTGGTGGCTCTTGCCCATGTCCTGCTCAAGGTCGCTCCTGTGGGACGCGCTGCCCGGTGCAGGGGAGGATGTTGTTTATCCAGCAGCTGAGGTCCAGCACAGTTCTTCAATCTCTGCCCATGCGGAGATGCTGCTGAGCCTTCTGCAACAGTGCTGGGGTGTCCTTGCCAGTCACCATCACCCCAGCCCCTTGTGCCCCCTTCTCATGGAATCCCAGCCTGGTTTGGGATGCAGGAACCTTAAAGCCCCTCCAGCTCCAACCCCTGCCACAGGCAGGGACCCCTTCCACTAGAGCAGCTTGCTCCAAGTCCCTGTGTCCAACCTGGCCTTGAGCACTGCCAGGGATGGGGCAGCCACAGCTTCTCTGGGCACCCTGTGCCAGCGCCTCAGCACCCTCCCAGGGAAGAGCTTCTGCCTAAGAGCTCAGCTCAGTCTCCCCTGGGGCAGGTTAAAGCCATTCCCCTTGGCCTGGCCCCACAGGCCCTTGTCCAAAGCCCCTCTCCAGGTTTCCCGTAGCCCCCTTAGGCACTGGAGCTGCTCTCAGGTCCTTTGGGAGACCATCAGTGCCCCCCAAGCGTGTTCCTCTCTCTCCTCGTGTGCCTCGGTTCAGCTCACTCCGGCAGGGACGCGGCCGCGGGCTGTGGCCCCCGGTGACGCTGTGGCCTCCCCCGCAGGAAGCGGCCCGGATGGACCGGACCCTGCTGGACTTCCCGGACAAGCTGCGCCACGTGGGCCTGGCCTCGCGGTGAGGGGCGGCCCCGCTGCAGCGGCCCCGCGGGGCTGCGGCGCAGGCGGTGACCGGAGCCCTCCTCCCCCCGCAGCATCGACGCGGCCGAGGTGGAGCGGGAGCTGCGGCGGCTCGCGGGGCGGCTCGCGGGGGCGCGCGGGCTGAGCGCGGCGGCGCCGTTCCTGCGCGCGGCCGAGGAGGAGCTGCGCGCGGCCTGGCGCGCCCTGGAGCAGCAGCAGCGCGCGGCCGCCGCCACGCTCGACTTCTTCTGCGAGGAGGCGGCGGCGGGCGCGCTCCCGGCGCTCTGCTCCGTCCTGCACCGCTTCGCGCTCGCTCTGCGCGCGGCCGCGGGCGACAACGGCCGCCGGGAGCAGGCGCAGCGCCGGCGGCTGCAGCTGGAGCGCGGGAAGCGCCACTCCATCGCCGCCTGCTCCGCGCCCCCCGACACCGGCGCCCCGCGCCGCGCCCCGCTCACCCCGCAGCCCCCGCGCCGCGGCTCCGAGCCCGCCCCGCGCCAGCAGGACCCGCCCGTTCCCGCGCCGCTGCCCCCGGCCGGTGCTGCTGTTGGGGCGCTCCCGCTCGGCCCCAGCCCCGAGCCGCCCCCCTCGGCCCCGGCCGCCCCCCGCCAGGGCTGGGCCGTGCTGCGCCTCCTGCGGCGCCTGGCGGCGGGGCCGGGCCGCGGGGCCCCCCCGAGCTGAGCCCGCGCTGTTTCCCTGTCCCGTGTCCGTCCCCGTCCCCGCCCCCCCCCCGAGCGATTTGATAATAAACGATGAGACCAACCCGGGCTCCCGCATGACCAGCGCCTCCCGCCCCTGGCCCCCACGTACCCCCATAGCTATCACATCCCCTCATGTGCCCCCCACAGTCGTGTCTCTTACGGCCACATCTCACCCCTTCCATCGTGTCCCCCAGTACTGACCCATGGCCTTGCCACCCCACCCGGCACTGTGCTGTCACTGCTGTGGTGCTGGTGGTTGCACGGGTGGATGCTGCAGGGTGCTGCGGGGCTGCTCATGGAGGAGTTCGGTGGCCCCCCCAGAGGGGGCATGGCAGGCTGGGTCCTGCCTCATTGGAGGCAGGGGTGTCCTCAACACCCCTGAGGACAGAGGATGTTGAACAGCTCCAGGGAATCTGCTCCAGCAGTGCCAGGGTGGTTCTTCTGAACTGAATGGGGATGGTTTGTGTTGGAACAGAGTTGCCCCATGGGCAAGAACACCTTCCAACAGCTTCACATCCCTCTTATGCTGAGGGCTTTAAAGTCTCTTTTAACCCAAACCATTCCATGAGATCCCAGTTCCACTCCCAGCCCATTACTGGGCCCAGAAAACAGGCTGGAGCCCAGGCTGTGGCTCTCTGGGCAGATGCCAGCAGGGCAGGGGCTGTTTGCTGAGGCCCATGCCTCCCGGGAATGCTGGCGCCATCCCAAAGGAGCAGAGCTCAGTGGGGGGGGGGGGAGGAGGAGGCCCCGGTTACAGAAATAAATCGATATATTAGTGTGTACAAAACATGCTGCTGTCCCCCGCGGCCTCCACACATATAAATAACACCCCGGGGGCTCAGGCGGGAGATGCCTGTGCGGGGCCCGCCCCACCGGCACCGGCACCGGCCCCGGCCCCGGCCCAGCCCGCGGGCCCCGGCACCGGCCTGGCCTGCCCGAGCTCACTTGAGGTCCACATCGAAGTCCAGCACCAACAGCTTGGTCTCCTCGGTGCCGTTGCGGCTGCCCACGGCACAAACCAGCTTCGTGTTGGAGGCGCGGATGCGCCACACGACTCCGCCGCTGCCGCCGCTCTCCAGCGCCACCAGGTTGCGCACGAACTCGCCCGTCTTTAGGTCCCAGAGCTTGACGGTGCCGTCGTCCGAGCTGGTCACCACGAACTTGGAGCTGAACTGCAGGCAGGTCACGGCGCTCTGGTGCTTGCTGGGCCCTAGGAGCAGAGCGACCGCAGTCAGAACCGCTGGAGATCATCGGCTCCAACCCACCCCCAGGGCAGGGCTGCCCGGAGCAGGGCACAGGAGTGTGTCCATGGAGGGGTTGGGATGTCTGAGGTGGAGACTCCACAAAGCTCTGTGGAGCCTGTGCCAGGGCTCTGCCACCCGCAGTGGAAGGAAGTTCTCCCTCACATTGTTCTTCCTCGTGTTTAGGGGAGATTCAGGTCAGATGTAAGGAAGCTCCTCCCTATGAGGGTGCTGAGGTGCTGGCAAAGGGTGCCCAGAGAAGCTGTGGCTGCCCTATCCCTGGCAGTGTTCAAGGCCAGGAGCAACCTGCTCTTTGGAAGGTATTCCTGCCCATGGCAGGGTTTGGAACTGGAGGAGCTTTAAGGTCCGTTCCAACACAAACCAGACTGGGATTCCAGGATTCATTCTATGATTCCTAGGAAACTTGTGTTTTAGTTTACGGCCATTGCTCCTCATCCTGTCACTGGGCACCACTGAGAAGAGTCTGGCACCCAACTTTGAGATATTGATCTGCATTGATGAGATCCCCTCTCAGGCTCCTCTTCTCCAGACTCAACAGGCCCAGTTCTGGCAGTTTCTCACAGAACAGAATCCCAGAGTGGTTTGGGTTGAAGGGACCTTAAACTTCATCCAGTTCCAACCCTATCCCATGGGCAGGGACACCTTCCACTAGAAGATAATCTAGTCTTTCAGTTCTGAGACGTCTTCTCATCAGATATGCTCCAGACCCCCCGACCATCCTTGTAGCCTCCACTGGAAGCCTTCCAGTACCTCGTCTTTCTTGTCCTGAGGAGCCCAGCACTGGACACAGGACTCCAGATGTGGCCTCACCAGCGTCAAGGAAAGGGGGAGGATGATTCCCCTCAACCTGCTGCCACACTCCTCCTGATGCACCCCTGCATATTCCTGTCCCTCCTGGCTCAAGGTCACACTGCTGCCTCATGGTCAGCTTCTCATCCATCAACTCTCCCAGGTCTCAGCTCAACTGCTCTCTAGCTGTCAGCCCCAGCCTGTGCTAGGACTTTGGGATCCCTCAGTTCCATGCTCCCACCACAACCCCATTGGGAGCCCCCTTGACAACCTCTGCCCTGCCCCATCTAGCAGCCACACGTGTCCCCAGCGCGCAGCAGGAGGAGCTGCCCCGTTCCAGCACTCACCCTGCAGCGTCTGCAGGCACTGGCCTGTCTTGATGTCCCAGATTTTGACGGTGGAGTCGGCGTTGCCGGACACGAGGATGTTGTCCCGCAGCTCCATGCCGCTGGTGAGCGACTGGTGCCCCATGAGGGTGTGCAGACAGTTCCCGCTCTCCACGTCCCATACACGGATGGATGTGTCCAGGGAGCCGCTCACAATGTGCGTCCCATCAAACTGCCCAGGGAGACACAATCAGCATAGCCTAAGCAGGGGAAGGGGCAATACCAGCCTGCGGTCAGGGACAGGGCACAGCTGCTTGAGAGACATTCTTGTGTCCCCTGCAGCTAATCCAGGTGCGCATGTGACTGGCAGCGTATTCAAAGAACCCAAGCCTGGGTTGGGCTGGAGAGAGCTTAAAGCTCCTCCATTCCCAAACCCCTGCCACAGGCATGGACCCCTTCCACTGGAGCAGCTTGCTCCAAGCCCCTGTGTCCAACCTGGCCTTGAACACTGCCAGGGATGGGGCAGCCACAGCTTCTCTGGGCACCCTGTGCCAGCGCCTCAGCACCCTCCCAGGGAAGAGCTTCTGCCTAAGAGCTCAGCTCAGTCTCCCCTCGGGCAGGTTCAAGCCATTCCCCTTGGCCTGGCCCTACAGGCCCTTGTCCCAAGCCCCTCTCCAGGCTTCTTGCAGCCCCTTTAGGCACTGGAGCTGCTCTAAGGTCTCCCCTTCAGGAGCCTTCTCTTCTCCAGGCTGCCCCAGCCCAGCTCTCTCAGCCTGGCTTGAGCAGAGGTGCTCCAGCCCTCGCAGCAGCTCCATGGCCTCCTCTGGCCTCACTCCAACAGCTCCACATCCCTCTTACGCTGCTGCCCCAGAGCTGGATCAGGACTGCAGGTGGGGTCTCCCCATAGCGCAGCCCAGCAAACGGGGGGGGGGGGGGGGGGGCGGTTCTGGGCTCAAGCACTCACTGAAGCCGGGTCATGGGGAGTTTCTCCTCACCCAACACCTAAAGTCCTTCTCCTCAGGGTGTGTGTCCCTGCAGCACACCTGTGGTGTCAGGGAGCAGGGCAGAGGGCCTCCCCTGCAGGGATCAGACATAGCCCATGTGTCCCTGGGGCCATCAGTGGGAGGGACAGGGGCTCCAGGGTGTTACCTGCAGGGAGTAGACGCGGTTCGTGTGTCCCTGCAGTGTGTGGGTGCAGCTCTCGCTCTCGGGGTCCCACACCTTCACTGTGTAGTCGTAAGCACCGCTCACCACCTTGTGCCCATCGTACTGCACACAGCGCACAGCAGCCACGTGCCCCATGAGCACGTGCAGGCACTGCCCTGTCTCAATGTCCCACAGGCGCAGCGTCGCGTCCCGAGAGCCGCTCACCACCCTGTGGGCATGGACATGGAGCACAACCACATCTGACCTCGGGCGATGGAGGCAACCCCGAGGAGCAGCTTTTCCTCCTGAGGGAAACCTCTTCCCGCACAGCCACAGATCCACCTCTGTGCCCACACCCCAGCCCAGCCCAAGCCCCACATCATAGACCTATGGACTGCTTTGGGGACCTTAAAGCTCACCCAGCTCCAAACCCTCCCAGCACAGCGGGCAGCTGAAGCCCCCCTGCCCGTACCTGTTGCCGTGCAGGTGCATGCAGCGCACGGTAGACGTGTGCCCGTAGAGCGTGTGCACGCACTCGCCCGTGTCCGCGTTCCACACTTTGAGGGTCCGGTCCGTGGAGCCGCTGATGACGATGCTGTCCCTCATCTGTGATGACCACACACCACCGGTGTGACCCACCAGGGTCTGCACACACTGCGAGGGGCGGGATGGGGACACTGCATTGGGAAAGGCTCCACAATGTGGCAAAGGAGCAGCAGAGCACAGGACAACCCCCCCTCCCGCCCCGCTGCAGCATCCACGAGGTTCATCCCTCAGTGATCCACTCCCTGCACCAGACCCCACCAGAGTCCTCTCCATGACATGGTCCTCTGAACCCAACTGAGTTTCCTGCCCTCCTGCATCTCCAGGAAGATGCTCCACACTTGCTGACCTGAGCTGAAAACACAAGTGTAGCCAACTCTTGCTCATTTGGCACTGCACCATCAGACTGGTGGCTTAAGACAGCTCCTGCAGCCAGAGGCTCTGTCAGATCTCCTCAGAGACGGGACAAATCATGGAACCAACCAGGCTGGGAAAGAGCTTCAGCACCACCCAGTGCAACTGCTCCCCAGCACTGCAAAGCCACCACTGCCCCATGGCACTGAGGCCTCGTCTCCATGGGGTGTGAACCCTTGCAGGGACGGTGCCTGCAGCCCTGCCCTGGGCAGCCTGTTCCAATGCCTGAGCACCCTCTGGGGCAGGAATTGTTCCTCAGCTCCGTCTAAACCTGCCCTGGTGCAGCTTGAGGCCGTTTCCTCTTGTCCCATCTTGTCCCTTGGTCCTTGGGAGCAGAGCCCAGCCCCTCCTGGCTCCATCCTCCTGTCAGGCACTTGTAGGCAGCCATCAGGTCCCCCCTGAGCCTTCTCTTCTCCACACTGAACCCCCCACGTCCCTCAACCCTTCCCCATCACACTTGGGCTCCAGGCCCTGCACCAGCTCCAGTGCCCTTCTCTGGCCCCGCTCCAGCACCTCAATGTCTCTCTTGCAGTGAAGGGCCCAGAGATGAACTCAGGATTCAAGGTGTGGCCTCACCAGTGCCCAGCACAAGGGGACAATCCCTGCCCTGGCCCTGCTGTGGCACCTGTGCTGATACAGGATCTGTATCAGACAAAATCCACTACAAGGCCTCTCCCAGCCCCCCACTCGGGCAGGACCAGGTCTCACCTCCCCTGTCACAGCCGACCACACTTTGAGGGTGTTGTCGTCGGAGCCGCTGACGATGCGGTTGCCGCAGAACTGCAGGCAGGTGATGACGTGGTCGTCGTGTCCCTTCAGCACCTGCATGGGGAACACCAGGAGTGAGCTCAGAGCCCGGTGTGGACATCTGGTGGCTACTGCTGGGGGCTACCCAGGGACTTCAAAACCTGGCTGGACCCTTGTGGCTCTGAAGGCCACCTGGAGCTCAGAGCCACCACTCTGTCCCAGATCATCTAAAAATCAGACTCACATAACAGTCTGGATTGGAAGGGACTTCCAAGCACCCCCTGACCCTTTTCCTGCTCTAAGCCTGGAGGACTCCACGGGGTTGGGACCCATCAGGACCCAGCCCTTTGTCTCTTTGAACCTCATCCCCTTGGCCCATCAATCCAGCCTGTCCAGATCCCTCTGAAGAGCTTCCCACACATATTTCCAGGTGGATGCCTGTGGCTGGTGCCTCCTCAGGACAGGTCAGACCTGTCCGCCTCTTCCTGAGGCACTCTGACAATTCCTGGTGTTGTTCTCATCCAGCTGTCACAGATGTTTCTCTGCTACTTCCTTCGTGCTCCAACTTCCCACACGGGAAAGCTCTGGAGCCTGGTTCTCACCAGGACACCCCGAGGCACCCACCTTGGGGGCTCGGAGCTCCCCGCTGCGCCAGTTCATGTCGATCTTGTGCTGCCGCATGAAGGCGAATTTCCAGGGGCTGTACATGAAGCCAGGGCTGAGCAGGCGCCGCTTCCGCAGGTTCAGGGGCTCCTCGATGCCTGCGGGAGGGAACCACCGCGGGATGTGACACAGGACACGGCGGGGGCATTCCCGCACCCTGGGGGAGCTCAGGTGAGCACACGCTGGGTGCTGTGGGCTCCCTGGTGCTGCATGGATGAAAGGCTTTACCTTCCTCACGGCACTTCTCCCTCCAGAGCAGGTTGTCCTCAGCCAAGACCCTCCAGTAGCGACAGGTCTGGGCAGCGCGGAGCAGGTCCCGAGGCTCCAGGAAGGAGAGGACATAGAGTGCCAGCTGCAGAGAGGACACCAAGTCAAAGGGGCACCAGGAACTCCAGGGGCACTCCTATGGCTGGTGATGGGTGCCCAGCGCATCCCTTGGCTCAACTCACCTCCTTGGGCAGCAGGGAAATGAAGTCTCTCTGGAACTGGGGCTCAATGACCTGCATCATGTACTTGATCTGGGAGGGCTCGCAGCGGTCGATGAGCTCATCCAGAGCAAGCAGCTTCTCTGGGCCACTCCACCGCTGAGGAGAGGACACGGGTCACGCTGCCTGCACCCAGGGCAGCCCGCACCAACCCCACAGGCACCAACCCCACAGGCACCAACCAGCATAGGCAGAAAGGGCTAGTGGAGCAGGACAGGGCTCTGGTACCTGGACCTCAAGGTAGAGCAGAGCCAGAGATGGGGCTGGGTGCTCCAGGAATCATGGACAAAGCAATAACCCTCAGGTTGAAGGAGAGCAGGAGCCAGGCCAACACCACCCTGTGCTCCCTCACCTGAGGCAAAACCTCACCAAACATCAACCCAAACCCCTGCGTGAGGAGGGCTCCACGCTGATGGGCTCCCCAGGGCTTGGTTACCCTCCTGCACATCCACCAAACCCCAAGCTCCCAGTGTTCCTGTGGGAGCCCTTTGGCACCAGCCTACCTGGAAGGTGCGGAGCCAGTCCTGCAGCTCAGGCGGGGGGGCCACCGAGGGGATGCGGCGGCGCCGGGCTGGGCCTGCCTTGGCGTTGCGAAGGTCCCCGAAGGTGGTGGTGGGACTGGGGGTGCAGGGACCCAGTGTCCTGCACCGCAGCAGGGAGACACCACGTCGGCACAGCCACACCGTGCCAAGGGGTCCCAGAACAGAGCAACCCAGCCCCACCAGCCAGGAGCCTGCACGGTCCCCTGCCACTGGTAGGACACCCAAACGGCTGAGGGTGGCTCTGGCAGAAGGACACCCAGATGGCTGAGGGCTGCTCTGGTAGCCAGGTGCGCTTCCTGTCCATCTCACCTGCTGTACTCGGAGCCCTTGCGCAGCTTCTTGCCCGGGGAGAGGGCTCTGCCATCGAGGCCGTTCTCTGACTTTCTCTTCATCTGCAAGGAGAAGACATGCCAAACCCTTCTGGGGTCGCACCTTCCTGCCCGAAGGAGGCCCAAGCTGGCACCACCATGGCAGCAGGCCCGGAGGTGCTGAGGTCACCAGCTCCCACAACAGCCCCACAGGCCATGTGCCAGTGCCAGCTCCAGCCACCAGCGCCAGCCTCTGGGGTGAAGCTGCAGCCTGGGGCTGTTACCTTCGGTCTCACGTGCCGGAGGAGGCCACCATCCTCCGTCCGCTGCAGGTAGTCGATCCAGCGTTCGCCAATGGTGTAATAGAAGTAGACGTTGCCACCATCCTCCCCTTCCTCGCTGTAGCAGCTCCCCTCCTCCTCCTCTTCCTCCTCGTCCTCCTCCTGCTCCCCGCAGCCTGTGGAGCTGAGTGGCTCCTGTGCCCGGTGCCTGCCGGAGCCATCAGCCTCCAGCCCAGGCCCTGTGCTCCCAGCGCACTCCGGCTCCCAGGCGCCTGCAGCCTCTGCCTCCTCCTCAGCCCCTGCCTGCAGCAGAGGGGGGGCAGGGTCAGGTCTGGCTGTGCTGCTACAGGGGTGCCCTGGGGCCAAGGGGTGAAGGAGCTGCCCTCTGCAGTGCAGAGCCTGAGATGAGGAGCAGGGAACAGACTGTGGAGCTGAGGAGTTCCCAGGGGTCATGGGCACACTCTAGGGACAGGCCACATCCCAGCTCCACAGCTGCAGCGAGACCGAATCCCCCCTTCCCCCGTATCCTGTGTTCAGTTCTGGGCCCCTCACTACGAGGGAGACATTGAGGTGCTGGAACAGGGGCAGAGAAGGGCAGCGGAGCCGGTGCAGGGCCTGGAGCCCAAGTGTGAAGGGGAAGGGCTGAGGGACCTGGGGGGTTCAGGCTGGAGAAGAGAAGGCTTGGGGGGGGGGGGGGGGGGGGGGGCTGATCACTGCCTACAACTGCCTGAGAGGATGGAGCCAGGAGGGGCTGGGCTCTGCTCTCAAGGAACAAGGGAGGGGACAAGTGGAGCTGCCCCAGGGCAGGTTTAGATGGAGCTGAGGAACAATTCCTGCCCCAAAGGGTGCTCAGGCATTGGAACAGGCTGCCCAGGGCAGGGCTGCAGGCACCGTCCCTGCAAGGGTTCACACCCCGGGGAGACGAGGCCTCAGTGCCATGGGGCAGTGGTGGCCTTGGCAGTGCTGGGGCGGTTGTACTGGATGATCTTACAGGTCTTTCCCAATCCAGCTCACTCTGTTTCCATGACTCCAAACTTTCTTGTCCTACCTGGGGCACAAGAGCTTTATTGTCCCCCTGCAGACCAGGGCTCACTCTCGCTTCTTCCTCACTGCTTGGTCTCCTCCTGCAAGTCATCCGCTGGCTGTTGAGCTCCAAAATGCGGGTGGTGATGCCCTTGACGAGGAGAAGATCATCCAGCGAGCTGAAGCCTTTCAGTTCCTGTGAGAAGAGTCAAAGCAAAGCTGAGAAATCCAGGGAGCAGCAGGGCCTGCTCACTCACACCCTGGTTTCCTTCCTGCTGGTTCAGAGCTCCCAGCCTTTGCCTCTTCTGACCACCAGCTCCCTCTGAGTCTTCAGGGGAAGGAGGGTAGCAATGCCATGTACAGGAGATACCTTTGTACGGCCTGTCCTCACTGCTGCTCCCATCCAAAGAGAGGGATGCCTTCTCCCAAAAAACCCTTCCCATGTAATCCCTCCCACCCCCCTGCCCTGAACAAGGAGCAGCCACAGCACCAGAGCTGCCTCTGAGCAGGAGAGCAGCAGACCAGGAGCATGGCACCAATACAGCAGGGACGCGGACTGCTGGAGAGGGGCCCAGCATAGAGAACGTCCACTGTGACGAGTCACACAGAGAGCAAGGGTCTGACCATTCCAAATCATGGAACCACAGCCTGGGTTGGGCTGAAGAGAGCTTAAAGCTCATCCAGTTCCAACCCCTGCCTTGGGCAGGGACACCTTCCACTAGAGCAGCTTGCTCCAAGCCCCTGTGTCCAACCTGGCCTTGAACACTGCCAGGGATGGGGCAGCCACAGCTTCTCTGGGCACCCTGTGCCAGCACCTCAGCACCCTCCCAGGGAAGAGCTTCTGCCTAAGAGCTCAGCTCAGTCTCTCCTCGGGCAGGTTAAAGCCATTCCCCTTGGCCTGGCCCTACAGGCCCTTGTCCCAAGCCCCTCTCCGGGTTCCCTGCAGCCCCTTCAGGCACTGGAGCTGCTCTCAGGTCTCCCCTTCAGGAGCCTTCTCTTCTCCAGGCTGCCCCAGCCCAGCTCTCTCAGCCTGGCTCCAGAGCAGAGCTGCTCCAGCCCTCACAGCAGCTCCATGGCCTCCTCTGGCCTCGCTCCAACAGCTCCACGTCCCTCTTGTGCTGCTGCCCCAGAGTTGGATCAGGACTGCGGGGGGGGGGGGCCTTCCCATAGCGCAGCAGAGGGGCAGGATCCCCATCCTGAGCTGCTGCTCACGCTCTGCACGCTGCTGCTCACGCTCTGCACCCAGCACACGGGGATTTCTGAGCTCAAGCGCTCACTGAAACCGGGTCATGGGGAGCTTCTCCTCACCCAACACCCCAAGCCCTCCTCCTCAGGGCTGCTCCATCCAGCATCCACCACACATCACCCCGAACCCCTCCTGCAGCTGCTCCCTCGGCGTAACCCCGACTCCGGTGACAACCCCTGCCCCAGTCCGTTCCGTCCTCCCGGTGCTGCAGTTCCACCACCCCCGCTGCCCCGCCAGTGCCCCAGCCCCTTGCCCGACCCCGCTCCACCGCCTCCTGCCCGGCCGAACCCATCCCAGCTCCAGCCGCCCCCCGCTCCGGCCCCTCCCCTCGCTGCCCAACACCGGCACCGGACCCCGGCCCTGGCCCGCCGGTTTTTCACGCGTTGCCCGCCCCACCCGGGACGCGGCTCTTTCCGCCGCAGCCGCGCCCCCGGAGCGGGCTCCCGCCGCCTCCTCGGCCCCCCTCCCGCACCTCTCTCTTGCGCACGATGCCGCGGGCGCGGCGCCGGCCGATGCCCTGCAGCGCGCCCTGCAGCTCCGCGGCACCCGCGCGGTTGATGTCCAGCGGCCCCGCACCGGGGCCCGGCCCCGACATCCCGGCCCCGCCGCCTCGCAGGCCCCGCCGCTCCGCGCAGGCGCCGCTTCTCCCCGCCTACCGAGCCGTGACGCCACATGGAAACAGCGCGCTTATTGGTGACCGCGCCCACCTAGCCGAGGCGCCGCGCCGAAACAGCACGCTCATTGGTGGCCGCGCCCCTTGCCCCGCCCACAGGACGCTGACGCAATGCGGAAAAAGGCTGTTTATTGGTGGTGGCGGGGCGGGACCGGAGCTACCGGCGCTTGTAGAGGCAGGGCCGCAAGCGCAGCCCCTGCACGGGGCGGCCGCGGGGGGACCCGGTCTTGGAGAACTCGAGCAGGTGGAAGAAGGCGCTGGAGATGTCCTGGGGCAGCGGCGTCACCGACTGGCACCGACGGGCCCCATAGCGCCCCACAGCGGCAGTGCACCCGCGTGCCCAACACTGCCCAGCCCCAGTGCACCCCGTGTGCCCAACACTGCCCAGCCCCAGTGCACCCCACGTGCCCAACACTGCCCAGAGCCCAGCCACAGTGCACCCCACGTGCTCAACACTGCCCAGCCCCAGTGCACCCCGTGTGCCCAACACTGCCCAGCCCCAGTGCATGCCGTGTGCCCAACACTGCCCAGCCCCAGGGCACCCCGTGTGCCCAACACTGCCCAGAGCCCAGCCCCAGTGCATGCCGTGTGCCCAACACTGCCCAGCCCCAGTACAACCCCTGTGCCCAATACTGCCCAGCCCCAGTGCACCCCACGTGCCCAACACTGCCCAGGCCCAGTGCATGCCGTGTGCCCAGCACTGCCCAGCCCCAGTGCACCCCGCGTGCCCAACACTGCCCAGCCCCAATGCACCCCACGTGCCCAACACTGCCCAGCCCCAGTGCACCCCCTGTGCCCAACACTGCCCAGGCCCAGTGCATGCCGTGTGCCCAGCACTGCCCAGCCCCAGCGCACTCCACGTGCCCAACACTGCCCAGCCCCAGTGCACCCCGCATGCCCAACACTGCCCAGCCCCAGTGCACCCCGCGTGCCCAACACTGCCCAGCCCCAGTGCACCCCGCGTGCCCAACACTGCCCGGCCCCAGTGCACCCCGTGTCCCCAACACTGCCCAGCCCCAGTGCACCACATGTGCTCAGCGCTGTCCCAGATCCCAGCACCCCACACCTGCTGCATCTCAAGCCTCCTTGTGCCACCTCAAATCCAGCAGCCCCTCCCCTGAGTGCCCCAACTCCGTCCCAGACCCCAGATCCCATCCCCACTGTGCCCAGTGTGCTCCAACCCCAGCCCAAACCCTGGTACCCCATCCCAGTGCACCCTGAGTGCCACAACCCCCGCCCAGTCTCCCCTCCCTTTCAGACCCTGAGTGCCCCAAACCTCCTTCCAGCCCTTAGCATCACATCCCCCATGTGCCCCAAGTGCTCCCAGCCCAGACCATGACCCCCAGTTGGCCCAGCTCTCCCTGACCCCCAACATCACAGCATCAGTGTGTCCCAAGTCCCCCAAACATGCTCCCAGCCCTCAGTCCCTGCATGCTCCAAGTCCTCAGCACCCCCAGACCAGCTCCCCTGAGGATTCACCTTGGAGATGCTTTTGAAGCCCAGCTGAGCCATTGCGCTCATGAAGGCTCGCATATCCTCGAAGCGGCTGGCCACCTCGGCCACCATCAGGGTACCCCTGTGGAACACCCCAGCCCTCAGGGGCAGCACCGGCACCTTCCGGCTCAGGTAACACCTCCCAGTGCATTTGGCTCTGCTTACCCCAGCTTCAGCACCCGGTTGGCTTCCTCCAGGATCTCCTGCAGGTTGGTGCCCATCAGCGCCAGGCAGAACACTGCAACGTCCACTGACTTGTCTGCCAAAGGCACCTGTTGGACACTCCCGGGACGCACGTCCCAGGAGGAAGATGAGGATGGCAACAGGGCTGGGGCAGCCCTTCCACAAGCTGCTAAACCCAGGCTCCTGGATTCAGCCAGGCATCACTTCTGGAGAGCGGGAGGTTTCGCAGTGCCCCAGACAGGCACCTGTTCCCCGAGAGGGACCCCTGATTCCCCTCTCCTGCCCCACAGCATCCCCGCCCAGCCACCTTGGCCATGTCGCAGACGGTGACCTCTGGGCTGAGCGGCACCAGGTCAAAGGAGTGAACTTTGTTCTTGATGCTTTTGGCGAGTTTGCAGTCCCCGCACCCGAAATCCGCTACCACGAGCGAGGATGGCCTGGGGGTGGGACCGGGGTCAGGGCGCTGCCCGCGCCTCGGCCCCTGCACTGCCCGCCGGCCCCGGCTCACCGCCGCCGCAGGGCGCGCGCGATGCGCTGCACCGGGTTCTCGGGCCAGCGGCCCACTTGCTGCGTGAAGCCGCGGTGGTAGATCTGGAAGGCTTCGGGGTCGTCCCGGAAGAGCTTTGCCGCTTCCCGGCTGCTGGACGTGTAGAGCTGCTGGTTGATGTACCGGAACCGGGCAGCCAGCAGCCGCTCCTCCATCCGGGCGCGCAGAGCCGCCGCCCGCCCCAGCGGCGCCGCTGCCGGTGCCGCCGGGCCCGCAGGGAGCTGCTGCTGCTGCTGCTCCTCCTGCTCCTCCGGGCGCCGCTTCAGCCGCTGCCGCCGGCTCAGCTTCCGCACCGGTTTCGCGGGCTCCGCGCTCGGCCGCTCCCCGGCCCTGTCTGCGGGTCCCGGTCCCGGCCCCGCTCCAGGAGCTGCCCCGCGGGCGGTGGTACCTGTGTCCGGCCGCTGCGCGCTCCGCCGCCGCTCCCCGGCCCCGGGCCGCCTCCGCGGGGTCTCACCGTCAGCCCCCGGCCGCCGCCGCTTCCGCCTCCCCGCCGCGGGGCCCTGCGGACGGCGGGCTCCAGTCACCTCTCCCCGCCCAGGGACCGGCCCCGGACGGCCCAGAGCCCCGAGCCTGAGCCGCTGTGCGGCGTCCGTCCGGCAGGGGGCGCTGCGGCGTCCGTCCATGGGCGGAGCCTACGCGCGGTCCCGCGCCCGCGAGCCAGCGCCCTTCGGCGAGCGGAGCCGGTGAGAGCCGGGACCGGAGCGCAGCGGGGCGGGGGTGGGGAGGGGCCGGAGCGGGGCGGGGGGCAGGGAGCTGGGCCGGGGCCGCCGTTGGCGCCGACAGGGCCGGGCGGGGCTGGTGCGGGGGTGAGCGGGCAGCGGCTGCGGTTGGACGGGTCGGTAATGAGGCTGGGCCGGGCCCCGGTGTGGCGGGGCTGGGACACGGAGCCGTTGGGGGTGGAGGGGGCAGAGGCTGTTGAAGCCATGGAGGACGGGCAGGACCCACTGAGGACAGGCAGGGACCCACTGAGAAAGGACAGAGCCACCGGCCTGGGGCAGAGCCACCGGCCCTGGGGCTGTCAGGACCCGCAGGACGCGGGGCTGGGATGTGGGCAGAACTCCCCTGTCCTCGCAGCCACTGAGCCAGGATGACACCGCCGCTGCCCTGGCGGTGCTGGAGCCTCGCAGCGTTTGTGTCTCCTGCATCCCTCACCCAGCAGCCCGGGTCTCTCCCCGGGGTCAGCCGGGTCCGTCCTGCCCGTGTTTAACCCCTCACGGGTGTCTGTGGGGACATGGTGCGCGGTCCGTGCCTGCACCCTCGCTGTGGGACTCGCTGAGGGCAGCCCCACGTCCCTGCTCGATGCTTCAGACCCTCAGGGAAATGAAGGCACGGCCGGAGCTCGGGGTGTTGCCAGAGGGCTGCTGTCATGGGCTGCTGTCCCCAGGGGGTTAAATCTGCAGCCGTGTGTTCTCTTTGCCGGTCTCCGGTGGTTTGAGGGGAGCTCCCGGCCCTTTGTGGTCCTAGCGGAGCGTGAGGCTGCGCCACATCCAGCCGAGGCTGGGCAGAGACAGGGCTCAGGATGGTCCGTGAGCGGTGGGATCCCATGGGGGTGGTGCTGGACGCCCCCGGGCACTGCGGCCGCCGGCTGCGGCTGTGCCTCGCGATAAGCCCCCGGTGCCAAATGTGCTTCCTGGTGACACCGCAGCCCTGAGCTTCCCCTGCGGCGGCGGCTCCGTCCCGGCCTCCAGCGCTCCCACAGTGTTCCATAGAGCTGAGGAGGGAGCATGAGGCTCCTGTCCCGGGGGATGCCGCAGCCGAGGGGACGCCATGTCCGGGTCCTGGGGCTGTGTGCGGGACAGGGGGGCAGCGAGCCCCGTGTGTGTCTCGTGTGCCCAAATCCCCGTGTCCGCACAGCGAGAGCCGCAATGGACGACATCTTCACGCAGTGCCGGGAGGGCAACGCGGTGGCCGTGCGCCTGTGGCTGGACAACACCGAGAATGACCTCAACCAGGGGTGAGCGGAGGGGGACCGGGACGGGGGCCGGGGCAGGGGCTGGACTTGGGCTCGCTTCCGCCCCACTCCGAGTCCCGGGAGCGGGTGGGATTCAGCTCCTCCCCGCCGGGAGGAAGTTACGGCATCGCTGAGGCACGGGCCGAGACCGCTGATCCTCCGGCCGTTTGGGGCCGGGGCTGCGCTGGGGGCGCTCGGGGGATGCCCCCGTCCCTGGGGTGGGGAACGGGGCTGGGTGAGCTCTTCCCATGGGAGCACGGCCCCGGGTTGACAGCAGGGCTGGAGCAGTGAGGGACGCTTCTGCCCATCCCACCGGTTCCGTGCCCCTGTGTCCTGCCCTGGGTCTGTCCTCCTGCTCCCGGGGCTCCCCCAGGACCTCCCGTGTTTGGAGCTGACACCTCCATCGCTGTGGGCAGGCAGGTTCCTGCCGGGCCGTGGCAGCATCTTCCCTGAGCTCGTCCTGGACAAGGGACCTTCCCGTGGCCACATTTTTGTGTCCCTCCTGGGGGTCCCAGTCCCGCGGGTCATGCTGGGCACTCCTGGGGTGTTTGGTCGTGTCACAGAACCCCAGCCTGGTTTGGGTTGGAAGGGACCTTAAAGCTCCACCAGCTCCAACCCCTGCCACGGGCAGGGACCCCTTCCACTGGAGCAGCTTGCTCCAAGCCCTGTACAGTGTGTGCCAGGGCCCTGCTGGGTTGGGGTGTCGGGTGCAGGGCAGAGGGAGCCGGGGGTGCCACAGCCCTGCCGTGGGCCCCAGTCTCCTTTTAAGGCCCGGCCGGTCTCCTCCTCCCTTACTTGGCCAGGATGGAGCGAGGGGCCGGGGGAGGCGGGATCCAGGCTCTGGCTCCTGCCAGTGTCTGTGATTCATGGGAAGATGGGGTTTGGCCTCGGGCTCCGGGGCCCCAGTGGGGATGGGAGAGCGCGGGAGGAGCCGTGTGCCTGCTGCCCCCGCAGGGATGACCACGGCTTCAGCCCGCTGCACTGGGCCTGCCGCGAGGGCCGTGCCAACGTGGTGGACATGCTCATCATGCGCGGGGCGCGCATCAACGTCATGAACCGCGGCGACGACACCCCCCTGCACCTGGCTGCGAGCCACGGCCACCGTGACATCGTGCAGAAGGTACCTGCAGCACCGCTGGCACCAGGAACTCGGCTGGGCTCTGGGTCAGGGAACCACAGAGCCAACCTGGCTGGTGGAGAGCAGGAGCATCCAGTGCAACCGCTCCCCAGCACTGCCAAGGCCACCACTGCCCATGGCACTGAGGGCCTTGGCCACACAGGGTGTGAACCCTCGCAGGGCCGGTGACTGCAGCCCTGCCCTGGGCAGCCTGTTCCAATGCCTGAGCACCCTTTGGGGCAGGAATTGTTCCTCAGCTCCATCTAAACCTGCCCTGGTGCAGCTTGAGGCCGTTTCCTCTTGTCCCATCCCTTGCTCCTTGGGAGCAGAGCCCAGCCCCTCCTGGCTCCATCCTCCTGTCAGGCAGTTGTAGGCAGCCATCAGGTCCCCCCTGAGCCTTCTCCAGCCTGAACCCCCCAGGTCCCTCAGTCCTTCCCCATCACACTTGGGCTCCAGGCCCTGCACCAGCTCCGCTGCTCTTCTCTGGCCCCACTCCAGCACCTCAATGTCTCTCCTGTAGTGAGTGGCCCAGAGCTGAACACAGGATTCGAGGTGCAGCATCACCAGCACCCAGTGCAGGGGCACAATCCCTGCCCTGGCCCTGCTGCCACACTGGTGCTGATCCGGGCCAGGATGCTGGGGGCTTCCTGGCTGCCTGGGCACAAGCTGCTCGTGTTCAGCTCCATGTTAGTATCCCCAGGTCCTTTCCCTCCAGGTCCACCCAGGGCTCTCTCCCCTTTGTCACCTCCTGGGTTCCTTGCCATGAAGTTGCTGTATCCCCACATCTGAGCTCCTTCACCCTCCCCACAGAAGCCCCTCCTCACCCTCAACTTGCTCCCAGACCTGGCCAGTGCCAGAGCAGGTGATGTGCTGGTGCTGCTGCAGGGCCTGGTGCTGGGGGGGGGGGGGAGCTGCTCTTGATTGACAGGAACTGTCATCCTGCCCCAGCTGATCCAATTCAAAGCAGACATCAACGCCGTGAACGAGCACGGGAACACACCACTGCACTATGCCTGCTTCTGGGGCCATGATCCAGTGGCGGAGGTGAGTGGAAGCACTTGGACATGGGTGGGGAGGGGGGGAACGAGGCAGGAGGCTCAGCATGGCAAATGCTGATACCCGCTCCCTGCTCCCTCAGGACCTGGTGGGCAATGGGGCTTTGGTCAGCATCGCCAACAAGTACGGTGAGACACCCATGGACAAAGCCAAGCCACCGCTGCGGGAAGTCTTGAGAGGTAGGAGGTTCCCAGCACGGCGCGGCAGCCTCTGTGCCCTGCACCGGCAGCGCTGCCAACCCCTTGTCCCCTGCAGAGCGCGCCGAGAAGCTGGGGCAGAGCCTCACCAAGATCCCCTACAAGGACACCTTTTGGAAGGGCACCACACGCACGCGCCCCAGTAAGGCCAGAGCCCTCCCGCTGGGCAGGGCTGTTCCCGGGTGGTGGGAAGGTCCCAGGCCCGCAGGCTCCATGCCCTCCTTTTCCCACAGGGAACGGGACTCTCAACAAACTCGCTGGAATCGACTTCAAGCAGCTCATCCTGAGCCAGAAACTCAACGAGAACCAGTCGGGGGAGGTGTGTGGCTGGGGGAGCACTGCCTCCAGCAGAGCCCTGCTCCTGCTCCATCCCTGCTGGGTGCAGGGATAGGCATGGATGCCTCAGGGGGTCCCAGAGCCAGGCGCGGGGCTGGGCAGGCACTGCTCTCGTGCTGTGTCACTGTCACCTCATGTCACTGTGCACCCATCCTGAGGACCCCATAGCCCCATGAAGGGTTGGGAGGTGCTCGGGGGCCGTGGGTCGCTCGCAGCAGTGTCTCCACTGTCTCCTCTGGTCCCTGCAGCTGTGGAAGGGGCGCTGGCAGGGCAACGACATCATCATCAAAATGCTCAAAATTCGTGACTGGACAACTCGGAAGAGCCGAGACTTCAATGAGGAATACCCGAAGCTGCGGTGAGCACCAACCTTGTCTGCCCCAGGGCAGCGGCGCTTGAGGCCGGGCTCCGACATGGGCAGGACATGGCACAGGAGCCGTGCAGGGGGGCTGTGGGGAGCACCTGCCACCCTCAGGGCTGGTGCTTGCCCCCCAAAGGGTGCTCAGGCATTGGAACAGGCTGCCCAGGGCAGGGCTGCAGTCACCGTCCCTGCGAGTGCTCACACACCGGGGAGACGAGGCCTCAGTGCCATGGGGCAGTGGTGGCCTTGGCAGTGCTGGGAATGGTTGGACTGGGTGAGTCTGAAGCTCTTTCCCAACCTGGTTGATTCTACGATTCTCTTGCAGGATCTTCTCTCACCCCAATGTGTTACCGGTGCTGGGTGCCTGCCAGGCCCCCCCAGCGCCACATCCCATCATCATCAGCCACTGGATGCCCTATGGGTCCCTCTACAATGTGTTGCACGAGGGGACAAGTGAGTGCCCACAGGGATGACAGCACTGGCGCCTACAGCCGGTCTCCCCTTCTCTCTGGTGTGTTTAGGGTTTCTCCAGCTGCAACCCCAGCGCAGGGTGAGCTGGGTCCATGTCCCAGGGACTCTCCCCATGACGTGTCACCTCCTCCCTCCCTGCAGACTTTGTGGTGGACCAGATGCAGGCGGTGAAATTCGCCTTTGACATTGCACGGGGCATGGCCTTCCTGCACACGCTGGAGCCGCTCATCCCGCGCCACCACCTCAACAGCCGCAGCATCATGGTGAGTGCCAGGGTCATGCAGTGCAGCCTGACCCCCGCAGGCACGGGCAGGGCTCCCTCTCACCAGTGTCCCCCCCCAGATCGATGAGGACATGACGGCGCGGATCAGCATGGCCGACGTCAAGTTCTCCTTCCAGTGCCCAGGCAGGATGTACGCGCCCGCCTGGGTTGCACCTGAAGGTGAGTGCCTGGCATCACCTCCTGGCCCTTCCTCACTCTCCTCACAGTGCCACAGAACCAGCTGGGCTGAGAAGGAGTCATCCAGTGCAACTGCTCCCAGCACTGCCAAGGCCACCACTGCCCCATGGCACTGAGGCCTCGCCTCCACGGGGTGTGAACCCTTGCAGGACGGTGACTGCAGTCCTGCCCTGAGCACCCTTTGGGGCAGGAATTGTTCCTCAGCTCCATCTAAACCTGCACTGTTGCAGCTTGAGGCTGTTTCCTCTTGTTCCCTCCCTTGTTCCTTGGGAGCAGAGCCCAGCCCCTCCTGGCTCCATCCTCCTGTCAGGCACAAGCTGCTCATGTTCAGCTCCGTCAATCGTATCCCCAGGTCTTTTCCCATGAGCAGTTTCCAGCCACAGTTCCCCAGGCCTGGAGCAGTGCATGGGGTGGTTGTGGTGCAAGCACAGGACCCATCCAATCCTGCCCTGGGTTCCCTGCAGCCCTGCAGAAAAAGCCAGAAGAGATCAACAGGCGCTCAGCTGACATGTGGAGCTTCGCCGTGCTGCTGTGGGAGCTGGTGACGCGGGAGGTGCCCTTTGCAGACTTGTCCAACATGGAGATAGGCATGAAGGTGAGGAGAGGGTTCAGCAAAGGGCAGGGATAAGCCAGGAACAGGCAGCCCTTGGGGAGGAAGACCCACTGGCAGGGAGCCTGTTACCACCCCCTATCCCAGAGGTGTGGGCTCTGCACAGCCCACGCAGGGCCTGGATTTGGGATCCTGCCCCTCTCTTCCCCTGCTCAAGGTGGCCCTGGAGGGGCTGCGTCCCACCATCCCTCCCGGCATCTCCCCACACATCTGCAAGCTGATGAAGATCTGCATGAACGAGGACCCAGCCAAGCGCCCCAAGTTTGACATGATCGTGCCCATCCTGGAGAAGATGCAGGAGAAGTAGAGGGTGATACCCCCCTGCGCTGCCACGCTTCCCCTACCACCCCCAAGTGCCTTCTCTAATCCAGTGCCGGGGGGAGCAGGGACCATCCCCCTCCCGCGCCAGCCACGGACACGGTACAGACACCACTGCCCTTGCCGGGGCCACATCGCCAGCTCCAGGCACTTGCAGCACCAAGCCCAGGGCAGAACCTCCACCCTCCCCAGAGCTGTGAGCAGCCGGGTCAGGAGGCCTGGCCATGGGCTCTGCTGCCCTGGGACTGGGCAGGGCGCTGGAGCTCTCCTCCCCAAGCAGCCAGGGGGCTCTGCCTGCTGCACACCCCGGGCTTTGCGCTTCACTCCCTGGTTTTCCATCCAGGGCACATGGAAAAGCCGCCAGCATCCCAAATAAACGTTTGTTACAAAGCTGCTGTGAAGAGTGCTTGGGGCGCAGGGAGGGTGGGAGATGGACAGGGGCTGCCAACATTCCACAGGGTCTGGGCTCTGCGGCTGTGCCAAACCTCCCCCAGTGCTGGGAGGGAGGCAGCGGGGCCATCAGCACCCTCCTCTCATGGGGGACAGGTCCAAGCTCTGGCTGCAGGGCTGTGCAGCACCCAAGCATCCTCTGGAGAGTCGAGAGATGCTTGGGTGGGAGAAACGTGGGCAGCCCTAGTCCCACCACACATTCCCTGCAGGCCCCCAGGGCAAGAATAAGCCTTCTGGGAAGGGCACAGGATGCAACTGGAACCAGTTGCCAAACCCCCTCCTCACCTTCCAAAGGCACAACAGTAACCTGTGGTGATGTGATGAGAACAGAGGCACTGGCCAGCAGCTTGTGCTGTTCCACTGCAGGCAGGGCAGGAGACAAGACACTGCCCCATCAAAACCCCCTGTTTAATGGCAGAGAAGTGACCTGAAGTTCCAGTGAATACCCCTCAGTCCTCATGTGAAATAATGGGGCTTTTTCACGTTGATGCCGTACTCCGCAAGCGCTGGTGTCAGGTCTTCCATGGTCAGTGTGTACTTCTTGTCCTGCAAGAACAAGGAGTGCTGTCAGTCCCAGCCGGGGCAACCCAAACTCCTCACACCCAGGAGGGTTTTGGTGTGACCTGCACAGGCCCCAGTACCATGAGCAGCTGCACACCCGGCTTTGGGCGTTCACAAGCTCCTATGTTTGCTTTGCTCTGCGCCCTCAGTGAGCAGAGAGAGGCCAAGTGCTGCTCCATTTTATAAAGAGAAATCCCATCGGGACCATCCTGAAGCCCTGACCCATGACAGGTGATGACTGGGAGAATCCCCAGAACCAGCCTTGTGCCCTGTTCATGTTCTTTCCCAAGTACAGACTCTTGGAATGGTTTGGGTTGAAGGGACCTCAAAGCTCCTCTAGCTCCAACCCCTGCCACAGGCAGGGACACCTTCCACTGGAGCAACTTGCTCCAAGCCTTGAACACTGCCAGGGATGGGGCAGCCCCAGCTTCTCTGGGCACCCTGTGCCAGCACCTCAGCACCCTCATAGGGAAGAGCTTCTGCCTTAGATCTAACCTGAACTTCCTGTTTCAGGTCCCTTGTCCTACCGCTACAATCCTCAGAGTTCTAGTTGCTGTCAGAGGCAGGACAGGACACAAGGTGTGGCTGTTCACACATTCCGTGAAGCCTCCAAAGCCTATCCCATAAATCCTGCCCACCTCATTCCCTCACAGCACCACTTTGCCAGCAGCACAGCCTTGGGCTATTCATGTGCTGTTCTTTCAAAGGCACAGCAGCCTGCAGACGTTCTGCACGTCTCAGTGCCCACTCTTTGAGACGGTCCAGCCCTGGGGAATGCTTTCCCCATCCAAGTGGCTGCTCCCACCTTGCTCTTGCTGCGGGAGCTGCCCGAGGCCGTGCCCTTCATCTTGCAGTGCTGCAGAGCGTCGTTGGCGATGTCCGAGATGAACTTCTGTGCAGCCAGAGAGATGAGGCGGATGCTGCGGGGCGAGACGGGACCAGAGCTGCCGAGGGAGCCAAGGGGGACACCCCCGGGGACTGGAGCCCTGCCGGGACCTGGCGGCCGCCCCCCTCCCCGCGGCCACTCACATGCGCGGGTCCGAGGCCTCGAATCCCGCCCGGTTGAGGTAATACCCGGTGACGGCGTCTGGGATCTGCAGGAGAGAGAGGCGGGAGGAACAGGGCCGCCCCCGGCGCCAGCCCCCCCCTGGCGCGCCCGTACCGTCGGTGTGTAATCCTCCAGCTGCATGAGGAAGTCCACCAGCGGCGTGGTGGACACCACCGGCTTCACGTCGCCGTTGGCCACGCCGGGCGGCACGTAAACCCCGTTGGACATGGTCCCCTCAGGCGGGGCCGCGGCCACCGCCGCCGACACGGGGCCTGTGGGCACAGCGCTCAGCGGGCGGCCGAACCCCCCGGGCCTGCCCCGGACCCCCGCGTCCCCGGCCCGCGCTCCCCCGGGGCTCGGCCGCTGCCCTCCGCTCCCCCGCTCCCGGCCCGGCCGCGCTCCCCGGGCCCCCTCCCGCCCGCCGCGCCCGGCCCCGCACCGCACCGCCCACCGCGCCCGGGGCCGCCCCGGGGCCGCTGCCGGGGCTCGCTTTGCTGTCGGCGGGAGCGGGCGGCGCAGGGGCGGCCGGAGCCGACGGGTCGGCCTCGGCGCTGCCGCTCATCGCCCGCCGCCGCGCAGGGGTTCAGGAAGCCGAGGGGTGCAAGCCCCTGCTGCAGCCGCCGGTCGTTGATCAGAGCCACCATGCCTCCCACCACCGGCGTGGACGCCTGCGGCACAAGCGAGGAGTTGGAGCAGATGGACGTGAGCACCAAAGCACCTCAGCACCGCAGGCCGCAGGTCCACATCCTCACCGAGGTCCCCGACACCCAGGGCAGGGGGATGCGGTTCGTCACCACCCAGTAGTTGTCCGAGAGGGCAGCCAGGTCAGGGTAGGCTCGGCCACTGCTGTTATAGTAGGAGCTGGGTGGCAGCTTCGGAGTCGACCGCAGAAACTGCCCCACGGCAGCGGCCTGGGGACAGGACAAGGGCTCAGCTCCAGACCCTGGAGCCCCCATCACCTCACTGAGCACCCCAAGCCCTGGCTGCAGCCCCAGCGCTGCCTCACCTGGTACTGGGGCATGGGGAAGACGTTGCTGAAGCCACCGCCGCTGATGTAGTCGGTCACCTCAGCCGTCACCAGGAAGGGGTTCTTGAAGGTTGTTCCACCCACAGTGGTGACATAGGGGCTGGGGGAACATGGGGGGCACTGCAGGGTCACCCCACACACCACCCACTCCCAGCGCTCCCAGCTCCAGTCTCTGAGTGTCCCCAGGCAGGTCACTGGGGTGACCCCCAGGAGTCTCCACAGCAGCTCAAAACCAGCCCTACACTGGCACTGGCCCAAGCTGGGGCTCCAAGTACCACCAGCAGCAGCGGCTCTGTGTGGAGACCCAGACCTCCACAGGACCCATGTTCTTCTCCCCACATCTACCTGGAGGCTGGAAAGCTGGGGCGGAACGTGTGGTTCCCACTGCGCACCCTCCTGCACCCCGCACCATCATCACCTGCTGGCACAGACGGAGGGGGTTATCCCAGACAGCATTCCTGGGGGATCCCGGCTGCCCAGGGGCAGAACATCCCAACCATGGAACTCCCCAGTGCACTGGGATGCTTGGATGAACTTGCACCAGCACTGCTACCAGCACCGGCACCAGCACGCACCAGAGGCAAAGAGGATGGTCAAGCCACGAGCAGCCGCCTTCATGAACTCCACGTTGATGCGCTCCATGTAGGCCACCGAGAGGCTGTCCTCGTCGTCCCCGTAGCTGACAGAGTGCACCCAGGGCAATGAGGACATGTTGCTGAGCAGCAGCAGCCAGGCCAGGAAGGGCTCCTGGCTCTCGTGTCTCCCTGCAGACACATGGGGAGGAAAGTTCAGCTCCTTGGACCACAAGACTCGAGGAGACATGAGGGATAAAAGAGGGTGAGCATGCCTCAGCAGCACCATCAGCACCAGGAGCTGAATCTTACAATCATGGAATCACAGACTGGTTTGTGTTGAAGGGACCTTAAAGCCCATCCAGCCCCAACCCCTGCCCCGGGCAGGGACACCTTCCACTGGAGCAGCTTGCTCCAAGCCCCTGTGTCCAACCTGGCCTTGAACACTGCCAGCGATGGGGCAGCCACAGCTTCTCTGGGCACCCTGTGCCAGCGCCTCAGCACCCTCACAGGGAAGAGCTTCTGCCTAAGAGCTCATCTCAGTCTCCCCTTGGGCAGGTTAAAGCCATTCCCCTTGGCCTGGCCCTACAGGCCCTTGTCCCAAGCCCCTCTCCAGCTTTCCTGCAGCCCCTTCAGGCACTGGAGCTGCTCTCAGGTCTCCCCTTCAGGAGCCTTCTCTTCTCCAGGCTGCCCCAGCCCAGCTCTCTCAGCCTGGCTCCAGAGCAGAGCTGCTCCAGCCCTCACAGCAGCTCCATGGCCTCCTCTGGCCTCGCTCCAACAGCTCCACGTCCCTCCTGTGCTGTTGCCCCAGAGCTCAATCAGGACTGCAGAGGGGGTCTCCCCATAGTGGAGCAGAGGGGCAGGATCCCCTACCTGAGCTGCTGCTCACGCTCTGGGGGTGCACCCAGCACACAGGAGGGGTTCTGGGCTCAAGCTCTCACTGAAGCTGGGTCATGGGGAGCTTCTCCTCACCCAACACCCCAAGTCCTTCTCCTCAGGGCTGCTCCATCCAGTCTCTGCTCCTGGAAGGATGATTCCACCTCCACCTGCCCAAGGCCTCTCATCCCTCTCCATGAGGTGGGAGCAGAGCCCTCCCCTCTTGGCTGCTCACATTCTGCTGGGAGGGCAGAGCTGCCAGGCCTCAGGGCACCCCCGCTCCTGTTCAGCCAGTTTTTGATCTGGAACAGACGACACCACAGGCCCTGCTGGTGCAGGCTGTTTTGCAAGCCTGGTTTTACAGATTCCTTCCCCTCCTCCATCCTCCGCACCGACAGATTCAACCTTCAGCCCCAAGCAAGCAGAAAAAGTAACAGTAGGACAGGGTCGCTGTGCTCTCGCCCCATGGAAAAGGAGCGGAGTGGGGTAATGCATTACACTGTGTACTTGAGGTGTGGAAGTGCCTGTTACAGGATAGAGTTCACACCATCTCAAAAGCAGCTACACAAACTTGTGCAATGATTTCCCTGTGAGCAATTAGATACCAGCAGCAGCCCCAGCTTTGGAAGCCCACAAGGTCCCTCCCTGTCCTATGTGGGAAAGCATTTTGCTAGGCTCATCTCAGCAGCATGAGCTGTACCTGCCCCATCCCTGGCAGTGTTCAAGGCCAGGTTGGACACAGGGGCTTGGAGCAAGCTGCTTCAGTGGAAGGGGTCCCTGCCCGTGGCAGGGGTTGGAGCTGGAGGAGCTTTAAGGTCCCTTCAACCCAACCCAGTCTGGGATGATGATTCCATGGTGCACCACAGCAGCTCGTGTGTGTTTGGGCAGACACCAGCAGAGTGATGCTCCCTCAGCACAGGCACTTGTGCTGGTGCTGCAGCAGTGGGATGCATGGAAGCAGTCACAGGACATCCCTGGTAGGGGAGCAGTACCTGCATTGCTGAAGACCCATGTGGAGATGTTGGCACCCGTGCTCATGATGTATTCCACATCCAGGCTGGCCTCCAGCCCAGCCTTGCCCATGCCCTGGTGCCCAACGACTCGGTCAACCTGAGTGCGGTGGCTAAAGCTGCTGCCAAAGAGCTTCATGAACTCGGCCACGTCAGCCTGGTGGAAGTACTGCTCCAGGAACTGTGGGACAAGGGAAGGACAAGCGGCCTCTCATTTTCTCTTGAGAAATTGAGTTGTTTTTCTCCCCACTTCGAAGCTGCCCCAGAGGTCCCACAAAGCTCGAGCCCACCAAGTGCTCCCACCAGCCCCTGAGGAAGCCCCCCCGCTGCCCAGGGACCAGCACAGCAGGGAAGTGCTGGAGACGCATCAATGGCTGGAATTCCCTACGGAATTCCCTACCAGCTCTACCAGTTACCTGGGCACAGGCCTGGCTGTTGTTTGGCAGAAGCCCGACGTCTTCCTTCGTCATGTTGTATCTCTGACGAAGGATGGAAGGTGTCACTCCCAGATGGAAAGCTGCTCTCCCTCCACGGTGCTGCTCCAGCTCCTTCTTGATCCAGGCTCTGCTGACCATCTTTCTCTCTGCAGGGAACCGATGCAGGCCACCCACTGGTGCACAAACAAGCAGGAAAAGAAGTGGCTGTTAGAGCCCAGAGCTGCAGCAGGATGGTATCATGGTCCCTTGGCTCGCCCTTCACCATCTTCACTCAGGCTTTGTGTCCCACAGGGGTTGCCATCCCCTGCAGGACCTGACAGGAGGAGGGAAGCTGGACCCCGGCACAGGTTGTTTTTCCATAGAATCTGTGGCTTCAAGCCCCATCGAACCTGGCCTTGAACACTGTCAGGGATGGGGCATGCACAAAGCCCCTCAGGGGGCCCAGAGCAGCCTGGAGGCCCTGCTCCTGCCCTCCGGAACACTGCTGTGGTCAGTCCTGGCTGCTCAATGCTGTAGCCTCCCTCCCCCTGCCCAGGCAGTGGGAACTCAGGGCTCCCCGTGCAGGACGTACCAAAGTCAAGGTGCTCCACCAGCTCCGTGGGGACTGTGTAGGGGCGCGGGGAGCGCACAACGCTGCGCTGCCCCTTCACGTACCGGTGGAACTCTGCCCCTGGCAGGACACGCTCGGCCATGCTGCAGCACAGGGACAGCCACACACAGGGTCAGCGCCTGCCCCTGGCCCCATCCCACCCTCCCGCTGCTGGGACCCACAGCACAGGCAAAGCAAAGACCTTCGTCCATACATGACCGCCCTCACCAAACCCAGCCAGAGCTCTGCCCCTGCAGCTCTATTCCATGTCCTGCAGAGGGGACTCCGCAGCCCCACAGAAGGCAAAAACAGGTGTGGGGCTGGCCCAAACCCCTAACAGACCCGCATGCTTTGTTCCCAGCACCCTGTGTCATTGGCTGACTCTCCCAGCACTGGGACTGGGCATCCAGGCAGCCACGTTATGGCCATGGAGCCCTCAGGCCCAGGAAGAAAAGCAGCTCAGCCCTCCACTGCAGAGCCCAGGGAAAGAGAGCTGCAGCAGGAAGGGGAAGGTCTGTCTGCCTCTGTCTTGGTGGGAAGGGCAGCCATGGAATCACAGAATGGTTTGTGCTGGAAAGGACCCTAAAGCTCCTCCAGCTCCAACCCCAGCCACGGGCAGGGACCCCTTCCACTGGAGCAGCTTGCTCCAAGCCCCTGTGTCCAACCTGGCCTTGAACACTGCCAGGGATGGGGCAGCCACAGCTTCTCTGGGCACCCTGTGCCAGCGCCTCAGCACCCTCCCAGGGAAGAGCTTCTGCCTAAGCTCTCAGCTCAGTCTCCCCTCGGGCAGGTTCAAGCCATTCCCCTTGGCCTGTCCCTACAGGCCCTTGTCCAAAGCCCCTCTCCAGCTTTCCTGCAGCCCCGCTGGGCATGGGAAGGTCTCACCTTGCTGGCATGCGACACTCCAGAAAATCCAGGGTGGCGACACTCCTGCAGGTCTCAATACCGTGTCCCTGCAGCCACTTCAGCACCACCATGAGCGTGGCTGTGGATGGCTGGACGAGGTCTCGCACGTGCTCCAGGGACAGGTACTGGCCTGTGAGGCAGAGCTGGGGTCAGAGCACCTCCCTGCATGGCGGTGGGCGGTAGCGGGCGGGGGCGGGCTCCGGGCTCGGGAGTGCTGCGGGCTCGGGAGTGCTCCGGGCTCGGGCGGGCTCCGGGCTCGGGCGCTCGCCAGCGGGGCCGCGCCGGCAGTGCCGGGGCGGGCTGGGGTCACGGCCCGGCAGTGGGGGCCCGGAGGGGCTGCTCGCGCACGGTACCGGCCGGGGGGTACGGCAGGGGCCATGTGGGGCTGGTGGTTCCAGGCTGGGCCCCATTTATAGAATCCCAGACTGGTTTGTGTTGGAAGGAACCTTAACACTCCTCCAGTTCCAACCCCTGCCACGGGCAGGGACCCCTTCCACTGGAGCAGCTTGCTCCAAGCCCCTGTGTCCAACCTGGCCTTGAGCACTGCCAGGGGTGGAGCAGCCACAGCTTCTCTGGGCACCCTGTGCCAGCGCCTCAGCACCCTCACAGGGAAGAACTTGTGCCTTAGATCTCACCTGAATTTCCCTTTTCAGTTTGAACCCATCACTGCTTGACCCATCGCTACAGTCCCTGATGAAGAGTCCCTCTTCAGCATCCAGTTCAGATATCCATGTCTCGTTAGAGGAGCTCAGGCTGGGTCAGTCCAGCAGCACCCCAGGGATGGATGTTTGTTGAGGGAAGCAGCTCCTGGCAGGAGAGGAATGCACGGGAGCAGCAGGGCTGGCACAGAGAGGGCTTCAAGTCTCCACTATTCCATGGGCCTGGAAGCTTACTATGAAGAGGGGCAGCCGGGAAGGATGGGAATGTCTGTGCTCCCCTCTGAGCCTGTGCTGTGACTCCCCCACCCCAGGCCGTGGGGCAGCAGAGCTGTATGGCAGTGCCTGGGCTGTCCCCGCTGCGCTGGGACTGTACATCACCAGTGTGTCCAGAGGAGCCTGAAGCACGGGGTCAGTGGCAGAGCGTGTCTGACATCCCCGTGTCAGGGCCCCGTGTCCTGGCCCTGCTGGTGCTCACACCACAGCCACAGGGGGAAGCCACGGGCCCAAGCCATGGGCCTTGGTCAGGAGCACCGAGGGGGACAGGGCAGCGGGAGGCTCAGGACTTGGAGCCCATCGTTCGGTCCTGGGCTCAGTGTGAGGTGCTGGTGCCCTGTGCAGCAGGAGCCGTGTCTGCATCATGCTGAGCGCCTGCAGCAGCCTCTGTCCAGCTGGCACTGCAGCAGCCGCCACTTGGCTCCTGCTCCCATCTTCCTGTGCTTGTCCCCTCGGCCCTGTTCCCACACCAGGAGCTCTCCTAATTGCAGTCACAACGGTGGCGTTACGGTACTTGCAGACCTCGGGGCTGGGGAAGGTTTGAGCCTTTCCTGCAGTTGAGCTCTGGACTTCGCGGCTCTTGCACCACAGAGCAGATCCCGGTGCCCATGAGCAGCGCTGAGGGCTCGGGCAGCGGTGGGGCAGAGACTGCTGTGACCCCGGCTGCCCCAGTCAGTTTGGCTCAGCTGCACGCCACGGCTCCCACAGCTCCCACCGGCTTTCCTGCTTCTGCAGGGCAGAGTCCAAGCCAGGAAGAGACGGACAATGGGAAAACCACCTGCCAGCCCCGGGCTGCGCATCCAGAGCAGCCGCTGCCAGGGAGGAGCCCCAGCAAGGCTCTTCCCTTGAAGCAGCACGAGGCAGCACTAAGGAGGGATTGGGCTGGGGCTGGGATCACAGCTGGGCAGGTGAGGTCCTTGCCTGGGGCTGAAGCAGCCCCACTGTTCTCCCTGCTCTCAGCCCTGTGCTGCTCTTCAGCTGCTCCCCATGTGCAGCTCAAAGGTGGAGATGCCTCATGCGTGGGTGGGCAGCGCCTGCTGCAGACCTTTGCCTCTGCTCCCTTTGGGTGGAAGAAAGCACAGTGGGGCTAAACCAGCATCTTTCCTCTTCACAGAACATCCCTCAGCGTCTCACGGATGCTGTGACCTCACCCTGTGTTCCTCAGGCTCACCCAGCCCCTGCCTGACTTCCAAAAGTTCTTCCCCTGCCACTTGAGGCTAGTCCTTGTGTCCACACAACCTGAACAGCCTCGAGAGGTGGGAACCTCATGGAGTTCAATGAGGCCAAGGCCAAGGTCCTGCCCCTGGGTCGGGGCAATCCCAGCACAGACCCAGGCTGTGGGAAACTGGATGGAGCAGCCTGCGGAGAAGGACTTGGGGTGCTGGGACAGGAGAAGCTCCCCATAACCCTGCTTCAGTGTGCACTTGAACCCAGAACCCCCCCATGTCCTGGGCTGCACCCCCAGAGCGTGAGCAGCAGCTCAGGGAGGAGATCCTGCCCCTCTGCTGGGTGAAGGGGAGACTTGAGAGCAGCTCCAGAGCCTAAAGGGGATGCAGGAAGCCTGGAGAGGGGCTTTGGACAAGGGCCTGTAGGGGAATGGCTTGAACCTGCCAGAGGAGAGACTGAGATGAGCTCTTAGGCAGAAGCTCTTCCCTGGGAGGGTGCTGAGGCGCTGGCACAGGGTGCCCAGAGAAGCTGTGGCTGCCCCATCCCTGGCAGTGTTCAAGGCCAGGTTGGACACAGGCTGGGAGCAAGCTGCTCCAGTGGAAGGGGTCCCTGCCCGTGGTAAGGGGCTGGGACTGAAGGAGCTTTAAGGTCCCTTCCATCTCCAGCCATTCTATGACCCTATGATTCTAGGACCCCCCTGCCCTATGCCCATTCCTGGCAGATGCCAGTGCTCCTCTGAAGGTGCTGCTCATCGCACAAGCTGTGTGCTGCCTTGGGGCTCTCTGCTCCCTGCGGCTGGAAGCACACACAGTTCCCAGGGTGCAGCGCCCTGTGGTTTTCAGCAGCTGGAGGTGGGGGTGAGCAGGTTGCTCTGTGTGGTGAGCAGGGCAAGGTCTGGGCATGGTGCATGCAGGGCCTATGACATGGTGCAGCACAGGAGATTCAGGGAACAGAGCCCCGTGCCCAGCCTTGCTGATGGAAGAGCTTTCCTCGCTGCCCCTTCCCTGCCCGGACACGACTCGGGGTGTGCAGGGACGTTCATGGGGACGGCACCAGGACCTGCAGCTGCAGGGCAGGGCCACGTCTGGCAGCTCCTCTGCCGCTGCCCTGCACCGCGCAGCCCTCCCGTGTCCCGGCAGCCGCCTTGTCCCTGGCAGCCGAGCCGCTCCCCCCCCCCGTGCCCGGCTCCTGATGGCTCCGGCTCAGCGGCTCCAGCTGCAGCCCGCTGGGACTCTGCGCTCGGCCTTGACGCCCATCGGCTGGGGCGCTGCGGCCGCCAGCTCCAGCTGCTCAAAGCTTCGGGCAGGACCTAAGAGGGATCAGGTTTGGAGATTATTCATGGATCTGTCTGGCCAAAGCCATCACGTTGGCCTGAGAGAGCCAATTGCTCTAACGAGCAGCTGCTGCTGGGCTGAGGCGCTGAGCTGCTGTGAGTAGGGGATAAAGGGGCCTCAGTACCAAGTGAATCATCGAACAGTTTGGGTAGGGAGGGACCTTAAAGCTCCTCCAGTTCCAGCCCCTGCTACGGGCAGGGACCCCTTCCACTGGAGCAGCTTGCTCCAAGCCCCTGTGTCCAACCTGGCCTTGAACACTGCCAGGGATGGGGCAGCCACAGCTTCTCTGGGCACCCTGTGCCAGCGCCTCAGCACCCTCACAGGGAAGAGCTTCTGCCTAAGAGCTCAGCTCAGTCTCCCCTCGGGCAGGTTAAAGCCATTCCCCTACAGGCCCTTGTTGAAAGCCCCTCTCCAGGCTCCCTTCAGCCCCTTCAGGCACTGGAGCTGCTCTCAGGTCTCCCCTTCAGGACCCTTCTTTTCTCCAGGCTGACCCAGCCGAGCTCTCTCAGCCTGGCTCCAGAGCAGAGCTGCTCCAGCCCTCACAGCATCAGTGCACCTCATGTGCTGGCCTGACCTGAGTCCAGGACACTGGCAGTGGTGGCTGGGCAGCATCTGCCCCAGGGACCAGAAGCTGCCACAGCGCAGCCCACGTGCCCCAGTGCATCCCAGCGCTGCCACACGAGGAGCTGAGCGGAGCCAAGAGCAGGGCACTGCTCCTACCCGTGTGCCAGCAGCTCCTGGCCCTTCTGCCCACTGGCCGCACATGGCAAGCCCGGAGCAGCAGCAACGATGTCCGTCTCTGTACAAACAAGTGTGGTTTATTAAGGCATTTCTTTGAGGAGTTGGCACTTGGGTCCAGGCTGTGCTGGAGCAGCCATGTGCGGCCGAAGCGCAGCACCCGATACATGCAGCTCAGCGCGACACGATACAAAAGGTACAAAGAAAGTAGAAAACAGGAGTCATATTACAATGTGTAAAAATAAATAACTGGCGGCAGGGCCCCTGGCGGGGCCCGTGGCCATACTCCCCAGCCCATGGTGTGCGACACCGTGGCTGTGCCCGTGGTGTGCGACACCGTGGCTGTGCCCGTGGTGTGTGACACCGCGGCTGTGCCCGTGGTGTGCGACACCGCGGCTGTGCCCGTGGTGTGCGACACCGCGGCTGTGCCCGTGGTGTGCGACACTGCAGCTGTGCCCGTGGTGTGTGACACCGTGGCTGTGCCCATGGTGTGCGACACTGCGGCTGTGCCCATGGCCATACTCCCCAGCCCATGGTGTGCGACACTGTGGCTGTGCCCACGGTGTGCGACACCAGGGCTGTGCCCTTGGTGTGCGACACTGCGGCTGTGCCCATGGCCATACTCCCCAGCCCATGGTGTGTGACTGTGGCACTCCAGGCTGACCCATCCCTGCTCCAGTGTCCCAGACATGCTGCTCAGCCACCCTGGCCCGCATGGGGCTGGGGAGTGCTTGGCACCCTCAGTGCTTCCACAGCGAGCAGGGATGAGGGGTGCCTGCCCCAGAGCCTCCCAGGGCTGTCCCTGTGCTGAGGGAGGCAGAACCATCCTCCCCTCCCAGAGTCACCCGAGGTGCTCTGTGAGTTCCAGGCAGTGTAGGCATGGCCCAGCAGCACCCTCAGAGCCACCACTGCTGCTGCAGACCCCTGTCTCCCACGGTACAGGCTGGGCTGGGACCTGCATCACAGAGTGCGAGGCGGAGGGCTGAGACAGTGATGGGGCTGCAGCCACCGATGGCTCTTGGTGGGAAATGGGGAAGGAGTGGGCAAAAGTGATGGGTTCTGGCTGCTATTGTAAATCTTCTGGGGCTGGGGTTGCAGCCATGGTGCTGACATGCTTTGGGCTGAGGCTATGAAGTGGGTCTAGGAAAAGTGTGATAGGAAGGAAATTCCCCCAGCCCCTCCTCTTAGGTGGCTGGGTGTCTTCCCTGACACCACAGCCATGCTCACACCCAGGCTAACCTTGTATCTGGGGCAGCTGGTGTGCCCCACGTGCCTTGGTCCTCGCCCTTGCTCTGCACCCGTGTCTGTGTGGGTCACAGTGACTGTGAGCATCCAGGGCACCAGGGCTGCACCCTAGGGCATGGGGCCACCCACCGGGACCTACCATGGGCTGTGGGGAGCGCTGGCTGTGGGCTGCCCCACGGGTGATGTGACACTGGCTGCGAGGCTGGTTGTGCGAGAGGTGCCATGGTGAGGATGGGGACCAGCCCCATTGAAGCGTGGCTCTATCCCATGCTCACATGGTGTGCTGGAGTGGTGCTGAGCAGCCCTGGGGCCTGGCTTCTGTGCTACCCACTTTTTGGAGGTGTCCCTGGTGACAGCCTGTCCTGGGGGCCATGTCACAGTCACACTGCAGGGCCCCAGGCAGCCTGGCTGCATGGTGTCCCACACTGCGGCTGCCTGGTAACACACTGGCTGCCATTGTGCCTGCTTCAGGCCATGTGGCTTTTTGGGGTGCCCCTTCCCACCCTCCACCCTGCAGCTGAAGGCCTGGGGCAGCTGGGGCGGGAGAAGGACCCTGCCTGGTGTCACTGCGTGGTCACATCACTGCCTTTCTTGGGGCTGGGTCTTGGGGTCAGCTCTGCTGCAGCTCTCACTGCTCCTGCCAGCCCCACAGCACCACATATGCCTGGCGCATGAGCAGTGCCCGTGCCCGTGCCACAGGGAGCTGCAGCCCAGAGGCACCTGGCCTAGGAGCAGCTACCCTGGAATGGGGCTCCCTGGTGAGCAGGGCACCCGCCTCCCAGCCCAGGCCCTGAGGAGCGGGGCTCTCCAGCAGCCCTGGGAGGGAGATCCCCTAAAAGGGTCACCTGTAGTGGTAGGTGATGGAGGGGCTTGAGAGACCCCAAAGAATGCCCTTTCCCCACAGCAGCCATGGATCAGCAAGTACAAAGGGGGCACTGCCTTCTCCTTGCACCCCAGCTTGGCCTGGGATGGGTTTCCCCTCGCTATGGGGAAGCAGGTTCGGCCATCCCCATTCCCACAGACAGCATGGGCAGACTGTCGGGGGCTGTGGCTGTACCTGCCCTGGGAGCATCACTCCCCAGCCCTGGAGCCCTTGCAGGCAAGGGGCCAGCAGGGCTCGCACAGTGTCCTGCTGCACCCAGGCTGCTGTGCAGCTGGAGCCAGCTCTGCAGTCTCTTGGGAGCACCCATCTGCTCCCAGCCTCTCGGAGCACACAGTACCATGGAGCACCATCCTGCCAGGTGCTGATCTGGGACCACGAGCAGCAGGAGGAACCATTGCCCTTGGGTGCTGGCACCAGCAGTCCATAGGGCATCAAAACCAGCACCGAATCTGCCAGACTGCAGGGACAGGAGCCAACAGCCCCAAAGCACAAAGGAACCCACAGCCCATGGGAGCCCTGGGCCAGGCAAGGTGCTGGGAGAGCAGGATTAGCACCCACAAAATGCAGCCTGGGGCTTGGCCTCGCTCCTGACCCCACATGGCTGCAGGGGGGGGAGGAGTCCATGGGCCCAGGTCTAAATCCTGAGCTCGGCCTCCTCGGGGGGCTCCAGCGAGTGCTCAGCGCTGATGGCAGAGGCAGAAGGCCCCTGGGAGATGCCAAAGGGTGAGACCACGGGGGAGCGGGTGGCCAGTGGGGACAACGAGGGGGAGAAGCTGGGTGACATGGCAGAGGAGGAGATGGAGCCCTCGTGGCTGATGGGCGAGCGGCGCAGGGAAGACGGGTGCGGGAAGGTCCTGCCCGGTGGTGGCTTGGGGGGCACAGACTTGGCACCTGGGTGGGCCACCGAGGTGATGAGGGGTGGGGGGTCGATGCGGGGCTTGGGCTCTGCCTTGGGCTTGGTTGGGAAGGGCTTGCGCAAAGAGCTCTCATCCTTGAGGCGGGCGATCTCTGTGAAGACGCTGGCCAGCGGCTGGAACTGGGGGCACCAGTTCAGCAGGTAATCCCAGTTGTAGCTGCCGCGGAGCTCCTCATCGCTGGCCACGATGGCGGTGAGCGAGCCCTCCACAGAGGGCTTGCCATCCTCCGGGAAGGTGTAGTCCTGAGGCTGGGAAGAGACGCTAAGGCCGCAGCGCACACCGAGGAAGGCGCTGCCGCCTCCATCCTCACGGTACAGCGGTGGTGGCCCCGGCAGCAGCAGCCCAGAGCCCTTCTTGCTCTTGAACCACTGGGCGCTCTCCAGGGCGGTCGGCTCACAGGAGATATCGGAGAGCTGGTCAGCATCTTGCTGGATGCCGGAGTCGGGGCCGCGGGCAGAGATGTGCTCCTGCATGGAGGCGGTGATGCTGGCCACACGCGGGTACTCATTGATCATCCGGATCTCATCATCCTCAGCGGCTTCGGCGGAGCCTCGGCCGCTGGAGTGCGAGGGGTCCAGCGAGCCGCCCCGCGTGTAGGGCCCTGCCGGCTCGCCGCCATACCCCGGCAGGGCCTGGTGGTAAATGTGCTCGCTCCCGGGAAGCACCGGCTCCTCGTGGCCGAGCTTCTGCAGGGATCCACTCGGCATGCGGCCCAGCGGCCCATCCCCCTCCGGCTTCTCATGTCCCCGGCGGTGCCGAGAGCGGACCAGCGCCAGCACAATGGCCACGGCAGCCAGCACCACCACGACCCCCAGCGAGGCAGCCACGGCCACCAGCAGCAGGTTGAGGTCGGGAGCCAGGCCAAAGGAGGTGTGCGTGACATCGATGGTGACCTGTGCTGAGGCCGAGCGCGAGGCGGGCAGGGGGCTGCGCGCCTGCACCTCCAGGCTCATCTCGCGTGGCTCCCTCTTGGCGCGCCCAGCCCCGGCCTGCGGCTGGCTGTCCACCCGTAGGTAGATGGTGCCTGTGGTTTGGTTGATGGCAAAGTACGGTGAGGGCTTTGCCAGGGAGTACAGTACGACACCGTCGGCCCCCTCGTCCTCATCTGTTGCCAGCACCCGCCCAATGCTCTGTCCTTTGCGGGCTCCCTCTGGGACCTCGAAGTTGAAGGAGGGGCTCAGGAAGATGGGGTCATACTCGTCCTCCCCTGTCACCAGGACCCGCACGGTCACTGTGGCAGAGGCATTGCCGGCATCCATGGCCTTGACGAGAAACTGGAAAGCTTTGGCTCGTTCATAGTCAAAGGTAAGGCAGGAGCGCAGCTCCCCCGAGCTGCTGTTGATGGCAAAAGCATCGCGGCCCTCAGCCACGCTGGGCTCCCCCACTGGCTGTTCCAGCACCGTGTACCGCAGCTCCCCGAAGACACCAGTGTCTGCATCGACAGCACGCAGCGTGGTGACCAGTGTGCCAGGAGGCAGGTTCTCCCGCATGCTGGCACTCAGCACCTCCACTGGGAAGTAGGGCTTGTTGTCGTTGACATCCTTCACCTCGATGGCCACCGGTACCAGCGCAAAGTGCCCACCCGGCACATCTGTGGCCTGCACCACGAGTGCGTGCACAGCCTGTGCCTCCCGGTCCAGCGGCTGCGCCAGGCACAGGGCCCCTGTGCTCTCGTGCAGCTGGAAGAGCCCGTGCTGGTCCCCTGAGCTGATGGTGTAGTGCACGTGACCGCGGGGCCCCGAGTCAGCGTCATGGGCCACCAGGCGCAGCAGCTCGGTGCCAGCTGGCGCACTCTCGCTCACCGCTGTGCGGTACTCAGCCCGCGTGAACACGGGCGGGTTGTCATTCACGTCCTGCACAACGATGAGCACAGGCACGGTGGTGCTGCGCTGCGGCAGGCCCCGGTCTGAGGCTGCCACAGTGAGGTTGTAGACTGGGATGGCCTCAAAGTCCAAGGGCTCCACTAGCACCAAGGCTCCCTGCGTGCGGAGGTGCCCCCCAGCCCAGGCTACCCGGCTCTCCACGCGGAAGGCGTTGCCGCCGTTGCCACTCACGATGGTGTAGTCAAAGCCAGCATTCTCCCGGGAGACATCCGCATCGCCCGCTTCCAGGGTCAGCACTGTGGTTCCTGGGCGCAGGTCCTCAGGGACACTGGCGTTGTAGTGTGGCTCCTGGAAGCTGGGGCTGTGGTCATTCACATCCAGCACCTGGAGCTGCACCGTGGCCCAGGAGGAGAGGCTGGGCGAGCCATGGTCATGGGCTTCCACCACCAGGTCCAGGGTGGGCTGACTGGCATCAAACTCCAGCTGCCGGAGCGTGAAGAGGGTCCCTGTGAGGGCACAAAGAGTCAGCATGGGGGAGACACTAGGGAAAGGGCACTGGGGTTGTTGGCTGGAAGCACAAGTGTCTGGGATGCCCCAGTGGGAATGTTCAGGGCCACAGCACCACATCTGCCTCACCGGCCACTCCAGACAGTGACCTGGTGAGGGGCTGCGCCCAGGCCAGCATGGGGCACAGCCAGAGCACCCCACGGGACGGGTCCCACTCAGCAGCCAGCACCACGCACCATTGCTGGGGTCGATGGCGACATCAAGGCTGGGCACAGCCAGGCGGAAGGTGACATCCCCGTTGGTCCCCGCGTCTGGGTCGGTTGCGCTCATGGTGAGAATGACGCTGCCTGCGGGTGTGTGCTCTGGCAGCAGCACCTGGGAGAGGAGGAAGCCCCAGTCAGTGCCTGGTGCCCCAAGCTGGGAGCCAGCCACTGGGGCTGGGAGGGGCCAGGGCAACGACAGCCAAGGTGGCCCAGCTCCGCGCTGGCCAGAGCTTTCGCCACCTCTGCACCAGAGCTGGCACACAGAGGGGACCTGGCCCACATGCACAGCACCTCGCTTTGTTAGTGTGACTCCCAGTCAGCTTCAGCAGCCAGTTCCTGATCCTTTTCTCTACTTTGCTACTCCGAAGAACTATTTAATAGCTAATACTTTCTCCACAGAAGGTATTTCACACAAATCAAAACAGCTCTTGTCTTTCTGGCGTGCCAAACACATACCAACAGACAGTCCCACTGGCCTGTGCTCTCACAGCCTCCAAGCATTTCTGTGGCTTCTCAGCTCCTTGAACCTCTGCACCAGAGATGCAGCACACTGCATCAGTCAGCCCTCATTCAGTAATCTGCCTGGGGGGCCTCAGGCCAGGTCTTGCCAGAAACATTTGTCCAGGTTGTGACCCATCTCCCACCACTTCTACTTTCCCACTCTTTCCATGAGGAAAGATAGAGAGGGGCTTTAGACAAGGGCCTGTAGGGCCAGGCCAAGGGGAATGGCTTTAACCTGCCCCAGGGGAGACTGAGATGAGCTCTTAGGCAGAAGCTCTTCCCTGGGAGGGTGCTGAGGCGCTGGCACAGGGTGCCCAGAGAAGCTGTGGCTGTCCCATCCCTGGCAATGTTCAAGGCCAGGTTGGACACAGGGGCTTGGAGCAAGCTGCTCTATGGAAGGGGTCCCTGCCCAAGGCAGGGGGTTGCAGCTGGAGGAGCTTTAAGGTCCCTTCCAACACAAGCCAGTCTGTGAGTCTATGAATCTAGGATCTGATCTATTCCAGCATGAACTGTCTGAAAGCGGCTGATCCCAGTGCCACGTGTCTGGTGTCAGCCTCCTAGCTACATCACAGAGACAGCATGAGGAGTGTCAGGGTATGAATGGGAGCCCAGAAAGAGAGGGGCCAGAACAGGCTCAGACCCCAAGAAGTCTCTGTGCCTTGCAAGGCCAGGTAGGAGCCGCAGAGGGGTTTGTGTGGGACAGACCCTGCTGCTGGCACACCTCTGTGTGTGGTACCTGATAGAAGCCCTGGCTGAAGGTCGGAGAGTTGTCATTCACATCCTCCACAATGACAGTGAGGTTGGCCTCGGTCTCATGCAGGGTGTCGGAGGCTCGCAGGGTGAGAGTGTAGTGGCTGCGCTGCTCATAGTCCAGCGGCGCTGTGAGCGCAATGCGCCCGCCGTAGCGCAGCACACTGAACGTGCCCACAGCATCCCCATCCAGCAAGAGCGTGTAGGAGAGCGCAGGGCCCGAGTCCACATCATTCCCAGTCAGTTGGGCTATCTGGGTGCCCAGCAGAGTGTCTGTGGAGAGGCCAGGCATGAGCAAGCAGAGCCCCCTCCTCAGAAAGCAACTGACTCTCACTGGGAAGCCAGCTCAGTGCAGAGCCTGAGCACCAGGGACAAGAGAAGTTTTTCCCAGAGAAGCTGTGGCTGCCCCATCCCTGGCAGTGTTCAAGGCCAGGCTGGACACAGGGGCTTGGAGCAAGCTGCTCTATGGAAGGGGTCCCTGCCCGTGGCAGGGGTTGGAGCTGGAGGAGCTTTAAGGTCCCTTCAACCCAAACCATTCTATGATACTATGACAAAGAGAGACACTGGGAGGGGGACGGGGAAGGTCTCTGGAGCTGGGCTGGGCAGGCCGAGGTTGGCATAGGGCACACAGCGAGCAGGCAGGGGAGGTGTGTGCAGCCACAGCTCCTGCAGCGCTGGCCAAGGCCAGGGATGAGCTGGGAGTTCAGCTGGTTCTCTTGGGACACATCTGCAGCATCAGGGCAGTACTGACGCCATGTACACGGGGCAGTGCCAAGGGACTTCGGGGGAGCTCTGCCTGTGGGGCAGTGTGGGCCAGCCCTGGCAAGGGCAGGGACAGGTTACCCTGGATGCTTCTTCCCGACCCTCGGGTGTGCATCATACCTCACCCTGTGCCATAGGTGCCACATTACCTCATGGGGCTGAGCTGCACTTACTCTCTGGGACCCGCACCTCCCAGGGAAATGGGATGGTGGGGCTGTTGTCGTTGACGTCCATCACCACCACAGTCAGCGTGGCTGAGCCCACCAGCGGCGGGGTCCCTCTGTCCATGGCTGTTACCACCAAACTGTGGGTAAGCACAAAGGCACAACACACGGTTCACAGGCATGTGGCATGTGTGTGAAGGGCAATGCCTGCATGCACTGCATCTGGAACATGTTGGGGGGATTCCTTCATGTAAGCACAGGCTGAAGGATGTGTATGTGGCAGGGGAACTGTGCACAGCATCTGTAGTGTCTGGGGCAACAGATATGTGCAGAGCATCTGGAAAGCATGTGCGGGGCAGTGGACGTGTGCCCGAGTAGAGGGCAGGGCAGCAGATGGAAGCACGTTTAAGGTGTGTGTTTGGAGGGCAGTGGGTTTGTGAACACACAAACAACCTCTGAATGTGGGCACAAACCTTTGGAGCATGTGGTGGGCAGTGGATTCATGCCCAGCCCTGGCACGGGCACAAGGGACAGAAGATGCATGGATGGAGGCTTTGGCAAGGGGAGGGAGGGGATGCATCCCCAGCAGGAGTCAGAGACCTTTTTGGGGGATGATGCAGGCAGACCATGCTGTGGGGTGCAGGCAGGGAGGCATCTGGAGCATTCCCAGGTGTGGGGGAATGCACGGAGCCTCTCTGTGAAATGGTGATGGGTATGGGAATGGAACGAATGCCCTAGGTCTCCCCATGCCTGGGCAGAGAGACATGCAGCCACTGCAGCATGCATACTGGGGGGGAGAACATAGCCTGGGGGAGTGGCAGGAGCTGTTCCTTGCGTATGAACCATGAATGTCTACAGAGTAGGGGAAGACTTAAATTCATCATGTGTGTGCTTGCCACTACATTACATATGTGTGGCTAGACTGGCTGATGTCTGGAGTGTGTGCACATGGTGAGGGGCCCAAAGGGCCTGGATTGACTGCAGCAGGACTTGCAAGAGGGGTCAGGGCAGTGCAGAGCCCCTGGAGCATGGTGGCAGGGCAGAAGGGTGCAATGTACGGGAGTGGGAAGGGACTGAGCATATGAGGCCTGGATTAAGCAGGCAGGAAAGGGGATGGATGCAGCCACTGAAGAGACCACTACCCCCCTTCACAATCTTCGCAGCTTTGCAGAGCCAAGCTGAACAGAGCTCTGGATCATCTGATGGCCATCTGTCATGCCTTCAATACCATGCGCTCCCCATGTTAACACTAAGCCTAAATTCCTGCTGTTTGGCAAAACCATTGAACAGACAGGGCTGAGGCAGCTTTGGGTGGCACCGAGCAGCAGAGCATCAATCGCTGCTTGGTGCCAGCATGTCTGAGGATGCTGCTCTACTGCTATGCCCCTCACACCTGTGGCACAAATTAGTCTGGCTCCACTCACCGGGTCTGAGACCAGATCTCCCTGTCCAGGATGGCAGCAGTAGTGATGGTGCCAGTCTGAGGGTCGATGTGATACAAGCCTGTCATTGGCAGGGACTGGTTGATGGCATAAGTCACCTGCCCGTTTGCTCCCTGATCCAAATCATCTGCCAGGACCTGCAAAGCCACAGGAGAGGTTCGGCAGTGTAGTTGTGGAGCCCTGCAAGCCACAGCCCTCCAAAGGCTGGACCTCTCCATAGGCACCAGCCCCAGGCCCATGGTCCATCCCCTCACCCTAGCAGAGAGGCAGGCCAGGGGCTGATGTCCCTGTGTGTGTCCCCAGGGATACCTGGATGACGGGCGAGTCGTAGCTCTGTGACTCCCAGATGAATGCCACATAGTTCTGCAGCTGGAAGCGTGGCAAGTTGTCATTCACATCTTGCAGGTTCAGGTTTATGGCCATGAAGCCGAAGGAAGCTGCTGTCTCTGCCTGGACCACCAGGCGCAGCCGGGGGCTGGCCTCAAAATCCAGGCTGCTGGAGTCCTGGACTGAGATGGCACCTGGGAGCAGGGGACAGCAGGATGGGGTGGGTGAAGAGGGGGTGAGAGACCCATCAGCATATCCACCCCCCTTCTTCTCTTTCATTCCTTCATTCCCTTGCACTCAGTCTATCCCTCTGCTTACCCAGCTATTCTCAGAAACAGCACACTGAGCTCTTTTGAGCCCTCTCCAAACCAACAGCCTTCTTGCTAGCCACAGTCATCGGCCCTGGGTGATAGACCCTGCACCCCACACAGGCAGCTTCTGCTTACATTGCAGCATGCAACAGCCCTCCTACTATGGAGACACCATCTGAGCTGCTCCATGTCAAGCCCCATGCTGCTGCACAAGCTCCAAGCTAAAGTCATCTTACTGCAGCTATTGGTCTAGGCCAAATCCTTACAGACAAACTGCATGAGATGCCAGAAAATACAAAGAAAACAGTCGGTAGCCTTCTGCCTTCCGAAGGGCTGTTCCTGCCTGGGACAGAAGCAGCAGAGCCTGAGGTTCCACAGTATGGGGTTGAGGATGCTCCTGTGACATTCCCCGCTCTTGTCCACAGCAGGCACTTAAGTATGTTCTCCAACTACTAACAGCCTGTGCTAACAGCCTCCAGACAATGACAGGTTAACAGTGCTTAGTACATGTCCAAACACTAACAAACACTATTTACTGGTACAGAGCCATGGCCTGTGTTCCTGTGCCCTTTAGGGGGGCTCTGGGCACAGATTGCCTCCCACTTGTCCACTTGCCACTTGCCCTGGTGGTCTTGTTGCCATACCTGAGCTGGGCTGGATGAGGAAAGCCTTCTTCTCATTGCCGCTGACAATACTGTAGGTGATGTGTCCGGATGAGCCCCCCATGTGCACGGCCTGGATGCTCGCCACAGCAGTGCCTGTGGAAGAGTGACACTGTGAGAAGGGGCAGCAGAGCCTCATGGCCTCAGTGGGCAGCGGGTCAAGGTGTGAGGGCAGCACGTGCTGTCCCACAGGAACACAGCTCTGCCCGAGGACACTGAGGACGCAACTTTGGGCTGGGAGCCAGAACTCATGGGCCTGCCCATGGTCACCTCCATGGTCTCACTGTGACCCCTGGGGCCCTTCCAGAAGTAACTGGACATGCGTGACTGCCAGCAGTGCTCTGACCCTCCCCAGCAATCCCACAGGAATTACCACTCTGAACAGCTTGGACACTGGTCAGATCCCACAGTCCCTTGGGTCTACCCAAAGCATAATGGGGCTCCCCAGGACCAGGCACTGCTCCCTGTTTGAGCTTCCCACAGCACTGCCAGCCCAGCACCCACCTCCCCTCCTGTCCTGCCCTATTTCACCCCAGCACTTGCTGGACACTGCCCAGGCGATACCTGGGGCAGCGTTTTCCGGCAGAGCCACGTCACTGGTGCTCCGGGGAAAGCGCAGCCCGCGGAAGGGCTCTTCCTGCACATGGATCACCACCACCCCAGTTGAGGAGAGTGCCGGCTGCCCCAGGTCTGTGGCCAGGATGAAAAGCGTCCGCTGGCGCTGGCTGAGCGAGCCCAGGGGCTGCAGCAGTTGGATATCCCCGGTGTAGGAGTTGATGGCGAAGGCAGAGTTGGGGGTGGCAAGGCGGTACAGGATGGAGGCATTAGCACCTGCATCCCTGTCCTCTGCCCTCATGGTGGCCACGACCTGCTTCAGTGGTGTGTGGCGGGACAAGTTGACAGTGAGTGGGCTGTGCAGGAAGGCAGGGGCATGGTCATTGACATCTCGCACAGTGATGGTGACACGCACGGCTGCGCTCTTGGGCTCCCATGGTGCCGAGTCCACAGCCTTGGCCAGGAAGCTGTAGCTGGGCTGATGCTCCCGGTCCAGCGCCTGGGTGCTGCTGATGCGCCCACTCTGTGGCTCAACCTGGAACATGCCAAGGGATTCGTTGCCCAGGTAGTAGGAGACCTGCCCATTTGTGCCCTCATCTGGGTCATGAGCCACCAGCTGCAGCACCAGCGCACCGACAGGCAAGTTCTCTGGCACCTCCACCATGTAGGCAGCTTGAGTGAAACCAGGAGTGTTGTCATTGAGGTCCAGCACCTTCACGTGCACGGACATGGTGGCACTGCGTGGGGGAGTGCCGTGGTCTTGCACCACCACTGTGAGGCTGTAGGAAGCAACTTGCTCCCGGTCAAGAGCTTGTGCAGTGGAGAGGACACCAGAAACTGGGTCTAGGCTGAAATCCTGCCCAGGGTCTCCATCTGAAAAAGAGAGGGAATAGCAAGACTATAACCTGGTCTAGTGGAAGGTGCCCCTGCCTGTGGCAGGCGATTGGAACCGGATGAGATTTAAGGTCCATAACCATAGTTATTCTGTGATAACTAGTACAAGGAGGGACCTGCCCTATGCTGCCCAGAGAGGACAGGAAAAAGTCCATCCCAGTGTGGCCTGGCAGGGAAGGTACAGTGAATTCTTCTCTGTACAGCCCCAGTGGGATTGAACCTCCTTGGTCCAGCTCTGTGTGACTTTAAGAACTGGCTCCAACAGCTTACAGGCCAGAGCTTCTGCCAATAGGGAGCCCCAGATAACACAGGGCATGATCTCAGTAAAGAGATCACACTCAGCAACCTCTAAATTCAACAGGTCAGAGCAGCCAAGGGAGGTATGGAACTAGTCCAAGCCTGGGGAACCAGGCAAGAGCCTGAAGTGCAGCCTGTCCAGATCCTGAGGGGCTTTTTACTTGGTGCAGAGAAACTGGAGGGTTGAGAAGTGGCAGTAGCTACATGTGGTCTGGAGTAGAGAGAACTGAAGTGGAACAGGAAGTGCCATGGGTGATGCAGGCAAGCTGGGGCAGCTGCCAAGAGAAGCTGCATTGCTCTGGTGGCCTCACCTGCCAGGCGGTATTCCAGGCGCCCGTTCTCGCCTCCATCGGGGTCGGTGGCCCGCAGGGTGTAGAGTGCCACACGGCTCTGGTTCTCTGGGACCTCCACGGAGCAGGACTCACTTTCAAGGTGTGGTGCGTGGTCATTCTCGTCCCCTACTGTTATCCGTACAGTTGCCTTGGAGAGGTTGGGGGGCAGGCCACCATCCCGAGCATAGACTGCAGGAACATAGCAAGAGCACTGCAGGCTGCGCTGCTGATGAGGAGCTGCTATCAAGGATTTCATGTGAACGTCCACACAATCCCAGGGGCAGCCAGGCATGGGATCGTCAGCATTCCTGCATGTTCAAACCACCCTGTGTGCCTCACAAACCCCCATCATGCTCATGTCCTGCCCTCCCCCAGCAGTGGGGAGCACCCATGCAACCCCCTGTGCTCCCTACCCTATGTCTGGTGCACTCCTTGTGCCCCAGCACAGCCCTACCCATTAGCACATGTTGCTCCTGCTCCTCGCGGTCCAGGGTGTGTGTGGTGGTGATGAGCCCTGTCTGTGGGTTGATGGAGAAGAGCCCCCCAGAGAGGCCCCCATAGGACACCTGCCCATTGGCACCTGCATGGAAAAACATGGTTTGAGCAGCCCAGCAGCAACCCCAGAAGCCCCTCGTTTGGCTGCAGCTCTGAACCTGCCTCCTCCCATGCTTCCCACGCAGGCATCGCACAGGCTATGGGACATGACCTCACCCCTGGCAGGTAAAGCTGGAATAGAGAAGTGTGGTGGGGGGAAGTCCCAGCCCAGTCCAGCTTGCAGAAGGGAAAATAGGGCAAGAAACCCCCAAGGAACAAAGGCCACTGTTCTGGGGAGCAGAGGGAATCACAGTCCCTATTCTCATTTTCAGCTTCTCTCAGGATCCAGCCCATTACTCATCTGCAGGCCAGGAAATGATACATCCCTGTCGTGGTCAGCGAGGCTCTCCAAACCAGGTGTGAGAGAGCAGAGTGCACCTGGTCCTAGGTGCTGCACCTCCACAAGGGCCCCTGACAGAACTGGGCAGCCCATCCTTGCCCTGCATCCTCACCCAGGTCCCGGTCCGTGGCCAGCACCTGCAGCACAGGACTGCCAGCCGGCAAGTTCTCCATGATGTGAGCTTCGTACTCGGGTTTCTCAAAAGTGGGAGCTTCGTCGTTGACATCCAGCACCAGCACGGCCAGCAGCTGCGTGGCGGAGCGGCGCGGGAAGCCGTGGTCCACGGCCACCACGGTCAGGTTGTGCTGCACCACCTCCTCCCGGTTCAGAGCCCGCACGATGGAGAGTGCACCTGCAGACATGGGGAGAGTGGCGGGCTGGGACCGTGCGGCACCACAGCTCCCAGGGCAGAGCTACTGCAGGACTGCCGGCACTGGGGTGAGCCAGGGACAGTCAGGTCTCGAGGACTTGGGGGTGTTGGGTGAGGAGAAGCTCCCCATGACCTGGCTTCGGTGTGAGCTTGAGTCCAGAACCCTCCCATGTGCTGGGCTGCACCCCCAGAGCATGAGCACCAACTCATGGGATGGGATTCTCCCCCTCTACTGTGCTCTGGGGAGACCCCACTTGGAGTACTGCATACAATTCTGGTGTCCCCAACATAAGAAGGACATGATGCTGTTGGAGCAAGTCAATAGGAGGCCATGAGGATCAGGGGCGTGAGCACCTCCCATATGAAGTCAGGGTGAGAACATTGAGGCTGTTCAGCCTGGAGAAGAGAAGCTGCTTGGAGACCTCAGAGCAGCTTCCAGTATCTGAAGGGGGCCTACAAGGAAGCTGGAGAGGTACTCTTCATCAGGGACTGTAGTGACAGGACAAGGAGTAGTGGATTAAAACTGAAACAGGAAATTTAAATTGGATATAAGGAAGAAGTTCTTTACTGTAAGGGTAAAGGGTAAGGTACTGGAATGGGTTGCCCAGGGAGGCTGTGAATGCTCCATCCCTGGTGGTGATCAAGGCCAGGTTGGACAGAGCCTTGGGTGACATGGTTTAGTGTGAGGGGTCCCTGCCCATGGCAGGGGAGTTGGAACTGGATGATCTTAAGGTCCTTTCCAACCCTAACTGTTCTATGATTCTATGATTTAAGAGGGACAGCAGTATCATGCCAACCAGATGCTATGCTTAGAGCCCTCCACACCCCACCAGTCTCCCCCCTCCAGGTTCCTCAGCCCTCGCCCTCCTCCTGTGTACCGTGCTCATCCCCCAGATGTGTGTATCCCTGCATGCTCCTCAGCCTGTGTTCCCAGTGTCCCTGCTGCCCACGCTGCATCCTCCTGGGCCCTCACCTGTGCTGGGGTTCAGGTGGAAGCGTCCATCACTGTTGCCTGCTCTCAGTGAGTAGCTCACACGCCCGTTCTCCCCCAGATCCTTGTCCTGGGCCACCACATGCAGTGCCACAAACCCTGTGGGCTGGTCCTCCATGATGCTGACAGCAGCAGGCGAGAGGAACACGGGCGCGTTGTCATTCTCATCGGTCACAAACACGCGGGCCGTGACAGCTGCCGAGCGGCGCTGGCTGATGTTGCGAGCCTGGTCCGTGGCCTCCACCACCAAAAGGAAGGAGGCAGCGGCCTCCCGGTCAAGGCTCTGGCTGAGGGTGAGCAGCCCCGAGCGGCTGTCGAGCTGGAAAGGAGCCCCAGCTGGCTCCTGGTGCAGCAACGTGTACCGCACTTGGCTGTTGGGACCCACCCCATCCCTATCCAGTGCCTGGAAGGTGAAGATGGATGAGCCAGCCTGGGTGTTTTCAGGCACCACGATGGTGATGGGGTCTTCTGGGAAGGTGGGTGCCTGGTCATTGCAGTCCTGCACGTGGATCTGGACCAGCACCAGCCGGCTGGAGGGGTATCCATGCTGAGTGTCCTCGGCGCTCACCTGAAGCACATGCCGCGCCCCAGCTTCGTAGTCCAGCTCCCGGGCAGCGTAAATCTCCCCTGTCACACTGTCAACCACAAAGGTGCCATCCCCACCACCTCCTACCAGTGTGTAGGTCAGCTGTCCTCGCGCAGGGGCGTCTGGGGGTGCCACTGAGCCGATCACGGAGCCCGGCTTGACCCCCTCAAGAGGATGCAGGGTCAGCACAGTGGCATCAGGCCGCGGCAGCATGCGGGAGGATGGCAGTACCTGAGAGAAGAGGCAGCAGTGAGGGTGCTGTGTGCTGGGGGTCCTATCAGGGAGGCAGTGGAGAGGGGGAGGAGGGGCCTGCACAGAGCAGGAATCGGGCGGCAGGGTCCTGTGGCCTAACAGATGAGTAACAGCCTGAAAAACATACTGAGCATAAGCATGGGTTTGACAGGGTGGAAGCCGAGCGTCGCCGTGGGAGCTCGGATGGGTGCGGACAGAACGGCTGACCAGGCAGAGGAGCCCCAGGGGGATCCCATCAAAGTGTATCAATACCTGAAGGGAAAGTGCAAAGAGGATGGAGCCAGAATCTTCCCAGTGGTGCCCAGTGCCAGGATCAGAGGCAACAGGCACAAGCTGAAGCACAGGAGGTTCCCTCTGAATATAAGGAAATGTTTCCCTGTGAAGGTGACAGAGCTCTGGCACAGATTGCTCAGGGAGGTGGTGGAGCCTCCATCCTTGGAGACACTCAAAAGCCACCTGGACATGGGCCTGAGCAACTGACTCTGGGTAGCCCTGATTCAGCAGGGGTGTGGATAAGATGATCTCCAGAAGAGCCTTCCCACCTTGACTATTTTGTGAGTCTGTGTTTGTGTTAGATATTGCAAAGGCAACAGACAACAGCAGAAGCAATTCTGCAAAAGATAAGCAAGAGTGGGCAAGAAGAGAGGTAACACTCATCCATTTGAGAGGTACAGAGAAGAAACCTAACCCAGCATGACCTGAAGATACATAAATACTATCACTACTTTTATTAAAGATACTGAAGTTAATCCGGTGATGAGGTGCACTTGTGGATGGGAGAGACATGAAAAGCCGTAGTGTTATCTTAAGAGAAAATGGGCTGAAGTACACTCATGTGGGCCTGCTTGAGCAAGTCCAGGGGAGGCCACAGAGTTGCTGTGAGGGGTGAAGCAGCTCTCTTCTGGAGCCAGGCTGAGAGACCTGGGCTTGTTCAGCCTGGAGAAGAGAAGGCTCCTGAAGGGGAGACCCTAGAGCAGCTCCAGTGCCTAAAGGGGCTGCAGGAAACCTGGAGAGGGGCTTGGGACAAGGGCCTGTAGGGACAGGCCAAGGGGAATGGCTTTAACCTGCCCGAGGGGAGACTGAGCTGAGCTCTTAGGCAGAAGCTCTTCCCTGTGAGGGTGCTGAGGCGCTGGCACAGGGTGCCCAGAGAAGCTGTGGCTGCCCCATCCCTGGCAGTGTTCAAGGCCAGGTTGGAAGGGCCTTGGAGCAAGCTGCTCTAGTGGAAGGTGTCCCTGCCTGTGGCAGGGGTTGGAACTGGAGGAGCTTTAGGGTCCCTTCAACAAAAACCAGTCTGGGATTATACGATTCTTTGTCAAGGAGTTGGGGAAAAAGAGAACACAGCAATACCATCAGCCAGGGTCGTATCAAAACAAGCCACTGCCAAGTGAATTGCTACATGACAGGGATGGAAGCCAGCATTGCAGGGACACTAGCCTGGCAGACTAACATCAGCACTTTGAAGGCTGTATGTCGTGGTTTAAGCCCAATTGGCAACTCAGCCACTCAGCCGCTCTCTCATTCCCCCCCCCCTTCCTTCCTTCCACCTACTCCCGGAGGGATGGGGAGGAGAATAGAAAGAATGTAACTCCCACGGGTTGAGATAAGGACAGTCCAGTAACTAAGGTATAACACAAACCACTGCTGCTACCACCAATAATAATAATTATAAGGGAAATCACAAGGGAAGAGAATACAACTGCTCACCACCCGCTGACCGATACCCAGCCTGACCCGAGCAGTGATCTAGCCCTTCTGGGTAACTGCCCCCAGTTTCTATACTGGGCATGACGTGCTGTGGTATGGAATACCTCTTTGGCTAGTTTGGGTCAGGTGTCCTGTCTCTGCTTCCTCGTGGCTTCCCCTCCCCCTTGGCAGAGCACGAGACCCAGACAGTCCTTGGTCAGAGTAAACATTACTGAGCAACAACTAAAACCATCAGTGTCATCAGCGCTGTTCCCAGGCTGAAAGTCAAAACCACAGCACTGCACCAGCTACTAAGAAAGAGAAAAATGACTGCTACTGCTGAACCCAGGACACTGCAGAACAACTTCAATGGCAAGAACGGTTGCAGACATAGCATAAAGAGGAAATTGTATAAAACGTATGTGGAATGGCTGAGGGCAGATGTGCCAGGCTAACACCATGCTTCCCTCCCTGAAGCAAAGAAGATAAAGTGTGTCGAACTGGCCTGGGTGTTAGCTGGGCTCTGATGCAGTAGCACATGGGAGAGGCCTCATTAAATTGAAAAGAGGCAAAGGATGGATGTGGCTATGTAACAGAAAAGACTAAAAGACTGTCTGGCTCAAGGAGTGTGATTAGCAGACCTTTGCAGAGATGGCTCTTGGGCCTGACACTTCCTGCAGATAGGTGCAAGGTCAAAAGAAAGCTGAGAACCTTATGAGCTTGTTGATGATGTTAGAGGGCACTCCTTCAGATAAGTTGATCAAAACAGCCTTGGGAACTGCAAAAACAGGGACAGGAGATGTGAAATGGTCTGCGCCTTGACCGGGGGGGAAACCAGAGTCCGCTTCAAAAGGGATTTTTGCATTACTAACAACAGGGAAAGGACTTGGCTTTCTGGGCCAATGACAGTGAGTGCCAAAGTGATACTGATGTGAAGAACACCTTGCATGTCAGGACCACTGTTTTCAGTAGATGCTTGGAAGAATTATAATGTCTTTATGCACGGATCTCTAAAGACTTTTCTGTGACAGTGTATCTAGGATAGTGTAGACCGTCCAAGTCTGGATAAGACACGTGCTTACTAGGACAAGGTGTAATGGGTTCAAACTCAAACAGGGGAAGTTTAGGTTATATATAAGGAAGAAGTTCTTTACTGTGAGGGTGGGGAGGCACTGGAATGGGTTGCCCAGGGAAGTTGTGAATGCTCCATCCCTGGCAGTGTTCAAGGCCAGGTTGGATGGAGTCTCGGGTGACATGGCTTAGCATGAGGTGTCCCTGCCCATGGCAGGAAAGTTGGAACTAGATGACTTTAAAGTCCTTTCCAACCCAAACCATTCTATGATTCCATGATTCTACCATCAATGTTGTTGACTGCTTTGCAAATGACATCACGTGCACTGGCAGCCAGACCCATCCCTTCCTGTCCCAGTTTCTCCACAATTTTGGGGCTGGATGAGCAGATGAACAAGGGCAGAGGGTGCCCTGCGATGACAGTTGTGGGGAAGAAGGCTGTGGGCTGCTGCATGGTGTCCTCCAAGGGGTGAGCAAGGGGTAGGTGGTGCAGGGACAGGAGGAGCTGTGTGATGGCTACCTGAACGCGAATGCTGGCTGACGTGCTGCGGGGCACCGCGCCACGGTCGCTGGCTGTCACAGTGAAGAGGTACTCAGCCCGGTCTGAGCGGCGCAGGATGGTGGCAGTGCGCAGCTCTCCAGTAGCCACGTGCAGGGTGAAACGCTCTGCCCAGGCTCCTGCAGAAAGAAGGTGAAATGCTGTGGTGAGAGGCACAGAGGAGGGAGAGCAGGGACAGGCTGGGCTGGAGGAGGGAGCATGCTGTGCTCACTCATTGCCCACAGGGGTGTGCCCACCCACTGCCCATAGGGCTGATGGCTGCAAAGCAGAGAGCAACATCGGTAAGTTCTGCAGCTCATACCTATCAGTGAGTAGATGACGGTCCCATTCTCGCCCTCATCGGGATCCTTGGCCTGCAGGGAAGCGACTAGAAGTCCTGATGGCTTTTCTTCCAGCACCTGCAGCACAGCCCAGGGATCAGCAGTGGCACAGGGAACCATTCACAATACTCCCCAAACCCTGACCACGGCACAGACCTGCACCTTCCTACACCAGACCTGCACCTGACCCATGGCACAGATCCCCCTGGCTGTACCTGAGTCTGGACAACACGGAGGAGTCCACATCAAAGCTGGCAAAAGGAGTTTCTGTCTTGCCATCCCTCCTCCCATTCTGCCCTGTTTAAAAACCAGCTTAGCTGTGTTGGGGCATGCTGCAGCAGTGAGCTGCAGGGTGAAGGAGGACACTTTTGCCCACGTGAGATCCAAAGCCTTTAGAGCTATGTAAATCCAGGGCTCCATGACAGTCTTGATTTCCTCAGCTCCCACCAGCCAGCCCAGGGAGGTTTGTGATCTCTGGAAGTGCAGCTCTTCCTGGGCAGGGACACCTGCACTCCTGGTGCTTCTCCTCTTCAACCTGGTTCTAGTTAGTGCTCCTGCCTGCTGGCTGTGGCACTCAAGACCACCACCTTATGCAGTGCATCACGATACCACAAAGACATCAATTACACATGTGCTCAGTGAAGTCCACATTCTGAGGTGAGCTGCCAAGCTTCCTGACAGACACCAAACGTGACAGCACTGCACGCAAACACCCTTCCTGGATAGCCATGGAAGTGGACACATTCCCATCACTGCCCCTTCCCACCTGTCAGGTCAGTGCACACCCCATGCCTGCTGGCAGACCTGTCTCTCCTCCAGCACAGACTCCTGGCACCTACCCACCCCTCACTGGCAGGGCAGGTTCCTCGCCTGGCACAGACCCTGCAGTCCCTTCCACACCAGAAGGACATGAAATTCCCATCCTCTGAGCACATCCCACAGCACAGATCATCCCTGCAGACCCAGCTGTGCTCGGTGTTGCCCGTGCACTCCCACCTTGACACACTGGTGAAAGAGATAAGTGAAACCTGAGCAGAATCCCAGGAAAGAGGCTGCAAGCTCATGAGAGGAGCAAGCGTTAATGCTATTGCACAAGTTGCGCACGGGGAGACCAGAGGAGCTGGACTTGTTTCGCCAGGCCAAGCAGTGATGTGACTGCACTCTGGAAACACTGGGGAGAGGGGAGGGAAATTCCAAGGATGGAGAAGAGCTATTTAAGCAAAAACACAATATTGGCACAAGAACAAATGAGAACAAAATGGTCAGAAATTAGTTTAGGCTGGAAATGAAGAGCTGGTTTCTGACTACCAGATCAAGGAATCTGGAACAGCATTTCACAGCAGTGATGGAGGTGGAAGACCTTCTAAATATAGCTGGACTGGCTATGAAAAGGAGTGTCTGTGTGGACACCTCTAAGTGGAGCCATGCTTAAGAGGTACCTTACCCCTCTCCTCTGTGTCAGGCTGGGGCAGGTCCTGCCCCCCAGTGCTGTCCCTAATAGTCCTCAACCAGCATACAAGGGGCTCTTGCTTTGTGTGCGTGGTCACACTCCTCTTCCACGAGGAATCCAACTCCATCCGAGGAAAGCAGTGACTCAGCAGAGGAGCTCAGTGAGCAGTATCTGCACAGGCTCCACGCACAAAAGCCATTTCAGATGCACAAACAGAGGAATAAACAGCAATAGGAGTGGTCTTGCCTCTGCAAGAACCTCAGCCTTAATGAAATTGTGACCAGGCAGGTTTGTCCAGGTCAATGCCCACCCGCCAAGAGGCTGTTGCAAATACCAGCTTGATCCAGAGATCACAAAGCCATCTCAGCCACTGGTGTACCTCTGACTGTGGCTGGCAGTGGGTAAATGGAGATGCAAGAAATAGGGTATGTATGGAACAATCCTCCTGTGAAACCTTCCCAGCTTCCAGCAGCCTGTGGCTAAGTCACTTCCTGAGCCCCAGATCATATTTTTGTTCAACAGTCTTTGATGGATTTGTTTCTTTCCATGAATTCATCTAGTTTTGAACCCATGCAACTTTTGGCAATGATTTCACAATCTAATGATGTTCTGCATGAAAAGTACTGCCTTTGTTTAGTTTAAACCTGCTGCCTAGTAATCCCTAGGAAGCTGCCCAGGTCCTGTGAAAAAAGCAACTTGTAATTTCCCCAGTACTTCCTCTGTGCCATTCACTGTTCACCTCTCTTACACTCCTGCAGTTTCTTCCATGCCAAAGAATGTTCAAGTCTTTTCTTTCTGTATGGAAACTATTATCTACTGGAGATGACATTAACATCCTTTTCTGAACCTTTTCTAGCACTGCTTATTAAGTGGAATGGAAGCTGGGCAGAGAGCATGTGCAGGCTTTGAGATGTAGGGCAGTGATGTTTTCTTTCATTCTCTGCTCCTTCTCTAATAAAACTCAGCATTTGATTTGCCTCTTTGACTGCAGATGAGCCCAGAGCTGATATTTTCACAAAGCATTCACAGCAATGCTCCTGTCTTCTCCCTAAACTTAAGCATCCAATACAGAACCCACCACTGTGTAAGTGAAATTCATAGTGCTTTTTGCCATGTCTATCACTTTACAGTTAGTGACTGTGAACTTAATATTTCATTTTCTTTCCTAACTGAACAGCAAACCAAGATCCCTCTACAGCTCTCCACGGGGAGCCCTCACCTTTATGGCCATGAACATCAGCAAGCAACCACTTCTCCTGGAGGATGCATGAACATGCTGCACATCAAGGACACCAGCACCAGTACCAGGCACCCACCAGTGACATACCCCCACTGGGAAAACAGAGCACTTCTGCATTCTCTTTCCTTGTGATGATTTCCTGGGAGGATTCGTTACTACTGCAGTTCCTATGTGAACCCAACTGGTCCTGCTAGGGGTTACCAACGTACTCATGCTGCAGTGGGAGACACCCCTAGAGCTAACGCCTGAAGCGAGGTGCTGACACAGAACTCTCCCTCTGCTCTGCCTATGAACAGTGATATGAATGTATGAACACATCACTGAGCACGTCTGCAAGAATCAGGAATGGAAAAGGAATGACCAGGGAAGGCCAGATGAGTTGCAGTGTCCCCAGGGTCCTCTGCCGATGGCCACCAGTGATCTGCCACCACAGTCCTGCCTGCTCTGCCCTGCCTTTGGCACATGGCTCAGGCAGGACCCGTGACAGAGGAAGCTGCTGTCACCATGAGGTTTTAAGCCCAGCACAGCACAAGTGGCCTTGTGCATGCTGCCTCGAGAGCGGCAATGTGCAGAGCATCCTTCCAGCTGCAGGCTGTGCCCGCTCTGTGCAGAGGAGATGAGCACAGGGCCTCTGCTGCCCATCCTGCAACTCACAAGTGTTGCACACTCAACAGCAGCCCCACATCTGCTGCAGCAAATCCAGCAGCAGCTGCTCCCTCAGTTCTGTTCCCAGTCACACAGGGAGTTGTTCACAATCTTTCTTTGAGCCCCTGCACTCCTTTCCTGTGCCCATGGGGCTGAGCAAATGCAAGACATTTGGGAGGGCTTCAGCAGCAGAGTCCTCAAATCCCTGTTAATTTTACAGGCTGAGAGCTGCAAGACTAGTTGGGTTTTCCTCAGATGCCTGTGTCCCTACAGGAAGGCAGCAGCCAGCAGACACAGCACCCATGCATCCCTCCATAAACCACCATGTGGCTCTGGAGCTGCTCCCATCTCTGTTCATCACCCACACCATGGTCACAACATGCTCTGGAGCCCTTGCCACATGAGCCACTGCACAGAGGCCACAGCACAGCAGATGCAGCCAGTTCTCACCCACTGCTGCTAAGCAGCATGGTCAGAACAGGTCTGCAGCATGCGTAGGGGACCACTGCCACCACACAGTACTGGGAGGGAAAGCAGGGCTGGGACCCACAGCAGGGTCTCAGAAAACCCCTGTGAGCTTCTGCCCTCTGGTCACTCCTGTTGGTCTCAGAGCCCTCTGCAGTCTTCTCCTGCTCTGTGCACAAGGACGTCTCTATTTTCCAAGCACATCTTACCACATCGCAACCAGACTCACCAGAGTGCCCTGCCCACTGCATGGATGCAACTCGTGCCTGCTCATCTCCCACCCTGAAACTCACCTGGATGTCCCTTCTCCCCTCCTTCTCCACAGAACTGCCTTCCCCAAACCCAGAGGCTGTCACCCTGGTGCCCTTACCTGCACGGGCAGCTCCTGACCACTGGCCACATGAAGGAAAGTGGGAGCGTTGTCATTCTCATCCAGCACAGTGACATAGATGGTTCCTGTGGCACTGCGGGGTGGTGCTCCCCCATCCTGCACGATCACCAGGAGCTGGTAGCTGGACTGCTGCTCCCGGTCCAGGCTATGCTTGGTGCTGAGCTCCCCTGTGAGGGAGAACGAGGGACACAGCTCAGCCCCAAAACTGCTTTAGAGAAAAGCCTGTGCTCAGGAACGTTGCTGGGGAGCTCAGCACCACAGGGGTAGGAAGATGAATATTCTGTTGGGGCACTGGCCTGGTCTACATCACTTTGGACCTGCCCTGGGCCTCCTCCCCACCACCCCAACCTAGGAAGCCAGGAATTTCCTCACCTGTCTGCGTATGGATCAGGAAGTTGGGATCGTGCTGGAGCAGGCGGTAGGTGAGCCGGCTGTTCTGCCCAGCATCCCGGTCACTCGCCATCACCCTCCCCACACTGCTGCCAGGAGCCTGGTTCTCAGGAATGGTGAAGAAGTAACGCTCCTCGCTCAGCCGGGGGCTGTTGTCGTTCTCGTCAGTGATGCTGATCCGTACAGTGCTGGTGCCTGTTTTTCGGGCTTCCCCCCCGGCACCGCTGCCTCCCGCTGAGGCCAGCACCGTGAGCACGTACAGGTCCCGTGTCTCCCGGTCCAGAGCACTTTTGACATAAAGCCAGCCGCTCTCGGGCATGATGCCAAAGCTGGCAGCATCCCCATCCGCACGCAGGTGGTAGGTGAGAATCATGGATTCTGCATCGCGCGCCAGGGCCCGGACCTGCAGGAACCGCGTGGACACAGGGACACCTTCCTGCACCTCCACACGGTAGGTGAGTGTGTCAAAGATGGGCCCATTATCGTGCTCAGCTTGCACATGCACCAGCAGCGTGAACGTGGAGCTGAGCTGGGGCACGCCACTGTCCCGGGCCACAAAGGCCAGCCTGTATGTTGTGCTGGCTTCATACTGCAGGGCCCCCATGAGTCGCACTGCTCCCGACAAGCGTTCCACGCTGAAGGTGCCACCGCCTCCTGACAGCAGCTCAAAATTCACCTGACCGTTGGCACCACTGTCACGGTCCTCAGCCTGCAGAGTATACACTGTAGTCCCAGGTTCTGTGGCCTCTGGCAGCAGAATGGAGTCAGAGGGGGCTGGGAACACTGGCACGTTGTCATTCACATCCGACACAGAGATTTTGACGCGTGTGTTGCTATAGGCAGGAGGTGAACCACTCCGGGCCTGGACATCCAGAATGAGGACTGACTGGGACTCATGGTCAAGAGGCAGGCTGGTGCAGAGCTGCCCAGAGGCAGAGTCGATGGAAAAGTAGCCATGAGGATCCCCCGAGGAGATGGAATAAAAGATGTCATCAACATGGCCTGTGGACAAGCATGACCAAGGCCAGGTTGGACAGGGCTTGGAGCAACCTGGTCTAGTGGAAGGTGTCCCAGCTCATGGCAGGGGGTTGGAACTGGGTGACCCTACCAATCAGCAATAGTGATTTGAGTGCCCATCTTGCCTCCTCACTCCCTACAAACAGCAGCAGGGCTGGCCAGTGCTGTCTGCAGCAGACTCTGGTCGGGAGGTGCACAATAACACCATGTGCATGTACGCACAGATACATGTGCACACGTGTGTGTAAGCACAGGTGGGAGAGTATGCACTGAGCTGAGTGACAATTGCCTGGGTGCACATAGGGGTGTGCATGCCTCTGTGTGTGCATGGAACTCCTACTGTGAAGAAGTATGGTGCTGGACCTGCAAGATGATGCAGGGACAGGGAAGGTGACTGTGCATGAGAGGGACAAGCCCATACCTGGAGGGTTCTGGGCCCGGACAGCCCCCACACTGGCACCCTGCAGCATGTCCTCGGGCACTGTGAAGAAGTACTGAGCTTGCTCAAAGACAGGGGGTGAGACTGTCCCCTCCACGATGCTGATGTTCACCCGGGCGTTCGGCTGTGCCTGCAGGCCCCCACCATCTTGTGCAGAGATCACCAGCTGCACCAGGGTGTTGGCTTTACCACTCAGGGACCATGAGAGGGAGATGACACCTAGGGAAGAAAGCACTTCAGAGGACACTGTGCCTGCACCCCTGCCTGTTGCCTGGCACAAAGGGAACAGGCCAAACCATGAGCTTGAAAAGAAAGACCTAAGGGGCTGCAAACAATGTGCATCACAGGGCAGAGCTCAACGCAGAAGAACTGGAGTAAAGAAGAGGAACTCTCCTGGGAAAAACTCCCCAAATCCTCAATCTGAAGCCTAGCCCTGAGCTAAGCAGTGATGAGGGCTGGCGGAATTGAGCCAGAGGGCAGGTCCTGCGAGAGGGAAAGGAAGGAATAGGGCTTCCAGTGTGGGGCACAAGGTGAGGGTTATGACATAGCAGGTGGGATCTAGGCTGTGGAGAGGTCTTGGAGGTGATGTAGAACTGGAGAAACATCCTCAACAGGCCCTACAAAATATGTGGCTCTGCATTAGGATGGCTGTTAGGTCAGTCTCATCCCAGTCACATTCTGGGAACTTGGGGACAGTGTGGAGAGACCCCGATGCCTGTGCTGAGCACAGGACACCTTCCTGTCCTGCTGATATCCCCTGGCACCACATGCCCATGCACTCACCTCTCCTGCAGAAAGTGCTCTGGCTTTGATGGCCAAAGCAAGGCAGAGCAGATGCAGCCAGAAGGTGGGACTGAGTGGGACAAAATTATAGGGAAGAAGAGTAAATGGAGCAGGGGACAGGAAGGAACTGAGCAGGGAGAAGAAAATAAGCAGGATACAGCCTGATGGGGCAAAGTGAGCAGCATGCAGGAGGAAAGGTGCAATGAGTCAGGGACCGGAAATGATAGAGAAGGAAGACGTGACAAATGAGGAATGAAGCAGGAACAAGAGGTCAGAGACTGAGCCTGGGAAGGGGCTGCCAGAAGCCCAAGAAGCAGAGGCAGCTGCTGTGTGGCAGGGAAAGGAACAGCCATGCCCTGGTGGCAGCCTGTACTGCCAAGATGGGCAAGCAGTGACCCTGGGGCTGGCTTTCACCCCTGCTCCGACTGCTGCCTGCTCTGCCTGCCCCAGAGCTTGCCCTCACCCGTGTCCTTGTTGAGGGAGAAGAGAGGGGGTGAGTTTCCCAGGACAATGCGGTAGGTCACTCTCCCGTTCAGCCCCTCATCCTTATCGTGGGCAGTAACACGCAGCACTGCTGTGCCTGGCATGCTCTGTGTGCTGATGCTCGCAGCATACTCCAGCGGGTAAAACACCGGCCGGTTGTCATTTATGTCCTCCAGGAAAACCTTCACATACACCATGGAGTTCAGGCCACCCTGCAGAAGGATCAGATCAGAGCTGGTGCAAAGAGCAGAGGCAAGGACGACAGCACCCCCTGCACAGTGCTGAGTTAGCAGCATTGCATCCCCATGGCCGCTCCAGCACTCACCCCATCAACCGCAGTGATGGTGAAGTCGTAGGCAGACGTGCCCTCATCACGATCCAGCGGCTGCACAGTGCACAGCTGCCCCGTGTGCTTGTCAATGCTGAACTGCGTGGGGACAATGCTGCCGATGCCAGAACCAATGGAGTAGGACAGGGAGCCAAATGTGCCACTGTCTGCATCTGTGGCTGTCACCTGGAGGAGAAAAGGCACTACATGAGCGGAGCTGGAAACAGAGACCATCAGCCAGACCCAGCCCATCACCGCTCCACAACCAATGCTGCCCTCTGCTCCATGGTCCGCAACCAGTGCCCATCCCCAAAGCTGGCCATAGTAAAGCAGACTGGCAGTTACCTCCTCAGCCCTGCGATTCTTCTCCCACACAAGCCACACATCCTCTGCAGCCCTCCCGGAAGAGCATAGGTCCTCACAGGGCTCACTGGCTGCAGGCAGTGCCCCAGGCAGTGCTACAGGCAGCCATAGGGCACCAAGGAGCAGCCTGTGCTGTCCTGCGCCCCTAAGGGGACACAGAGGTAGGGGACCTGCATCATGCCTCTGTCCACAGTGCTGCCCTGGGTCACTGCACTACCAGAGTGCCTTGTCTCAGGTGATACCTTCCTTCTTGCACCGCTGGGAACACATCCATGACCCAGGTGAACAGACTTGCCTTAGCAAAGGAAAAGGCCATATGGAGGGGGTGCAGAAAGGCCAAGTCTCACACAGATGCCAAGGATCGAGCAGCCAAGCATCCCACTGCACCCAGCTTGATCAGCCAGGCAGGGACAGCCCTGGCTCTCTGCTCCAATCTTTTCTGCAAATCATAGAATAAAACCATAGAATTACAGAATCAACTGGGTCGGAATAGAGCTCTAAGATCATCAAGTCCAGCTGCTGCACAGCACTTCCAACGCCACCAACCCATGTCTAAACCTCCCATGGTGCAGCTTGAGGCCGTTTCCTGTTGTAGCATCCCTTGTTCCTCGGGAGCAGAGACCGACCCCCGCCCCACTCCAACCTCCTTTCAGGTAACTGTAGAGAGCAATAAGATGCTGAAGACAAAACCGGGAAGAAAACCGTTCCCCTTTCACCACGGCCCTGGCCCTGCCTTGCTCCCAGAGGTCTGTGCCCAGCAGCCCTGGGCTCTGAGGACGGTGACCGAGGGCGGCATTGCCCTGCGAAACCCATGGCCCCCAGAGCACCTGGAGCTGCTGCAGCGGCCGGGCCAGCAGAACACAGCTCCGGAGGGCGGCCCCGCTGCCGGCACAGGGGCTGGAGCTCTGCACGAGAACAAAGCTGGGGGCCAGAGCCAGGAGGGAGGCGGCTGGGCCAGGCACGGGTGAAGCGGAGTTCAGGCCTCGTCAGCCGCAGCTCCTCCCAGCAGCAGCGCTGGGGCCTCGGCTCCCGTGAGCGGCACCCGCGCCAAGGAGAGGGCCTGGCCGGGGGCTGCAGCAGCGGTCCTGGGTCAGGGCTGCACCTGAACCACCTGCACCAGCACCAGAGACACTGAGAGACGGCACAGAGCATGGCAGGGCTGCACCTGAACCACCTGCACCAGACACTGAGGACAGCACAGAGCATGGCGGGGCTGCACCTGAACCACCTGCACCAGAGACACTGAGGACAGCACAGAGCATGGCGGGGCTGCACCTGAACCACCTGCACCAGCACCAGAGACACTGAGAGACGGCACAGAGCATGGCAGGGCTGCACCTGAACCACCTGCACCAGACACTGAGGACAGCACAGAGCATGGTGGGGCTGCACCTGAACCACCTGCACCAGACACTGAGGACAGCACAGAGCATGGCGGGGCTGCACCTGAACCACCTGCACCAGCACCAGAGACACTGAGAGACGGCACAGAGCATGGCAGGGCTGCACCTGAACCACCTGCACCAGACACTGAGGACAGCACAGAGCATGGCGGGGCTGCACCTGAACCACCTGCACCAGAGACACTGAGGGACGGCACAGAGCATGGCGGGGCTGCACCTGAACCACCTGCACCAGAGACACTGAGGGACAGCACAGAGCATGGCGGGGCTGCACCTGAACCACCTGCACCAGAGACACTGAGGGACGGCACAGAGCATGGCGGGGCTGCACCTGAACCACCTTCACCAGAGACACTGAGGGACAGCACAGAGCATGGCGGGGCTGCACCTGAACCACCTGCACCAGAGACACTGAGGGACGGCACAGAGCATGGCAGGGCCAGGGAAGGAAAAGCAAGCCAGGCAGAGGTGGGACCTTCCCCCAGCCCCTCTGCTCTGCACCCCAGGGAGGACAGGCAGCACCTGCAACAGCCCCTGGCCAGTTACCCCTCACCATTTCCCCTGCCCAGTGACCCACATCCTCAATGGAGCAGAGGCAGTACCTCCAACATACCCTCAGCAGCCCTCCTGCCCTGCAGTCCAAGGGAACACCTGAGGGAGGAAGCTGAAAGCACAAGGACAACAAACACCACACTCCCTGTATGGGGCATTTGCCCCCCAGCCCCACAGCAGCTGCCAGAGGAAGCACCATGAAACAGGCTCCCCCTCCCTGCGTGTGTGTGTGTGTGTGTGTGTGTGTGTGTGTGTGTGTGTGTGTGTGTGTGTGTGTGTGTGTGTGTGTGTGTGTGTGTGTGTGTGTGTGTGTGTGTGTGTGTGTGTGTGTGTGTGTGTGTGTGTGTGTGTGTGTGTGTGTGTGTGTGTGTGTGTGTGTGTGTGTGTGTGTGTGTGTGTGTGTGTGTGTGTGTGTGTGTGTGTGTGTGTGTGTGTGTGTGTGTGTGTGTGTGTGTGTGTGTGTGTGTGTGTGTGTGCACTGCGGAGCACTGGGAGCCACAGGTGCCCTGACAGCAGCCCGGCCAGGAAGCAGTCTGGGAAAGTGGAGCCACCTGATTTCCTGTCCTCCATCCCCCTGCCCCAGCCCCCTTTGCTGTGGGAGCACAAATCTGATCCCATGGATGCTGCTGGGACCTGTACTTAGGTTACCTGTGTTCTGGCTCCATGCTGGATATCCTTCCTGGGGTAACAGCTCTGAGTGAGATGCCATGCTTGGTGTTTACCTGGTAGTGTTCTCTGCCACTGCAAGTGGAAATCACCTGAAACTGTCAGCTGCTACAGTGACTGGAATAGGCACTATGTGGTTATTGAGCAACCTCCTTGTGCTTACCACACTGAAAGTGCTCTAAAATGCATGGTGGTTGCTTTAACACGTGGCACAGCAACAAGCTCCAGAGCAGAGTAAGGTAGTTTCCTCAGCCGCCTTGGACCATGGGCTCTGGTGCTTCCAGAACAGCCTCACTTTCCCACCTTAACGACCCTCTGACAGTTGCTGTCCTAAGAAGAACACCCACAGGGGAAGCTATCTGGGCATCCAGCTTTCTGCCACAGGAGCTGGGTCAGATGTGGTTAACGGCAGAGCCGAGCTCTCACTATTGCACAATGCAGCACCATCTCCCTGGCTGCTCCTGGTACCCAGAGCCATGTCCCTGAGGACTGCCTCATGGAGCCAGCAGAGCACCATCTCCCTGGCTGCTCCTGGTACCCAGAGCCATGTCCCTGAGGACTGCCTCATGGAGCCAGCAGTCTGGCATCAGAGCCAAACCTGCTGTAGAGCCAGGGCAAGGCATCCTCAGAGAAGTTCTCTGTTCACATGTGTCCCGTACTCCATCCTGCTGTGGGACTGTGTGGACCCACAATCCAATGCAGTCCTGCCTGTACAAGCCCATGCAGGGTCCAAAGAGAGGTCATGTCATTGCTACACCAGCACCAGTGCAGCCAGCACTGCAGGCTTGTGCCTGGTCTTGGTCTAACTTGGAGGAGTGGTGCTAAATCAGAAAAAAAACAGGAAGAGCAAAGATGAGAAGGAGCAGCACGGTGTGGGGCAGCGTGCTTGGGGCCCTGCTGCTGCGTGGAGTGGAAGTGGAACACAGCAGAGCCCGATGTGAGCCCCAAAGGCAGTGAAGATCCTGCTGAAGTCGGGGTGATGTCTCCTGAGGACTTCTCTGAGAGGCAGCACAGGGTCTGCTCAGACACCAGGTACGGGCAAGCTGGATCCATGGGCCAAGGCCAACTGTATGAGGTTCAACAAGGCAAAGGGCCAGGTCCTGCGCTTGGGCCACAACAACCCCATGGGATGCTCCAGGCTTGGAGAAGAGTGGCTGGAAACTGTTCATGGGAAAGGACCTGGGGATACTGATTGACAGAGCTGAACATGAGCAGCTTGTGCCCAGGCAGCCAGGAAGCCCCCAGCATCCTGGCCTGGATCAGCACCAGTGCGGCAGCAGGGCCAGGGCAGGGATTGTGCCCCTGCACTGGGCACTGGTGAGGCCCCACCTTGAATCCTGAGTTCAGCTCTGGGCCCCTCACTACAAGAGAGACATTGAGGTGCTGGAGTGGGGCCAGAGAAGGGCAGCGGAGCTGGTGCAGGGTCTGGAGCCCAAGTGTGATGGGGAAGGGCTGAGGGAGCTGGGGGGGTTCAGTCTGGAGAAGGCTCAGGGGGGACCTGATGGCTGCCTACAAGTGCCTGACAGGAGGATGGAGCCAGGAGGGGCTGGGCTCTGCTCCCAAGGAACAAGGGAGGGGACAAGAGGAAACGGCCTCAAGCTGCCCCAGGGCAGGTTTAGATGGAGCTGAGGAACAATTCCTGCCCCAAAGGGTGCTCAGGCATTGGAACAGGCTGCCCAGGGCAGGGCTGCAGGCACCGGCCCTGCAAGGGTTCACACCCCGTGGAGAGGAGGCCTCAGTGCCATGGGGCAGTGGTGGCCTTGGCAGTGCTGGGGATGCTTGGACTGGATGAGCTTGCAGGTCTTTCCCAACCTAGTGGAGTCTGGGATTCTGGGATGCTGTGGCTGACATCCCAGCCTGGCTGGCTGCGTTGCTGAGCCCTCTGATGCAGCCTGCAGAGCACATGCAGTCTGGGACACGAGGCACACCTTGAGCTGTGAGGAAAATGAACTCCAAAAGTGCTCAGGGAGGCCTGCATTGAGTTTTCCACTCTTGGAAAGTTTTAAACCAAGTCTGGATATTTTTCTAGGAACTTTGCTGGAAGCCAGTGCAGGGCAGCCCCAGGCTCTGTATTTAGCACCCACCCCAAATCATGGATCCACATCTGCTTTTACTGTAGCTTACTTATGAGGCTCCTGACAGTTTGCTGAGACATAAGAGGGAGACGTCTAAATGCCAAGCTGTCCATGGCAGGGCCCAGGAAAACCTCCATTCAGGATTGTGCAAGGCCTGTTTCTTCAGTATGTGAAAGCAGGAGTCAAAGCTCTGAGCCTGAATGGAGCCCTTAGAGCATCCTCACCACTGACTCCTCTGAGCATCCTGCAGGCTAAGACTGGCTGTTCGCATGAGGAGTTGTGAGAGAAGTAAGGAGAGAAGGAGCAGGCTGCAACTGGGAACATGGCACCTGCATGAGTTTGCAGGGTCAGCATGCAGATATGAGATGCAGGCAGAGCTGTGGGGTCACCTCATCTACACAGCACACCTCAAAGCTCACAGCACCATCACGTTTGCACCAGGCACAGTATGCATGTGGCGTTTCTGCCCAAGACTATGGGATGTGCAGCTGCAGGCCCATGTGTCTGGAGCAGGAGTGTTCACAAAGCACAGGTTCAGGGAGACTCCCTGCACTGGATGAAAACATCTTATGTCATGTTGGATGGTGCTGATGCCTGAGCCCACCACTCTCTTCCAATGATGGGACTCCAGAGGGTGCTCCATGAGGCAGGGAGTATGGTGACCCTGATATCTAGAGTCCAAATGTTCCTATTCACAGACCCAGTCAGACGAGGAGTGAGAAGGAAGACATGGTGAATTGTTTCTATGGGTCACAGAGCAAGCCCAGAAGAGGGCACGGAGCTGCTGCGAGGGCTGGAGCAGCTCTGCTCTGGAGCCAGGCTGAGAGAGCTGGGCTGGGGCAGCCTGGAGAAGAGAAGACTCCTGAAGGGGAGACCTGAGAGCAGCTCCAGTGCCTAAAGGGGCCGCAGGAAAGCTGGAGAGGGGCTTGGGACAAGGGCCTGTAGGGCCAGGCCAAGGGGAATGGCTTGAACCTGCCCGAGGGGAGACTGAGCTGAGCTCTTAGGCAGAAGCTCTTCCCTGGGAGGGTGCTGAGGCGCTGGCACAGGCTGCCCATAGAAGCTGTGGCTGCCCCATCCCTGGCAGTGTTCAACTGTGTTCACCTCTGCCATGTACCATGGCATACCTCACCCCTACCTGCCTTTCGTGTCCTACACAGCTTCCTCATGCCCCACAACTGGGCACTAGGACTGGTGCCTTTCTCTTATCACCCCTAGTGAAAGGTCCATCCCCCCCCTGCATTGCCAGGCTCCTCCACCACTCCCTGTACAGGATACCCCTGGCCATAGAGTGGTGCCCCACAGTTCTGCTGTGCCTGTGCAGAGCCAGGTCCTGACCATGGGCTGGAGAGCATGGCCTGGGCTTGAGGCACTCGGGCACTCCTCACACCTGCCTTCCCCTTGCAGGGGAGGGAGTGAGGCAGCGCAGCTTGGCCTCAGCCTGCAAGCAGTGCCCTGGGCTGGGGCCAGCTGGAGATGGGGATTCTCCAACAGCGCAGGGTCAACTAAAATGTGGAATTCCTGGCTTCAGGACACAGTGACAGCGAATTGTACAGACTCAGAAAGCAACCGCCTGTGTTCACAGAGAAAAATTGCTAAAGGCTTTAAACTGAACAGCAGCAATGCTGGGCCAGGAAATCCCTCAGTTCAAGCTGCCAAGGAGGCAGCAGAAGCTCAGAGAAGCCTCTGGATCCTAGACCCTGGGTCTTACAAACAATTTCAACTTCCCAGGTCAGGCAGGGTGACACACAGCTGTATCTGCTGCTCATGAGCAAGGCTGAGTATGCAGTAACCATGTGGCTGTTGTGACCATGAATTAGTAGTGCTCAGGATCCTGGACCTCAAGCAAGACTTCAGCTTCTACAGGGAACAGGTAGGTGGGAGGGATCCCGTTGGAGGCAGCTCTGAAGGCCAATGGAGCTCAGGAAACAAGGCTTCAGGACAGCACACTCCAGCAGAGGAACAGCCTATCCCAGTACTCAGGAAAATAAGAGACATAACAGCAGATGGCCTTGGCTAAGCAGCGACCTTAGGGCTGAGCTGTAATGCAAAAAGGCAGCATATGGGAGGTGGGCACAGAGGGACATTGCAAAGCAGGGATTTATGAACATTGCCCAGGCATGCAGGGATGCTATCGGGAACATCAAAATTCAAGTGGGGTTGAGTCTTGCAAGGAAAATTGAGGGTGCTAAGAAGAGCCTCTATCACTGCTTTGGTGGTAAAAGGCTGAAGTGCCCATTTCAGAATGCAGTGGGTGATTTAGTGACAAAAGACACAGATAAGACTGAGACATGTGATGCCCCCTCTACCTCAGTCTTCAACAAGAAGGTCTGCCAGGCCTCCCTGCTTTTTGAAAGGGTTCAGAGAACTGCCAGACAGGGATGAAGATTGAGTGAGGACTTCTTGACTAAATTTCATCCCTATGAATCCATGGGACCCAACAGGCTGCATCAACTGATGCTGACAGAAATGGACTCAAAGGGCTGCTCTTTCGAATATGGTGGAGGTCACAGGAGATCCCTGACAACTGGAATAAAGCAAATACTGCACCCCACCTTCAGAAAAGGCCAGCAGGATGATCTGCACTCTTGTCAGCCACACATCGGTCCCTGTGAGAATCATAGCTCTAGTCTTCTTGGAGCCCGTTTTTGGCCACATGGAGGAGCCTGGGAGGGGAACAGCCAGCACATATTGACCATCCTTCTTGCCTTCTGTGATGCAGTGATGGGGTCTGTGGTTGAAGGGATGACGGCTGGGGGTGACAGCTGCCCTGACTTTTAGAAGGGTTTTGACACCTTCTCCAACAATCCTCCTATCCAAAGGTGGGTAAAGCCCAGGTTGCAGGGTTGGGCTCACAAAGCGGAGGTTCATGAGCTGTGCTCTGCCTGGCAGTGGTTGACAAGTGCAGCAGCACAGGGACCAGCCCGAGGACTCTCCTGCTTCACACCTTCAGCAATAAGCCAGTGCAGGAACAGAGTGCCCATTCGTGGAGGGTAGAGATGGAGCCAGCCTGGAAGGGAAGTGGCTGACACGCTCAAGGGCAGGGCTGCAAAGCCAGGGCTGGGCAGGCGGGAGGAACAGCCTGACAGGACCTGCAAAGAACTCAGTGAGGACAATGCTGAGCTCTGCTCTGGGAAGCAGAACACCCCTGCACCAGGGCAGGATGTCCTCATCCTGTTCCCTTACCCTCTCCTGCAGCACTGCCTTGGCTTCACTGCTCCCCTGCACTAAGCCCAGGATGATCCTTAGCACTTCCTGAACTTCTGCCTTGGGTGTTTTCACAGTCCCAGCATGTTCAGGGTCCCTCTTTCATACAACTCTTTGCACTCCTGGATCCTAGCAAGCGTTCTTGTGCTGGCACAGGCTGAGTTCCCAGGTGATACACAGCCAAAGGGAGAAAACATTCAGGAAGGGAGAAAGAAGCATGAGCCAATCCCTTTCCCAAGGGCCATGAGACACCCACTGTATTTGGATCCACAAGTTTATATTAAGGCAAAAGGCAGCAGTGGCCAGCAGGATCCTGTGCCCTTCATGTTAATGTTTCAGTCCTGGTTCATACTTGAGTCCTAAACAGATAGGTCAGCAATTTGAAGGTTACTGGGAAATAGGCTGTATATTTGATTCTTGTTGTTTCCTCCTTAAGTCAGACAAGGAAAATAAGAGAATACAAGAAAGAGCAAGTGACACACTGTGCAGCAGCACAAACCAAGAGCTTGGCTGCAAAGGAAATCCTGATGGAGGGCAATAAATATTTTGCTTACTAAATAAGTGAAGCAAGAGCAGGCAGAGGCAGGGGGAAGCCAGGGAGGATATGCCACTTCAGTGTGAGGGACAGCCTGAACCAGAAGTGGGTCAGATCCTGGTGCTGCTGAGGGCAGCAGACAACCTGGAGATCCAGTTGGAGGGCAGGGGTTGGAGGCTGATTCCAGGGTCAGAAACCAGCAGCATCCTTGGGGAAAAAGCTGTATTTCACTGAGACATTGCCAACAATGTTTAGTACAGGCAGTTGTTCACCAGCGCTGCAGCAGGCCCCAGAGCAGGACAGGGACAGGGGACAAAGGCACTCAAATGCTGGCTGCTGCTGGGTGGGCAGCGAGCCCTTACAGACAATCCCAGAGGGATGTTTTGCACGTCGGGAGCCTCTCTACAGGTACAGAACTTGTCTGCAACCACTAGAAAAAGGCTGAGGATGTTCTCAAGTCTATATCCATGACAAACAGTGAATATTGAGAGATAGGATTAGCCAGATACGGTAAACTTAGACTTAGGAGAATCAAGACAGTCGTGTGAATGCTTGTATGTACAAGGCAGGAGCATGATAACTGAAAAACACACCAAAGTGCAAAATGTTAAATTCAAATAGCTACAGTTTGGCACAATCACCATCTATGCTCCAGGGAGGAGGATTGGGAAAGGCCTGCGGATGAGAGGCAGAGGGAAAAGGGACAGGACAGTAAATGCAAAAGGAACTGCATAGCGTAGAGGTAGCATAAAGCTGGGAAATGCTATGGTTGGTTTTGCATTAAAAATCATAGAATCATAAAACAATTTGGGTTGAACCTTTAGAGCTCATCTAGTCCATAGCCTCTGCAATGAATGGGGACATCTTCAACCAGATCAGGTGGCTGATGTCAGGTCAGGAAAAGAAACTGGGTTAAAGTAAGACAAAATCTATTCTTCCTTCCTACACTGGGTGCAGATGAAATGGCATGTGCCCCTTGGGAGTCAAGAGCATGTCAAGGAACCCAAAGGATGAACTTGATGCTGTGTTTTGAAGATTTGTCTTTGATAGGTATAGAAGAGGCTGCTACCACGGGTTGGGGGGGAGGGCTCAGGGAATACACCTGGGACATTTTCTGCTGAAATCACTAACTGATCACTGAAATGACATGAAAACACGTCTGTCTGCATTCAGTTCCCAGCTGGGTTTGGATCTAGCAGGGGATGTCGAAGTCAAGAAGAAGGGCTTCTCTATATCCTAGGTAACAAAAGGAAGGCTAGGGAAGTGGTAGGCCCACAGCCAAAGGAGATGGGGGACACAGGACACGTAAAAGATTGGGGTACTTAATGCCTTCCTTCCCTCAGACTTTACCAGTAAGTCTGGGCTCCAGGAGTCCCAGAGGCTGAGGCAAGGAAGATGCTTCCTTGGTTGAAGAGGATCAGGTCAGTGAATTCTCAGGCAAACTGGACATACGTAAGTCCACGGACCCTGATGAGATGCACCCATGAGTGCAAAGGGAGCTGGCAGATATCATTGCAAGGCCACTCACAAGAATCTTCACTCAAACATAATGCTTGGGAGAAGTGCCTGAAGACTGCAGGAAAGTAAATGTCACTCCTGTCTTCAAGAAGGGTAAGCAGGAGGACCCAGGTAATGACAGACCAGTCAGCCTCACCTTGGTCAGGGAACATGAGGGAAAAGCTAACCCTGGAAACCGTTTACATGCACATGAAGGACAAGAAAATTGTTGGGAGTAGACTACATGGCTTCACCCAAGGCTGAACTTGATAAATGACTGGCCTGGAAGATGAAGGAAAAGCAGTGGCTATTGTCTACCTGGACTTCAGTAAGGCCTTTGATACTGACTCCCATCAGCTACTCACAGATAATGAAGGAGCTGGATGAGCAGGCAATGGGGTGGATTGAAAACTGGCTGGATGGCCTGGCCCAGAGAATGGTGATCAGCAGCACAGTATCTGCTTGGAGGCCAGCAGCTAGAGGTGTAGCCCAGGACTCAACACTGTGTCCAGTCCTGTTTAACATCCCATCGGTGATCTGTATGATGGGCCAGAGTGCCCCCTCAGCACATCTGCTGATGACACCAAACTGCAAGGAGGGACTGACAGGCTGCAGGGTTGTGCTGCCATCATGAGCAACAGTGAATTGGGCTAACAGGAACCTCGTGAAGTTCAGCAAGGGGAACTGCAAAGTCCTGCACCTGGGGAGGAACAAACTCAGGCAAGAGTCCATGCTGGGGGCCACCAAGTGAGAAAGCAGCTTGGCAAGAAAGGGCCTGGGCGTTCTGGTGGACACCAAGTCAAAGATGAGCCAGGAGTGCGGCCTTGCTACAAAGAAGGTGAATGGACTCCTGGGGGACTGCTGCCAGGAGGCTGAAGGAGGTGAACCTTCCTTCTGCTCAGCACTGGGGAGGCCACAAATGGAGTGCTGGGTCCAGTGTTGGGCTCCCCAGTATAGGAGAGAGATGGACATACTGAAGAGAGTCCTGTGAAAGGTCACCAAGGTGATGAAGGGACTGGAGCATTTCTGCTGTGAGGAGAGCCTGAGAGATCTGGGACCGTTCAGACTGGAGAAGAGAATTCTAGTGGAGGAATATCATCCATACATGAAAGAAGACAGCAAGAGGACAGAGCCAGGCTATTCCCAGTGCAACAGGCACAAACTGGAACCCAGGAGTTTCCCTCTGAACATCACAAAGTCCTTTTTCACTGTGCAAGTGACCAAGCTCTGGAACAGGTTGCCCAGAGAGGTGGTGGAATCTCCATCCTTGGAGGTACTGAAAAGCTGCTTGGACATGGTTCTGCGCAACCATCTCTGGATGGCCCTGCTTGAACAGGAGGGGTTGTACTAGATTACCTCAAAAGGTCCCTTCCGAACTCAACCATTCTGTGATCTCCAGCCAAAGGCCCTCCTGAACCTCCCGGTTCCCCATTTAGCTACAGTTCTTCTGAGAGAGCTGATCTGCACCACAGCCCAGACAGCAAAGTGCAGCAGCATCTGCTTGCCCCTTCTTCCCTGCAGGTTTGGTGAGAAGACTTCACTCGTGTACCCTGTACCTACTAGTAGCATCTGGGCAGAAGAGCACCTCATGGGAGTGATGGCGCCAAAGCAGAGCAGAAGTGGATGACAAAGAGCAGCAAAGATGGCTCAGGACTAGGCAGAAAGGAACCAGAGCACCAGTCTTGGGGAGCTATGGCTGCTGTGAGAGAAGGAGCCAAGTGTGCCTCTTCCCACTGCATGGAGAACTGGGAGGACAGAGGTGGGCATTGAGACTTTGTTATTTCACACCCTCTTCCAAGTCCCCTGGCAACACCAGAGGAACAAGTGGGGCCAAGGCACCACAAAGCTCTTTCCTTCCCCAGGGATGGGGATGGATGGAGAAACACAGCCCCACTCCGGGGTCCTCAGCTGTAGAAGTCAAGGCTTCTTATTCTCACAGACCCATGAGGAGAACAGCGCCAGAGCTCTCTGAGCCCTAGTCAGCCTTTGTGCTTCCAGCCTCACTGCTGACCCACGTGCCCCCTACACAGCCCATGGTGCGGGAAGGGATTGAGGGCTTCTCAGCAGCTTGGGCCTCCACGTTCCGGCTACCCTCCCCACCTCCAGCGCGCGCAGTCAGCAGCAGGGAGCGCATCTGGAGCCCTGCCCTGGCTGGATCTCTGCTACGCACATGTTACGCTGTGGCTTTGGCAAACATCTGGCTCTGGGCTCCCGCCCCTCCGAGTGACGGCTCTCGGTGGGAGAGGAGGGGAGGCTGGCGCCAGTGTGGTCAGCGCTCCCACGCACGGCTCCCGCCCCTGCGCGTGTGCCAGGCTCCTGCCCGCCCAGCCCTGGCACCGCCGCTGACCCAAGAAACGCAGCCGGGAGCGGCCGCGGCTATTTCGGGAGCCGGCCCTGGCTCCCGGGCTGCCCCCGGCCTCCAGCACGCCCTGGCCTCGGGGGAGCGAGCGGGGTCAGGGCTCGGCCCCGGCCACGTCCTTGCACGCGCGGCCGAGGCGAGGGTCGGACCCTCCGCGTCCGCGAGGAGCCCTCGGCACTGCCGGCTCCGCACAGCGCAGCGGCTGCAGGGCGGGGTAAGGGCAGCCCCACGGCCTCGAACCGGCAGGGGCAGGGCTGCCACAGCCACACAGAGCAAGGGATGGAGAACGGGGGCAGCCTCTGGCCTCCAGCACTGCTTGGGGATGGGGAGAAGCCCTCGGTTTTCCAGAGGAGGGCCAGCAGTTTAATCACAGCCATTGGCAGGGAGGCAGGGCTGTGGAGGGTGAGGCTGGGAAATGGGCTGCAGGAGCCTGGGGGTGAACGCTGCTCCTGGGAGTCCTGGAGCCACTGAGCCGAGGGGCAGTGAGGCACAGAAGGACAGGGAGCAAGGCTCAGACACGGGCACTGTGGGGCAGCAGGGCAGTGGAATGGAGCTGCAGGGCACTGGGACACGCAGCAGAGTGTGCTGGACTTCGGGAGCTGAGCAGGGCACAAACCTGGGCCTCCACAGAGGAAGACTACTCAAAGGTGGGGAGGCTTGAGTAGGGCAGCAGCAGAGCATGGTGGGAAGTGACAGGGTCCGGCTGTGGTATCCTGCAGAGCACTGATGCCGAGGACTCCAGACCGGGGTGCTGGGCTGGGGTTTGGCTGTGCAGAGCTCATGGAGCAGATCTACACCATGAGATGGACACGCTGAGCAAGACACATGGATGAGAGCGGGGCTCAGGGAAGCAGGAGGTGGCGTGTGCCAGGGAGGGTGCCCAGGGACAGAGAGCAGGAGGAGGCCAGAGTGCCCGTGTAGGTGAGCAAGGACTGTGGGAGGAAGAGGAGTTCCAAGCCTAGCGCTGGAGCAGAGGTGAGGGAGAAGGGGCAGCTGTGAGGGGGGCCAGGGCTGGCGCAGAGGAAGGAGGGAGCCATGGAGGGGCTGAGGGGAGGAGCGGAGCATGGGGGGAGCGGAGCGCAAGGGGCTGGGGCCTCTCGGCTGCAGTGGAAAAGCTGCTGCAGCTCCAGGGGAAATGCTACTTGAATTAATCATGGCGCTGGCTGCTGTGCCAAGCCCAGGAGGAGGCTGCTGGCAGCGCGAGGAAATAACTTTCACAGGAATTTGGAACAAATGCAGCTCTTCTGGCGGTAACAGCAGCATCACCTCCCCCACAGCCTCCCCACGGCCCAGTGGCTCCCCCCGTCCCCGTTCCCCGGAGCATGGCGCTCCCTCCCCTCCTGCTCCCCAGCAGGCTCACCCCTGGCTCCCCACTTGTTTCTGAGGAGGGGAGGCCTGATGGATGTCGTGCAAAGGCCTGACAATAGGTTAGTGCTGAATCCCTCATCCCAAGGAAACGAATGCACATAGTAATGTACTCCCCACCTCCTGCCACTCTCTTGGGCAGCAAAGTCGGTCAGTGTTAGTCCTCTTGCTGTCCCAGTCCCCCATGTGTCCTCTCACATCTGCCCCCTCCAGTAGCAAACCCCAGTGCATCAGGATTATCTGTCAAGACTCACTAATACAGTGGATGTGGCCAAGTGTAGCCTACAGCACTTCATGCAGGTCTTCCTATCTGGGGCACAGCCCAAGAGGCTGTCCCAGTGCTGCGCATGCGGCACAGCCAGTCCCACAGAACCACAGCTTGGTCCTCAAGCTTCAAAACTCATCAGGCACACCCTAAAAACACAAGGAGTCTATGGTAGGTGTGTTGCTTGTTCCCCCACAACCATGTGTATGGATGTGGGGGAAATACGTAAACCCTGGTTCCAAAATCATTAATATTGGATCTGTGCAAGAATCAATAATACACCATCTCATCTCATTCACATTTCTGTCAAATCAGCCTTGCTTACAGCATGGGTTTACACAGCTCTTTGTGCTTTACGACGCATGCCAGAGGACAGAGAATACTAGATTTAGCATGAAAAGTTAAAAAGGCCCAGAAAGGCAGTATCTGACCATGCATGCAGCTTAATGGTACAAGGTCTCTAAGTTTAAAACAAATGTAAGGCAGCACCTGAATGTACACCAGAACACTGCTCCACATCATGTAACCATAGCATTAGAATGTAGTCTGATGAGTCCATCAGTTCATGGCCACAGAGAGAAGAGAGTCAGTGACTCTGAGAAAACCAGTGGCTATCCTTTGCTCTTGTTTTCTGCTGTTGTGATGTTCACCAGCTCCCTGGGCATCTTCTCCACCGTTTTTTCTCTCTCAACTCAGACTCAAACTGTGTGTTTGCTATTTCCTTTGCTTAGTGCTCATCCAGAGTCTGCTACTGTGGGACCTGGCCCGTGATAAACACGAGTAATAAATAAAGATGTTATGAGATTCTTTTTCGTTCTCGGGCCAGCAGCATGCTCTGCTCGTCTCTGTTCACACACCAAACACAAAGAGTGACCTGGCAGAGAGGAGTGGGTTTGCAAGGGAGCAGGAGACTTGCAGTGTTCCTCAAGTCTCTCTGGCCATCCACATGGACTCCCCGTTTCCCCATCGTTCTGTTCTGCTCAGGAGAGCAGACATCACCATCTCAATATAGACCTGGTCCTCCCAGGGTTTTGTGCTTAAAAACATGGCAGATGGAGAACTGAACCATTTGGTTTTGTGCTGACCTTGGGGGCTGTCCTGTGTCCTGCACATCACGTTGTCAGGACCTGCCCATTGCCTAAACTCTCGTGACCATCATGTGGGGCTTTAAGCCCCCAGGGCAGAATGAGCCTCGATGCCTACTTGCCACGGACAGATGGAGTCAAGGGGGCACATTGCACACAAGCTCCAGGGTGGCTGACACAGCTGACGTGGGTGACCCCGTGGGACACGCTGCTGGCTGCTGGCCCTGCGAACCCTGACAGCACCTCTAAGCCCTCCTGTTCAGGGCAACAGAGGTGGACTTTAAAGGTTGGACTTGAGGGTCTTAAAGGTCCTTCACAGCCTGGTTGAGTCTGTGCTTCTATGACTGCGGCTGAGGGGCGGCCACACTGGGCACACGTGCTGCGAGACGCGGGCTCCCTGCCCCGGCTCTGCCCAGCTCCCCGGGCTGGCTCGCTCCTGCTGCGGCCCGGTGCCGAGCCGGCAGCCTCCCAGCCTCCTTTCCCATCCTCTCACGTTTCCCGGCTCAGAGGAAGCAGCAGCAGATGTGTGAGCTGTTTGCTTTGTGCCGAGGCCACGCGGGAGTTACCTGCGCGCAGCCCAGGCGCGCCGCTTCCAAACGAAACACAGGGGCTGAGCCAAGACCATCGAAATCCGGCCAAAGCCTCAGTCACCGCCGGGCCAGCGCCTGCCCCTGCCCGGCTCCGGCCTCACCATGGCCGGGCAGCTTCCGGTGCCATCCTCGTGGCCCTGCACCGTGCCGGCTCCTCGGCAGGCCCCGCTCTGCCTCCCCGTGCTCGCTCGCAGGCAGGAGCCCAGCCGCCATCTCCGATTGCATTTCCAGAACGGCTTCCCACCCGGCAAGCGGCACTGAGCAGGAAGGCACGGAGAAGGAGAGAGAGGGGGGCCTCCCTTCGGGGGCTGCCGCAGCCGAGACATCCCTGCACACGCCTGGGGCCTCCGTGCTTCCCCACTGAACCCAGCCCTCACCCCTTCCCCATCTCTGCTCCTAGCCCTGTCCCCGTCTCCATCCCCCCCACCTCAGACATCTGCATTGCTGCCCTACACAGACCGAACCCACGCCGTTCCCCACCCAAATCTGCCTCCCCATCTCTCGCCCACTGCTTCTGCCCAGATTTCCCCCCAGTCCCACTCTGACTCATCCTCTACCCCACAGATCTGCCCCATCCTGCACTCGCCCCTGCCCCATGTTCCCTCTCTATTCTGGCCTTTGCTCCCACCCAGTTCCTTCTTCCCCCACACTCCTATCCCATGCCCTGCACTCACTCTCCAGCACTCCTGTCCCATCCCATCAGTCCCCTCCATTGACACACCCTATGTGCCCCACACTCACCAGCCCACCATGCCCCAGCAGTGCACCCACAGCACACCCGTAGACTGGTTTGTCTCAGCAGCTCCCCTTCCTCCTCCAGGCCCATCTCCCTGGACAGGCTGCAGGACCTCCTCTTGCCTTGTCTCATGGATTCCTGCTCCCCCACACACCCTCCTCCTGGCCCCATAGGCACTGCTTACCACTGGGCCCCAGAGCTCCTCACGGCCCCAGCCACACACCCAGCACCCCACCACCCCCACACAGAAGTGCCCGAACCTCACCGACGCCTGGCCCACCGGGCAGCCTGGGGGTGCCTGGGCTGCACCACTGCAGTGGCTCCCCACGCCAGCCCCAAGCCCCGTGCCCAGCCTGGCTGCATCCCTGCCTCCAGCAGCCCCCGCGCCGGGGCCCGAGCTGCCATGGAAATGGCGAATGCAGGGAACAGACCAGAGACAACGACAAATGTCATCAGCTCGGGGCCACAGAACCTGCAGAGGGGCAGGACCTCTCCAGGCCTTGCCTCAGACCACAAAGCTGATGCAGCCTGTGCCTCACCTCTGGTCCTTAAACAGGGCAAGTTCAGGTTAGATCTTAAGGCAGAAGCTCTTCCCTGTGAGGGTGCTGAGGCGCTGGCACAGGGTGCCCAGAGAAGCTGTGGCTGCCCCATCCCTGGCAGTGTTCAAGGCCAGGATGGACACAGGGGCTTGGAGCAAGCTGCTCTATGGAAGGGGTCCCTGCCCGTGGCAGGGGCTGGAGCTGGAGGAGCTTGAAGGTCCTTTCCTAATTCTATCCCTCAGGGGCTGTTTCCAATGTAATGTAACAGTACCAGCTGTGCAGAAACAATGCCGGTGCTCACAACCAGCCTTACAAACACTGATGAACCTGGGCTGCGACCTCACAGGGTGGAGAGAGAACACAGCAGCTTCCCAGAGGTCTCGCCCATATTCCTGAGCACCATTTTGAGTGGCCTGGCTTGCAAGGCAACTCCTTACTTGTGCAAGCCAGGCCCGGCACAGTGAGCCCCAGCCTTAGCTGAGGTCACCCCCGTGCTTTGCACAAAGGACATCCTTGAGGTGTGCCCAGAGCATCAGTGATTCCGCTCAGTACTTGCATGCAGAAGGGGTGTAACAGTGCTCTGCTCCATTCCTGAGCACACAGATCTCTGTTCCAGCCTTCCTCATGCAACTGTTGCCCATCTAAGCCATGACAACTGCACCAGAGCCTTCAGTGGCAGGTCCCCCATCCCAAACCTGTCACAGCCCTGGCAGTGCTCTCCTCAAGCTTAGCTCCTGACAGTTGCACCTACCTGTAAGAAGCAGGTCCCAGTAGGGGTGTTCTCCTTCAGGGACATGTTGTAGAAGTTACTCCTGAACACTGGCTCATTGTCATTGACATCCTGGAGGGCCACACGCACCACAGCCGAGGAGGACAGGGGAGGGGTTCCCCTGTCTGTGGCCAGCACTGTCAGCTGAGGCTGAGGATCCTTCTCGTAATCCAGTGGGGCAGCAGTGGTGATGATCCCTGTGGCAGGGTCAATGGCAAACCAGCTGGAGTGGACATCCTGGCCATGCACAATACTGTACTGCACCTCCCCATTGGGACCCTGGTCCTTGTCACGAGCTGTCACCTGCAGCACAAAGCTGCCCGGGTACACAACCTCAGGGATGCTCTGTTTGTACTCCTGCTGGTCAAAGAGCGGAGGGTTGTCATTGATATCCATCACTTGCAGCACAAAGGCTGATTCTGCTCGGAGGGGAGGAGTTCCTGAGTCAGTAGCTGTCACTCGCAAATCGTAGGAGTCTCTTTCTTCCCGATCCAGAAGCTGGTCCACACAGATCAGGTAGATGATGTTGTCCTTGGTAGTGAGGGCAAACTTGCCATCCCCTCCCTCCAGTGTGACATTGACATTGGAGTACTCGCCATAGTCTGGGTCAGAAACAGAGATGCGTGCCACATACTGGCCGGGCTGGGCTCCCTCGGAGATCTGTGGGGAGCCATCCTCACTCAGGAAGATGATAGTCATGGTGGGCTGGTTGTCATTGTAGTCACGCACATGAATAGTGACAAAGGCTGTAGTGACCTCAGGATGGACAGCCTTGTCCCTTGCCTGTACCACCAGCTCATGCACCTTCCTTACTTCGTAGTCCAGACCCTTGTTGAGCTTGATGACTCCAGTCCGGGAGTCAATGGTGAAGTACTGGTCAGGATCGCTCTGCCGACGGTTGATCTCATAAATCACATCCCCGTTGTCACCTTCATCTGCATCAGAGGCAAAGACCTGCAAGATGCTGCTGCCAGGTTTCAAGTTCTCTGAGATGAGAGTGTGATAGCGGCTCTGGTTAAAGCTAGGAGCATTGTCATTGATGTCCTGGAGGGACACATCCAGTGTCATCTGGGTGCTCCGCGGAGGAGAGCCACCATCGTAGGCTTCCAACAGCAGCGAATATGATGAACGGTTCTCCCGATCCAAGATGTTGCTGACTACCAAGTCCAAATAAAGGACCCCGTTGGGTCCTCGACGTGTCTCCAGGCGGAAGGCCTGCCCCACATTGTCTCCCTTAATCACATAGCCCTGCGTATTGAGTAGGCCACTGTCAGCATCAAAGGCTGGGTCCAAGGGAAATCTGCTGCCAATGGGTGTGTGCTCTGGGATCTGGAAAGTGCTGTGTTGTCTGGGAAAGGCTGGAGCATGGTCATTGATGTCATTCACTTGGATGTTCACTTCTACTGTGATGCCCTGTGGGGTTACAGCAATGAAGCTGTAGTGGTCTCGAGTCTCTCGGTCTAAGACACGAGCTGTTTTGATGATACCGGTGTTCTCATCTATCTTCAAATCAGTGGTGACACCACTGCCCTCCTGTGCAGAGATGAAATACATGTAGGCACTAGTTCCCGGAGGCAGGCCAGCACTGATGTCCCCAATGATGGTGCCAGCTGGCTGCTCCTCATCTATCTGTAGATCCAGGGTGCCCAGGACGGCAGAGCCCTTCCCAGCTCTCAGGCCTCCAAGAATTAGCAGCTCCAGCAGAAGCATGGCTGACCCCTTCATCTGTTCCATTGCTAGTGACTTGCAGAGCAGAGGGTGGCTTGATCTCCTTTAATCCTGCATGGAATGCAGACCAGAGGATGCTGGTTAAGAAGGAGCAGCAAAGGAAGGACAGGGATAAAAACAGTGGGAAGGGAAAGCCTGTCACATATATGCCACCCCATTGCTCTGTATCACCTACCCCTTGCAAGGACTGAACGTGAAAATGTGTCAGAGCAGAGGGTGCGCAGAGTGACGGCCTGGGACAACACCAGGTCAGACCTGGTCAGCCAAGCAGGTCACACCTGAAGGCTGCTGAGGTTAACAGCTGGAACCCCAGCACACAGGATGTGCTTCCCAGACACCTGCCCTCTGGCAACACCGGGGCAGGGTGTTCCTGTGCCTTTAACAGCTGAATGCTCCCTGTGAGGCTGAAGCTGCCTGCAAGGGGACAGAGATCTGGGGACAAACAGCAGCCCTAGCACCTCTCCACCCCGAAAAAAAGCTGGTCTCAAGCTGGGAGAAAGCTCAACAAGCAACCATGTTGAGACACCCCCAACCACCACCAGTAACATGCCTTTCAGGACCACAGAGCCACATGCCAAAAAAAACAAGAAGGGCAAATCTGGTGTCCCTGGGAGGCAGCAGCTAAACTGGTGCGGGCTTACTTCCAGTGAACAATAAATCAGAGTGGCTGTATTGCAGAGGATGTATCCACAGCTGGGAATGCCCAGGACAAAATCAGACAGGGTCCATTGTTTGGCCTGGCACAGAGATCTGTGGATGCCCTGAGCGGGTACCATGGAGGGTGGTGGCACTGCAGCAGGAACGCAGCAGCTGCTCTGGATCCCTCCCGGTCCCACACCCTCCACTGCTCACTCTCCTCCTTTGTCTCCTTCTCACTGCTCCTGGCTCGTTCTGGCTCCTTCACTTCATTTCCCCCTGCTGTAGCTTCATTTCACTGCAGCAGTGGGGGAGGGACGAGCAGAGGGAAGCAGCTCCCTGCAGCCACCCCACTGCTGGACACGCTGGGTACACTCCTAATGCCCACAGGCTGTCAGCCCCCGGGGCTCTGCCCACCATCCCCAAGAGCAGCACCAGGGATCCGGTGAGGAACACCAGCCCCAGAGCTGCTTCCAGCCCCCGGTAAGCGAGGCTCAGTGGTCTGCGGGGATGGCGGCAGCATGAGCTCACACTTGGACTCTCTTGAAAGTGTTTGCTGCTGGTCCCATAACCACACTCAGGAGCCGCTCATGGCAGAGGCAGGACAGCAGGAACCTCCCTGTCTTGCAGGATGGAGGTGGCTGACATTGCCTATTTTGGGGACTGAGATTGTCAGCCCTTGATCAAAAGAACCCTATAGCACTGTTAACCCTTTCCAGGGGACGCAGGATGATTATTCCTGGGCTCTCATTCCTACCCCAGGTCAGCTGCTTCGATCGGTTTTCCCTGTGGAAATCCTGGGTTAGTGACAGAAAGAAAAAGTATTACAAAGTGTTTTCTGCATTACAGAGGTGTTTGCTTCAGTGAGCATCCAGTGTCTGAGGTCTATGGCAAGTGAGAGCACACACTCTTCTTGTACCTGGCATGTATGAATACTCCCCATCCCTCAGGAGCAGAAGTCAAAAGAAGATACTTCTACCACCATGGGCTCTGAGCGGGGGGTCTGCACTAGCTCAGTGGCCCCAGCCAGGCCTGTGTCTCTGTTGGAAACAGTTAAATGTCCCCAGCTGGAAGGGTAACAGCAGCACACATCCAGAACATGTAGTGCTGGGGACTGGGGTCCAAGTTTGCTTCTGTGATGAGATTGCACCCACCCTAACTGTGCCCTAGCTGCCCAGGTCATAGGAAGGTGCAGGACAGAGGGTTTAAAGCTTTGACAGAAGGTCAGACAAAACCTAAATTCAAAGGAGAGCAGAAAAGCAGCTAGAGGGGCAAGGCTCCCTGTGGCAATCTCAGTTGCTGAGGACAGGATGAAGCTGAAAGGTTTTGGGCAGTGCCTGGAACAAATCAGGGCACAGGTACGGGGAAACCCCCACGTGGTTTGATTAGCGATGTGGTTCTTGAGAAGCAGAAGGGAGTGCAGCAAGGAGGGCTTCCCACAGAGCTGCTGCCGGGGAGGGGAGAAACCTGAAAAGTTTAATTTGGGGAGCATGAGAAGCAGCTGAGAGCACTGTGGCAACAGGGATTTGAAATTAGGGTTCTTGGGGTAGGGAACCAGTGATACGTGTTCAAGGCCTGGTGTGAAGGGGCTTGGAGCAACCTGCTCTAGTGGAAGGTGTCCCTGCCGGTGGCAGGGGGCTGGAACGGGAGGAGCTTTGAGGTCCCTTCCAACCCAAACCAGTCTGTGAATCTGTGATAAAAGTCTGTGTAAACTTCTCCATTTCCATCCTCCCCAGACACAAGTAGGTTGTTTCAGAGCGTAGCTACCTCTCTGCTAAGAGATGCAATTGCCAGGGCTGCAGCCACTGCTGGCAGCCCCCTGCTCCTGTGAAGGCTGCAGGCAGGGGTCACAGAGGAAGGCAGCAGTGACCTCAGTGAATGCAGAGTCACCACATCCCAACAGCTGCTTCCAATTAGCAGAGAGCTCAGCACTGGCTGAAGTGGTCCAGGCCCAGGCTGTGTAATGTGAGCGGGCGGCCCCGTCCTCGCTGTCCCTCCCACCACCGGCACCGAGTCTCTGCGTCAGCAATGGCAGCAGAATCCTCTGAAGAAAACTGTTGGTGCCAGAACCTGTCCAGAGAGGTGCCTGGGGCCCACAGCCACGGCAAGGAAGTTAACAAGAATGGCAGCTGAAATGGCATGAGTTGCACCATCAGCATCTCCCAGCCTAGAGCTGATGGTCTGGGGCACCAGGAGAGCCCAGCCTACACCAGGGCACCAGGAGAGCCCAGCCTACGTCAGGGCACCAGGAGAGATCAGCCTTCATCAGGGCACCAGGAGAGCCCAGACTGCATCAGGGGACCAGGAGAGACCAGCCTGCACTTAGCACACAAACCACATATGGGAAAACAAACAAAAAGGATCTGGAATCACAGAGGGACCAGCGTGCATCCCTGCCTGCCAGTGGCACCTCTGATCTCATGGCAGCCCTAGCAGGCCCACAGTGGCCCCAGAAGAGAAGCTGGAAAGATGGCACCCACTGTGCATGCCACAAACAGATGTCAGAGTGCTTGCTGTGCAAAAGCTCCACCAAAGCTGCAGATGCTGCTGATGCCATACCCAAAGCCTCACATGAGAGGCCATGAGTCATGTAATGATGTTTTCTTGAGACTCCAGTCCAGTTGAAGAAGGATGCAGAAGCCCGTTTAATCTTTGCTGAGCACCAGTTACTGACCTGGAACATGCTTTTCTCTTCTACATTCACAGAGATCTCTCTCTCAAGAGTTTCTCATTATCGCCTCTCAGAGCCAGCCACAGCCCAGGCTTGCCAGCAGTGCAGCCTTAGGCTAACAACTCTTCTTCAGCCTTTACTGTCTGCCACTACTTACAGATACCATTTCCATGCCTCCTGGCCCTTCCACCACCACCCACCTGGGCCTTCAGGACCAGCACCCTATTGTTCACTTCCAGCCCAGCCACATGGCCTCGTTTCCCTCTGATACCAGCTCTGAACAGTGACCAGCCTTCCATGAGGTGACCACGCTCTCAGTTAAGCTCCACTGCATACCTGTGCATCCCATTTCTGTGCCACACCAGAGCTTCCTGCCTGCTGTCCTGCCTCTGGAAACACTCTCCCCCTCAGAGGACACTAATAAAATCTCCTCACGCATTAGCCAGTTCCCACATTCCGGCCCACACGCATCTGATCTGGCCCCTACCACACCATGTGCCCATCGCAGAGGTGCCGCAGGGCAGTGTCTGCGCCGTGTCCACGGGTGCCCCAGGCTGTCAGGCGTCTCCCTCCCTCAGAGCTCCCGGACCTCTCTCTCCCCCACGGCCCCCCGGCGCCTGGGGCTCCCCGCACCGCCGGTGGCTTCCCAGCCGCCCCCGGCACAGCCCAGTCCCGGGCACATCCCCATCCCCGACGCTGCGATCAGTGAACTCCCGGTGCCGCAGCTCTGCCAGCCCCGGTTCCCTCCGCCTGGCGCCTCCGCGGCTCCTCCGAGCTCCCGCCCAGCGGCAGCGCTTCCCCTGCGGCCACCTCCGTGGCAGCACCGGTCCCGCACCCTCCCCGTCCCGCTCCTCCGCTGCCAGCGCCAGCCCCGCTGCCGTCGCGCCGCGGGCGAGGCCGGTCCGGCCGCGAATCCCTGGTGCTGCGCCGCCGCGGGCGCGTCCCCCCCGCCCCCCCGCTCCATTGTCTGCGCTGCGGAGGCAGAACAAAGCGCCCGGTCCCGGTCCTGGCCGTGGTTCGGTCTCGGTGCCGGTCCCAGTCCCGGGCCTCGGCCCCGTCTCGGTCTCGGTCCCGGTCCCGCCCGGTCCGGCCCGGCCCGCCTTGCGGCGATTCCGCTGCGCGGAACGCCGGGCGAGGGCGCGGGGCAGCCCGAGGGGATCGGTGCCCGGCGCTGGCACTTACACCGCGCGTCCCGCGCTGACTGCGCTCACATCCCGCAGAATCCGGCTCCGCCAAGACGTCCCGCAGCCGCTTCGGTACCCCGGTGCTCCGGTGCCGCGGTCGCTTCGATACCGCTGGCCGCTCCGGTACCCCCAGCGCTGCGAAGCGCTCCTTTGCCGCGGCCACCCCGCTGTGTCGGTGCTACCCGGTGCCGCAGCCGCCCCGGTCGCCCCGCGGAGCTCTCGGCGGCGGGTCGGCGCTGGCTCGGCGCGGAGGCTCCTGCTGAAACCCGACCCAGCGCCGCCCTCAGCCCCCCGCTCCCCCCGCTCCCCCCATCCCCGCCCCGCCACCGGAGCGCGCCGGCGGAGGGCGGCCTCCGAGCGGCCCCGGGTTGGGGTCCGGGGCGATGGGATCCCGTGGCGGGACACGAAGGGTCCGGGGTGCAGCGTCGGGGAGAACGGCTGGAGCCGGGGTAAAGAGGGATGGGGAAGAAGAAACGGGCGCCGGGAGCCCGGGGAAATGGGAAGGGATAGGCAGGAACGAGGGCAGAGCAGTGTCGGGATGGTACAGGGCAAGGAGAGGGCTGGGCAGGAGATGGAGGGAGGCTGTGCGTGATACTGGGGGCACTGGGGCCACGATCGCAGAGGCACAGCCCATTCTCTGCTCTCTGTTCCTTCCTATGCAGAGAGCCCAGAGTCCAAGTAGCTGTAACCTGTAACATGCTGGCACCTTGGCTCACATCAGGGCATCTAATGTCCGTGTGGAAGGCACTATCTCATCTGTAGTGCCTGCACTGCAAGTGGTTGGGTTTCACCAGTCTGTGATGAGTCAAACCAAGACTCTGGTGAGTGATTGTCGAGGCTTCTTCACCAGTGGCTCCTGCTTGGCTCAGCCTGGCCGCTTGAACTGCTTTTCCCTGCTCCAGCTAGGCCAGGTCCCAGAAGTACTGGTGTGTGGGTTAGAGGCCACTCTGCCTCCAGGCCAATAATCACTGCTGGACCTTCTTTTATTCTGCCTTCTTAGTAGAGAAGCTGCCAGTGACTACTGGCTATGACAGTCCATTGCTAAGTTCTTGTGCTATAAAGGTCACAGCTCAATCTCCTTCCTCAGGAAAATATCTAGGTTCTTCCACCAGTGACAACCAATTCAGAGAATATGGACAGGCTGGATCAATGGGCCAAGGCCAGTGGTATGAAATTCAATGAGGCAAAGTGCTGGGTCCTGAACAGCCCCATGAAATGCTCCAGGAGTGGGGAAGAGTGGCTGGAAAACTGCTCATGGAAAAGGACCTATGCTGGGGTGCTGATTGACAGAGCTGAACATGAGCAGCTTGCGCCCAGGCAGCCAGGAAGCCCCCAGCATCCTGGCCTGGATCAGCACCAGTGCGGCAGCAGGGCCAGGGCAGGGATTGTGCCCCTGCACTGGGCACTGGTGAGGCCGCACCTCGAATCCTGAGTTCGGCTCTGGGCCCCTCACTACAGGAGAGACATTGAGGTGCTGGAGTGGGGCCAGAGAAGGGCAGCGGAGCTGGTGCAGGGCCTGGAGCCCAAGTGTGATAAGGAATGGCTGAGGGACATGGCAGGGGGATTGGCCTGGAGACAAGGAGGCTCAGGGGAGATGTACTGCAACCTTTCAATACTTAAAGGTGGCTTAAAAGAGAGATGGGCAGGACTTTTTAATAGGGCCTGTAGCGATAGCATAAGGGGTAATGGTTTTAAACTAAAGAAGAATAGATTCAGACTAGATATAACAAAGAATTCTTTTAGTGAGGGTGGGTTACAGGGTGCTCAGAGAAGCTGTGGCTGCCCCATCCCTGGCAGTGTTCAAGGCCAGGTTGGATGTGGCTCGGAGCAATCTGATCTGGTTCAAGATGTCTCTGCTTGTTGTGGGTGCTTGGACTAGATGACCTTTAAAGGTCCCTTCAACCTTCCAATTTCTAACCTGAGGATGTAGGGGCTGAAGGAACAGAGCAGTAGGTGAAAATTGGCTGCACCTCTGGGCTCAAAGGGTAGTGATCAGTGACTCGATACGGAGTTGGTGCCTGCAAGCCAGGAAAGCACAGCAAGCATTGAACTGTGAGCCAGTGCTGTGCAGTATGGTGACACAGAGTGCAAGTTTGCAGATGACACTTGGAGGAGTGGCTGATATGTTGCATGGCAGAACTTTGGTCAAGAGAGATGTCTAGAAACTCAAAGAATTGGATTAGCAGAAACCTCATGAAGTTCAATGAGGAGAAGTACAAAGTTCTGTTCCTGAGGCAGAATAACCTGTAACTGGTCCAGGGTGGGAACCAACCGAATTGCACTCCTGCTGAAAGGAACCTGGAGGTAGGGGTAGAATCAAGAATCCTAGTTTGCTCTCGTTGCAAATGAGGCGAACAACTTCCTGCACTACACAGGAGAAGGGTGAGCAGCAAATCAAGGGAAATAATTATCCCCTCAAGCTGGGAGGTGGTGAAGCCACCCTGAAATCCCGGGTACATTCCTGGCACCCCTGTTCATGAGGAATATGTAAAAACTAGCAGAGAGGTAAGGGCCAGGCACACATGACAGGTAGAAAGAGGCACTGAAGAAGCTGGGCTTGCTCAGGCTGGTGATGAGTAGCTTAAGGGTCTTCTTAATGGCATCTTAATGCTACTTTAGGACATGTTAAAAAGATGATGGCACCAATAGAACAGTAACAATGGGCACAATTACAGCCTGGGTGATTCAGAGTGAACACTGGGGAAGGTGTTTTTCACCAGGAGAATTGTACAGCCCTGGAAAAAGCTACCCAAAGAGGCTGATCACATTTGCCATTTATTGTCATGTTTTCAAATTATCATTTCCCTTTAAAATCTGCCTTGAATCCTTCACACTACTGCAAGCAATCTGCATTTTCCATGGACATTCACTTCACTCCTCCTTTCTTCAGTAATCTGTGACGTTTGTCATTCTTCAACCCCAGGCACTGCCCCACATCATTAAACAGCCCTCCTCTCAGACTTGCAGTTTGTGCACAAGTGTTGTTTCTACTTAGGAATGGAAATCAGTGCATTCCTTTTCCCAGTAAATTCTAATTTACTATATATTCTTGATCCCCCTTGGCAAAAGAGGGGTGAACAGATCCGTATCATGTGCTTGGCCTTCAGAGAGATCTTCAACAGTCTTTCTGACATGCACATACCTTTGAAGCTGTATGCAGACTGATAGAAAAATGTAAGTTAACCTATACCTTGTAAGAGCAACTCAGATACAGAAACAAGAGCAGAAATCTGCTATTCAGCTATTCAGGGCAGAAGTTTACTGGTAGTAGTAAAGGTTGGGACAGGACTGCTGTATCACGCCTTTCGATAGAAATAACATGGAGACCAGAGTATGGAGAAGGGGGCACATTGTGAAGGTGACTCTGGATTCATCAGTGCTATGGTGAACTTGAGAAATGGCAATAATGTAGGAGCCAGTGAAACCGAGCAAACGGAGTCAGTAGTCACCGGAGCATGGCTGGGAGGTAGCACAGAAAACACACTCTGCGTACTTTGTGTTGTCCTAGAGCTACAGGCAAAAGCTGCACTGTAATGGGATGTTGTGCTCTCTCTCTCGTGTGGCTCTTCTGCCACCCTGTCCCCGATCCTGGAGTCAAGCACATCCCCACCCTGACTGGACTCTCCATGTTCTCACCCTCATCCATAGCAGGTGGGAAGTGGTCTGTCAGTTTAGCACCTTCCTGCTAGACGGCAGGCTGCTCCTGAACCAGACAGGAGCAACTAGCAGGGAGCCCGGCAGCACTAAATTGCTCGGAGGCTTCCACGCTTGCAGGCTGAAGCCTAGCTCAAAAGTCCCAAACAGGAAATCCTTCTGGGATGTGCTTAGGCTCTGATTCCCGGACATTCACAGCAAGCAAAGGCTTCCTGCATTCAGAATGGAGGTTAAAAATAAAGGAAGGCAGGCACCTGCTAGGAACATCCATGGCTGGGAGAGAGAGAAGCAGCACAACTCTCCCTGAGACAGGAGTAAGGGCTTTGGGGTGAGATCCCAAGTTTGCCTTCACCATTTGGAATGCCCTTGAAAGCCATGAAATATAAAGGAGTTGCAAAAACATTTCACCTGGGAAATGGGGCTGGTCCCTTGGCTTTGCAGCTCTGTACTCAAAGCCTGGTCAAAGGAAATGCTGCTGAAGGCAACCTGACTTAGATTGGAAGCTTACAGTGGAAGAGCTCTGCATCTCCTGCTTGTCAGGATGGACACAAAGCTCCTGTCACATAAAGGTCCTGCAACAGGCACGTTTCTGTGTTACAGGGTTTGTTCATGAGCAGCCTGGAGCCTGAATGCCAGGTCCTCCCCCTGCACTGCATGTGGTGGGCAGTTAGGGTACAGCAGGTTGAGTTTTTGCCTTCTCTTTACCTTGGAAATGTGCTGAAGCTCAGGAGTGTTGGAAGCAGCTGGACTGAGCAGTGGTCTTAACATCACACTACATTATGCCTGAAGGAAGGATGCTGAGCCATCACCTCCCCTTGCTACCCATCTTTCTCATGGTAGCCTGGTAAGGACTCCCCACAGCCTATTTTCCATGGCTCTTTTTTGTACAGTCCTAAATGATCTGAACACTCAATTGTCCACCTTGCCTCTTTTTTTAGAGGAATTCTCTATGACAGCAAAACCTGTGAAACAGTTGGGCTTAAAATGTTGCTCCTTGCTGCCTCCTTGTCTTGAACTTACATTACTTACATTACACCATCCATCTTGCAGGCTGGGAGTTCCACTGCTCATCATTTCACCTGTCCCAGGCCTGGGCTTGTTCTTAATTTTGCCAGTTCCTTGCATTCCCAACCAGCAGCTCCCTTGGTAGCTCAGCACGGGACTTCTCAAAAAGCTCATTTGGTATTATTGTAAGTTATAGCAGCATCTAAAGGTTAAGACTTCAAGTGCAGCAATAAAACAATTCATGCCCAGAAGAGAAAACAATCAAAAGTGAAGACAAGTAGGTAGATACAACAAGGAACATGGAAGGGTAAGGCTACAAGTGAGACAGCAGCTATATTCTTTGCAGGTACTTCCTAAAGAGCAGAGCAGGGGCAGATTTTAAACAGCAGGAAAAACAAACCCAGGGCTGTCAGCTGCTTTATTCCTATCCCTCACAGAGGGTTCCACTGAGCACAGGAGCCCCTGTCATGCTCAGCAGATGTGCACCTTCAGGTCCTCCCATAATGAAGACTTCATAAACCTGCCAGTCCACCGATTCAGTGCTAATTTCTCTTTGCTATTATTTAAACCCATTCTTCCTTGTACTATCTTGTACATTCTATCTTGTACTATCCAGTGTCATGAACACTGGAAATAGATCGTTCTCCTTGCAACTGTCTTTTACAAATCAAGGTGGTTCTCATATCTTCTCACTTTTCTTCAAGTTAAACTGCCCCAGAGAATTTAATCTTCACATCCTGTATTTTCTCAGCCTCCAGCCGTCTCCTCTGGACTTTCTCAGATTTGTCTACATTCTCTGAAGGGCCCTAAGACTGGTCCCAGTACTGTGGCTAAGGGCCTTATCACAGCAAAGCAGAGCCAGAAATGTTACTTCATGCATCCTGCCAGTTATATTCCTGTTTATATCATCTCATATGATGTTACATTGGTTTTGCAACAACATGCCCATAGCTGATTCATATTCAACCTGTGGCTAACTATAAACTAAACACTGAGAACTACCGTATAGATGTTTGTTTCTCAGTCTTTATCTGTACATCTTACTATTCCTACCAAGTGGATAATCTTCCTACAAGGAATAATAATAATTTTAATATTTCTATCATCAATGTTTGTTCAGTATCTTGACTAAGAATCTGTAAGGAAGTACGGACTGACCAAAGAGAAACACACAGAACAATAGGGAAATTATATTACTGCAGCTTTAGTGATGCTAATTTGATGTTCAATATTTATAAAGACTGTAGAAAACTCAAAGCAGTCAGAGTCATAAGAAGGAGTCAACATCAGCAGAACAAGTTTCCACATGGAGAACTTCAGAAAAATTAAAAATACAAGTGATTTCTAAGGGTCTGTAAGAAAGAATTTTTTTTCCACTGTGTGTAATGTTTCAATCTAGCAAACAAACAGGAGCACTGGGGTGGAATGGCCATTATACAAACTAAAGTAAAGAGCAACAGTTCAACTGAAGGAGGAATTAATCACTAGAATAACTAAGAAAAAGGCATAAGAGGTCCCTAGCAGTCCAGGTTGTCCATCTTTGGCTGAACAGGGTGCTGGGCCGTCTTGTCTCTTTCCCAAGAGAGACTGGACCAGATGATCCTTGCTGTCCCTGGCAAGACCCACTCCAAGCTGGTATCGTGGTGTTCTGCCTTTCTCAAGAGATGTGCTAGCTCAGCAGATGTTACATGGTTTGAAAAGGAGTCTCTCCTTGAGGTTCTTTGAGCTTTGTGATTCCCAAAAGGCACCCAGACCTCGTGGCTGAACTGCCCTGTGTATGCTGCTTGCCCCAGCAGACACCTTCCAGAGAGACAACTAAACTGTGTCAAACCAAAGAATGATTTTTATGACGAGAAATAGGAAGATGACAATGAAACCATTTAATGCATTTTAGTCTGTGAGCCAAGACAAAACTGAAATCAGCATTTCCAGAGCAGGGAGTTGACTGAGCTGAGCCCTGTGCTACTGACGGCTCTACTTCCTGTCCTGGCTTCTTCCATCCTCCTCTTCTGGAAGCTCTTCGTCCACGTTTCTGCACCAGGGTGACCTCATTTGGCAGCAGCCTCTGCAAACTTAGCACTGACTGAAGCGCACCATTCTCATAGGTGCCTCTTAGAAAGCTGCTCACCAAGGCCTGGACTTCCCCCCTGCTTGCAAACAAGTCTCCTTCTATTCCCCTGAAAATCAGCTGGGAGGAAGTGAGATGGGGAGGTGGTTTCCGAAATCCTGTGGATTGTGATTGCAGACAGCCTCAGGACCCGTGCAGTGGGGGTGGGGAGCACAGAAGCTGCATTGGGAATCCAGATTATTTTCATGTGAGGTGAACACATGCTTCTGATCAGCAGAATTCACAAACATGTACAAGCCTGATGGCAAAGGGCCTGTTGGAGCTTTTAAAAGGAAGAAAACAATTTGAGGAATATCCCTTCCCAAAGAACATGGGTTTCGCTTTGGAGGAGCTTTCTATATATAGTGAGGTGATTATTTCAGAATGGAAAATGTTTGTTCAGGAAGGAAAGGCTCTGAGATCAGCAGAGTCGAGTCTCACCCACAAGCTATCGACTCCACTGGACTCTTCTGCCCAGCAGCAGGGAGCTGGGAGGAGTCTGCAGGGGAATGGGACTGTCCAGCAATCCCCCACCTGTACCTGAGTGCTTGCCTCTGGAGCATGGGGTCAGGCTCTGGGCTGTCACAGAGGGGCAGGATGTGGAGTAAGATCTGATGATTCCAACAAGAAAAACACAAATGCAGAAGGTCTGACCTTCTTTTTGCCTTAGACAAATGAAGTTTATCATCCACAGCCGATGCACGCTGGGAGGCAACAAGATATCCTACCAATACACTCTGCTCCTGCACGCCAGCAAGTAAACTGGCAACAGCGCACACTGACCAAACAGCCCGTTCTAAATATGCTGCAGGCATATATAGGGTCTGAACTGCACTAAATATACCTGCCACAAATAGGCACGGGAAGCTGCGGTTCTTAAAGTAGAAAGGGTGACACACCAAGGCACCCTGCTACCCCACCGACAGGAGGGATAGGAACTGGTGTGATACATCTCCATCTAGTGGACATATATTGGTTACACAATCTTAATCCATGGGTAGCAGCCGCAGCATGGCTTGTGAGCCCGGACACAGACCAGTTTGTATGCTAAACTTACAGTGTACAAACTATTAACCTCCCCCCCAACCATTAACTTTCAGTTTAAGGTGCTATAATGTACGCAGTTTAACACAGACGTTACCATTAGGTAACATCAACTGCTCTAATGCAAGTCACATAGGTTAAGAATACCACACACTTAAAAAAGTTACAGAGATCTCCAGGTTAAACCTCAGCCATGCAGCTCCTCCACAGAAGAGTCAAGCTGGACCTAACCATCAAGTTATTCTGCTTTACATAACCCTTGAGGGACATAACTGACCTTCCAGAACGAAGAAAATGAGTTTTATGAGTCAACTTAATGAGTCTTAAATATCTAAAAATAAGCCAGGCCACTGTGAGGCTCTGGGAGAGGGAAGAAGGGAGAGGTAACCCAGGAGGAATATCATGATCTTACACAAGCAAGAAGACAGGGGATCAGGAGACACAATGCCCACCTAGAGTCAAATCTGGCAAGAACTATGAAGTGCAACAAGAGAGCCTTCTGCAGTGGCATCAGCAGCAACAGGAGACTGACTAAGGAAAACACGGGTCCACTGCTACCAGCACCCTGGTGACAAAGAACACAGAGAAGCAGCCTTCAGGAGTCCCTGTCGTGTAAGATCACCACATTTGTCAGGCACAATTTGCACTTAGTGACACTGTGTTGGCTGTCACTCATCCCCTCCGTATTGTCCATGTGCCTTAGCATAGTCTCCAGGAGGATCTGCTCCATGACCTTGCTGGACACTGAGGTGTGTCTGACCAGCTTGCAGTTACCCAGATCTTCCTTTTTCCCTTTTTAAAAATGGGGGTTAGGTTTCCCCTTTTCCAGTCAGTGGGAACTTCAAATATGATGGCCAGTGCCTTAGGAACTTCACCCACCAGTTCCCTCAGGACCCACAGATGCATGTCACCAGGTCCCATAGATTTGTGCACTTTCAAGTTTCTTAGATGACCTCAAACCTGATTTTCTCCTAAAGTGGCAGTTCTTCATTCTCCCAGTCCTTGCCTTTGCTCTCTGATACTATTATATATTATTGGTCATAACAGACATGCCTCTTTTTTCCATGTTTCTTTACTGCATTCCTCACCTAAGGCACATCAGAGAGGTTTTACAATGCTGCCTAATGAATTTCTGAAAGGTGCTTAGATTTGTAAGGAAGGCAGTTATGTATATATATAACTGTATATGTATGTATATACACACATATAACTGTTAATTTCCAGTTTTGTAAACTGGAAATTGCACCTTGTCTGCCCAAAGGCAATTTAGTGGCTACCAAAGACTTTTGTCATCAGTCATAGATAGGATCCTTCCCTGTTCATGTTCATCAAGAGAATATCTTAGAGGAGAAGAGGATCATAAACTTTGAAAATTTAAATTTAAAATCACACTAGGGCTTGTGGAAAAAATAAAACAGAAGGAGAAGCTGATACTCTGCCTTTAACATCTGTGCCTCCATGCAATAGCTGTGACTTGTACAGTCTGCAGTTACAGAAAGTATCATGCAATTTAAACGGAAAGAGAAAAAAACATACCATGTAGGTGCTACTAAAGGTGTCCTAAGAAGTGCTTAACCCAGCTGGTTACTGGAGGTGTTCGAGGTCAGGTCAGATGGGGTTTTGAGCAATCTGATCTAGTGAAAGATGTCCCTGCCCATGGCAAGGAAGGTTGGACTAGATGATTTTTAAAGGTCCTTTCTAAGCCAAACCATTCTGATTCTATGATTTTATGACTCTGATTATTCTTCCTGATGCCAGTGTACTAGATGACTGTCCTCTTACTGTTGAGTGGGAATGACAGTGTTTTGTGCTGTTGGAAAGCCAGCAGAATCCTAGAATCCTAGAATAGATGAAGATGAAAGGAATACCTGAAGGACTTCTAGTCCAGTTCCTTTGTTCAAGGCAATGTCAACTACAGCAGGTTGCTTAGGACTGTGTCCATTTTCGTTCAGAATATCAATAAGGCAGGAGACTACACAATATCCCTGCATAACCTGATCCAGTGTTTTACCTCCCTCACAGGAGAAAATCTTTTTGTATGTTTAGATGGAATCTTGTGTTTCAATTTGATGGTGTCAGTGAGGTGGGATACCTTAAGGAACAGTGGGAAAAGTGGTTTATGTCCATATAACTGTTCTCCACAATAAATGAAGGAAAAACAGGACATAGAAAAGTAAAGGAAATAATGCTGAAAACTGAGGAAGTTCATTACAGTCCTTGGTTTTGCTCAGATTTATTTCACAATCAGGGATTGGGTACCTCCAAACCAGAATATATATGGTCATAAGAAGGATTGAATCACGGAGTAATTGAAGTTGTAAGGGACATTTACAACTAATCCACCTCCCCTGCTCAAAGCAAGGACAACTAGACCCTTCCTAAAGTTCAAGCAAACAATAACCACTGCTCTCCCCTTGTATGTCCAGTCATCTCATGGTAGAAGGACATCAGGTCAGTTAAGCTTTGCTGGCTGCTCCTGTTCACCTTCTTGCTTCCTTGGAAATAGTTTACAGGGACATTTGCTCCATCAGCTTCCCAGAGGCTGAGGTGAGGCTGATCAGCCTGTAGCTCCCTGGATCTTCTTTGCCTTTCCTGAAGACAGGAGTGATAATTGCTTTCTTCCAGTCCTCAGGAACACCCCAGGCACCAAGACTTGTAAAAGATAACGGAGAGTGGCCTCATAGTGCTGGCATCCAGCTCCCTCATCACTCGTGGGTGCATTCATTCAGGTCAGATTCAGTCATTTCTTTCCTCTCCATGAATTCAAAGCTAGCTTGAGCTTCAGTTTACATTGAAGTGTAAAGTGAAGTTCACTACTGGTTTTTTTTTTGTCTGGGCAGTCCCATAATCATGGAAATCTTTGCATTTGGCTCTGTTAAGAGCAAACTTGTTTGAGAGGATCCAGTTTACTAGTTCACTGTTTCTTACTTTTTCAGTGTATCATCTACAACTTTATCAGCAATGACTTTACTTTTAAATCACCAAAACCACTGAAGCAACACTGACCCTCAAATATTCCTTCTGACAAATTTTCTCACTGAGACATCTTAATATATTTAAAGTAAGTTTAGACAGATGCATCATGTTTTAATGGGAATATGAAGAAGTATTGAACTGTGGCTGCCCATCATCATGACAGTGAGCATACAGAGACTAGTAATGGGAATCACATTCGTATTGAGGTTCAACTGTATGTTGCTGTATTACACTTACATTGTGATTTCAGTATATGCTGTATCCCTCTGCTAAACAAATCCCAGTGTAATGTCAGATACCTTCGAGTAAGTAAATCTTTTGGCAAACGGTTTTAAACCCTCCTTTAATAGTGTGGCATATCTAAAAGAACTTGGTCAGAGAGTATCAGACCCTGACAACTGACCAAGCAAAATAGACATGGCTTTCCTGAACTGACGGCCCCAGTATGAAGTAGGGGATACAGACAAACTGGATTGATCTAAAACCCCAAAGATAAGCAGCATTTGAATTTTTGCCCTGCAGCAATGTCAACTGGCAGTGCTGCGTTGCACTGCTACTTGTGCATGAAGAGCTCTCAGAAATCACAATCTATCTGTTGCTACTTGGGACTCATAATAGACTCATAATATTGTTGCTGCTTGGGACTCGTAATAGATCATCCCACAGAGATCCCATTATCCCAAATATCTACATGATGTGTAGACACATGAAATTAGACTGCAGGTCTTAGAACTGCAAGACAGAATTCAACAAAATTCAAGGATTGGAGGTTTTCAAGGAGCAGAATATTCAGTGTTACAATAACATGGATTGCAAAAAAAAACAAACCACAAAAAAACCCAAAGCTTTAATTGTGGGAATGTGTCTGCTTTCAGCATAAGTCAAATCTGTACCCTGCAAACAGAAAAGGAGGGAGCTGGGAAGGGGAAATAGAGAATTTCTAAGTTACATAATTACTAAGTTATGTAAAAGTGAAGCCAAGGAAAAAGAAAGAATAAACCCCTGACAGCACAAAAGCATAAAAATGGCATGCTTTTGGCTTTGAAGTAAATTAAGAACAAAAGAAATCCAGCATAGAGCAGTTTTGTGAATTTATGTTATATGAAGATAGAAAAACTTTTAGTGATGCCAAGAAGGAATAGTTGGTCAAAATTCTCTTTTACATGTGTGAGATACAAGATGAAAACATTAGAAGATAATTAACAGTAGTCTAGCAATAATAAATGGCTTATAAGATCAATGGGCTAAACTGATTTGCACATACAAGTACAAAGAAGTTCACTGAGGAGATCTATAGCTCCTTGATACTGCATGAGCATGGGGCTTGAACCTGATGATTTCCAAAGGTCCCTTCCAACCTCAACCTTGCTGTGATTCTGTAGTTCTATGGCTACCATAGAATGGTTTGGGCTGGGAGGGACCTTGTAGCTCCTCCAGTTCCAACCCCCTGCCACAGGCAGGGACCCCTTCCACTGGAGCAGCTTGCTCCAAGCCCCTGTGTCCAACCTGGCCTTGAACACTGCCAGGGATGGGGCAGCCACAGCTTCTCTGGGCACCCTGTGCCAGCGCCTCAGCACCCTCCCAGGGAAGAGCTTCTGCCTAAGAACTGAAAAATTCTGCAGACTTTGGCCCTCCTCTGGCCTCGCTCCAGCAGCTCCACGTCCCTCTTGTGCTGCTGCCCCAGAGCTGGATCAGGGCTGCAGGGGGGGGTCTCCCCATAGCGCAGCAGAGGGGCAGGATCCCCTCCCTGAGCTGCTGCTCACGCTCTGGGGGTGCAGCCCAGCACATGGGGCGGGGCGGGTGGGTGGTGTCTGGGCTCAAGTGCACCCTGAAGCAGGGTCATGAGGAGCTTCTCATCATCCAACACCCCAAGGCCTTCTCCCCAGGGCTGCTCCAGCCCCTCTCCCACAGCCTGTGTGGGTGCTTGGGATTGCCCTGACCCAGAGGCAGGACCTTGCAATTGGCCTTGTTGAACTCCTTGAGGTTCACATGGTCCCACCTCTCCAGCCTGTCCAGGTCCCTCTGGATCCCATCCTTTCCCTCCAGTGTGTCAACTGCACCACACAGCTCAGGGTTGTCAGCAAACTTGCTCAGGGTGCTCAATCCTACTGGCCATGTCACTGACAAAGATGTTAAACTCACGTTAGACCAAAGATCCATCTAGCCCAGTGTTCTCTCTTTGACAGCACAGACCTAGAAAAACATGAAAACAGAAGAAGCATATCATGACATTTCCACAGAACACCACTAGCAGCTTTGTGCACAGACCAGGATGCGCTCTTTGCTTTTACGAGAATGTGAAATACAGTTTCATGCTAGCTTGATTTTTGAAACAGGCAAATTACTGAGGACCTGGGCATAAATTTTCTCACATTAAAAATTGTTCTTTCGTTTTTGTCACAAGTTTAAGAAGTGGTCACTGCATGTATACAGAGGATGTGAAAGGCACTCTGCATAAAGGTGGACATCAGTCAAAAAGGTAAAACATCCACTGGGTCTGTTCTTGATCTGGAGACTCTGAGCTCATCCTGCACAGAAGGAGGGCAAGCATTAATTCTGTGGGTATATCCTGATCATCACTGAGGGATGCTCAGCTACACTCTGGTGCTGCCGCAGGGACTGTAGTAGTTTCTTTGCAGCAGTTCACAGAACCATTTGCTAGAGACAGAAAAAAGCTCCCTGGCCAGTGAATGACACCCACTGGTAATGCAGGGCTATGCTGTTTCCAGTTCAAACGCTTTTGAGCTACACCATAGAATTTTGTAGCAAGTCACCTTCTACTTCTCCAGAGTCCCTCCTGTTGGAAGAGACTCTTTTATAACACTCCTTGTTTCTGTCTTTACTGTTGTGACATAATTCCTCTTGTTGCAATTCCTCTGTGACTCTTCACTGTGTGGGTCTTTTTCTTAGAACAGCAGCTCTTCAGGAGTTGCCCATTAGATGCTGCAAGATTAATTTGTCACACTCAGGTACTGACCTGTCAGGAGGCAGAGCATTTCAGAATGGTCTTTTATTAAGGCTGACTTGAATATTGTGTGCCACTGCTACAGCTGTGAGGCTCTTGATCTAATGTGAATGTGGCTAAGAAAATGGGTGTGAGTAAGAAGGCAGAACAGTGGATAGCTATCACTGTTCATTCGGGATAGGTTTCTGTGTGAAGCATCTCTCCAGGCTGACACTCAGAGAGACAGTTTGCTTATGCTTCTGCTTCCCAAAGTATGCTGTGTTAAGCTAGATGCTCTTTGATATCATCTGCTCCTGGCATTCCCTTTCTTCCGTGCACACTGAAAGATGCCTGAGACTAGACTGAGGTCTTCAACACTCATTTTTCCTAGTCTAGACACGTGGATGTGCTTCACCAGTTACCTCTAACACTGAAAGACGGCTCACAGAATTTTCAATGCTTTTTTTTTGGCCTCAATTTTTAATGCTAACGATAGACCTTGGGCTGCCCGGTCCTCTCAGCTGGAGGACCATGACTGTGGAACAGTGACCTTCCTTTTATGGGCACTGAAATTGCTACTGAGAGGCATTTAAAGGGCAGTGCAGTTATCAGGTGCAGTCAAAATGGGCTCAAGAGGTGAAAGTCCTGTCTGATTAATTTGATACCCTTCTATGAGAAAGTCACCTGAAGTGGTGGATGTAGCTTTTCTGAGTTTTAAGGGTTTTGATATTGTCCTTCACAGTATTCTGGTCAAGTTGCCCAACTGTGAGATGAGCAAGTACACAGTGTGCTGGGTGAACAACTGGCAGGGATCAAAGGGATATAGTGAATAGGGCCACATCTGGCTGGTGACTGGACACCAGTGGTGCTCCTCAGGGCTCAATCTGAGGGCAGCTCTGTTCAATATTTTATAAATGATCTGGATGCAGGAGTTGAATGAACCATTGGTAAGTCTGCTGATGATACTAAACTGGGAGGTGCTGCTGACTCTTGAGGAACATGAGGCCTTGCAGAGGTGTCTAGATGGACTGGAGGACTGGGCAGTCATCCATGGCATGAAGTTTAACAAAAGCAAACCCCATAATCTGCCCCTGGGATGCAGTCATGCCAGACACAAGTATAAATTAGGAGAGGAGTGGCTGGAGAGCAGCCCTGCAGAAAGGGGCGCAGGGATGTTGGTTGTCAGCAGGGTCAACAGAGCCAGCACTGTGCCTGGCACCTGAGAGGGCAAACTGCACCTTGGGATGCACCAGACACGGTATAACCAGCCAGTCAAGAAGAGGAGATTGCCCTGCTGTATTTTGTGATGGTGCAGCCTCACCTTTGGTACTGCAAGCAGTTCTGGGGTATCACAATTTAAGAAGGACGTGAACGTGCATGATGATACTTGATGATACTTGAACGTGTCCATGCTGGCCCACCTCATCAACATGTATATGCTGGAGAATGGGGTACGGGCTCCATGTCCTGCTTGGGCTTGGGGGAGCTCAAGGGGCAATTCTGGAGGGCAGCAAAGATGATGAAGGGGCTGGAAGACATGTCCTGTGAGGAGAGGCTGAGGACCCTGGGTTTGTCTAGCTTGGAGGAAAGGAGGCTGAGCGGTAAATTCCTTGCTCTCTGCAGCTTCCTGAGGAGGGGATGTGGAGGGGGAGGTGCTGATCTCTTCTCCCTGATATCCAGGGACAAAATGTGTGGTAACGGTTCAACGCTGCTTCAGGTGGAGGTTTAGACTGGACATTGGGAAGCATTTCTTTACAGAAAGGGTGGTCAGACACTGGCACAGGCTTCCTGGAGGTGGTTGATGCCAGTCAGTGTTGAAGAGGCAACTTCAGTACCTCTTCATTAAGGACAATGCCCTTAATGCCTTAATGCCTTAACTTTTGGTCAGCCTTGAAGTAGTCAGGCAATTGGACTAGAGTAGAAGGTCCCTTCCAAGTGTTACCAAACTACTATAAAATAGTAGGTTTTGGTTTCATTACTGGCAAAGATGACTCTTCCCAGCACTTTCCCAGTTCTATCCAGTCCAGTGTCCAGATCTGTGCTTAGAGAGGGAACATATCCAACTTCACTCACCTAAGACACACTTGAGATGTGCAGTGGCATCAGCATCCTCTGCCACAGCCACATGACAGAATGAACAACATGCAGCTTTTAGAGTTCTGAGAAACATTACCCCTAACCTACTTTACCCACAACTACAGGTCTTCTGCTTTGTGGCTACTATTGACTCATTACTTCTTCAATAAAAAAGGACATAAAAAGGACATGGAGCTGTGGGAGCAAGTCCAGAGGAGGCCACGAGGATGCTCAGGGGCTGGAGCACCTCCTGTATGGAGCCAGGCTGAGAACATTGGGGCTGTTCAGCCTGGAGAAGAGAAGCTGCGTGGAGACCTCAGAGCAGCTTCCAGTGTCTGAAAGGGGCCTCCAAGGGTGCTGGAGAGGGACTGTAGTGATAGGACAAGGGGTGATGGGTTCAAGGGGAAGTTCAGGTTGGAGATAAGGCAGAAGCTCTTCCCTGTGAGGGTGCTGAGGTAATGGCACAGAGTGCCCAGAGATGCTGTGGCTGCCCCATCCCTGGCAGTGTTCAAGGCCAGGTTGTCAGAGCCTTGGGTGACATGGTCTAATGTGGGGTGTCCCTGCCTGTGGCAGGGGGGTTGGAACTGGATGATCTTAAGCTCCTTTCCAACCCGAACCATTCTATGAGTCTATTAAAATATAAGGTTTAAGTGCCATTTACAGAAAATTAGCACATCTTGCAGCACTTGCTCTGTGCCTGAGTGCCTTTGTGCATCACAGGTTTTATGACTCATATTGTATCCTATAGCCTTGGAGGCTGAAGTCCAGAACCCAATGTGCTACAGACTCACTATTTGTTGTAAAAATACCGTGTTCCCTTCTAAAGCGAATGATGAGTCACACAAATTCTTTAAAATGCTTCACTTGTGATTCTCAGAACATGTTACCTGAGATTACAATAACAGAATAAAGTAGGTAAGAAATTGCTGCGTTTGTGATGGGGAGAAGAAAGAGGAGAAGAATGAAAGCAAGGCAGAGAAAGAAGAGATTATTTCTTGTTCCTCTCCTGTGGGAGGAAGCAGAGAGCTCTTACAAAGAAAGAGCTGAAAGCAGGAGAAGGAAAGAGTTTGAGGAATGAGCTAAACCAGGCTAAAGAAACCTGAAATTGAGGACAAGGGAGTAAACAAAACTTTTAACCTTCCCATTTTAAACTAGGAAGATGGCAAAATGGCGGTGGGAGGAAAGACGGTAAAGTGGCAGGATTCAGACTTTATGGGGGTTTGTTAATACCAGTGCATGAGGTGAGAGAGACCCCAGGAGTATGTAAAGGCTGATGACTTACAGGGTAGAGCTTGTAATGGAAGAGAAGGGGAAAACAAATTAAGGGTAGAGGACAACAGAGCATGAAGAGAATTAGCTGGCGGAGACTGGTGACAGCAACACTGAAAAGCTGAACACAGCACTGCTCTGTAGAGGGAAAGAGGGAAGGAGGCAGGGTAGGGGAAGAGGCAACAATGGAAAAACAGCAGTGCAGCATTTCCCACAGTCTGACCCAATTCAAGCAACATGATCCATCAGGAGTTTAGACCTTGAGAAATGTGAAATAAAGGCATCAAAGTCTCTGAAGGACTCAGGACACAGACAGGGAGGCAACAACGATGCCAGGGACAGATGCATTTTTTACAGAGGGTATTTCAGAAACAGCAGAAAGCAAGGTGATGTTAAAATCAGCAACATGACCTGCTGGGCAAACAGAAAAAGGTGGAAAGAAATATTAAACAAACTAAGGGGGAGGGAAAGAAGTAGCAGCTTTTGCAATAGGGATGCAGGATTTAGATTCATACTTACAATGGTAAAGCAAAAACAAGCAGAAAAAGGATCTAGCAAAGTTAATGTGAACTACTAACAGTTAAGGGGAGAACAAGCATCAGCAAGACAGAAGGAATACAAAATATGGGAATGGCACATAAAGAACCATCCCTCAAAGCATCTGAAGGATGAAGAGCAGGCAGGAAGCTGAGGGAAGCTGAGCAGATAGTTTTCATAGCAGGACCCCAAATTGCTGGACTGTACCATGCTGCCCTGTAGAACAGAGCAAGGCAAGGCATAAAAACAAAGAGATGAACATCTTCCACGTTTGCAACATTCCCTGCTAGGGCATCAACAGCAATGGCCCAACCTCTACCTTAGTCCTCTGGACAGGTAAGAAGGACAAGCCCAGAGTGCCATTCTCCACAGCACAATGTCACCTCAAGCAGAGCTGAGAGATGGGACAAAAGAAAGAAAAGCCTGCTGCACTTCCGTTCCTCAGCAGTGCTTGCTTTACTCTATTGCTCCAAGTCTGGCAGAAGGAGTCCAGTCCTTGTGGGAAGAGCTCCATTATGGATCTTAGTATGATCTGGCCTCATCCTCCAAGGACCCTTTTCCCATGGGGTGAGAACATGCTCCATTCCTGCAGCTCTTCTCACTGCAATAGACTGGGCTGGGACTGCACTGTTCATCAGCTCCTGCAACTACAGGCAGCCTGGCTGCTCTGCACTGATGGGAGATAATCAAAACCTTCCTTGGTGCTGCTTTCTCCACTCAGAATAGAAAGTGCCTCCCTCTCCATTCCCATCCCAGAACAAAGTTTCTGGTAAGTACAGATGACACCACAAGAAAGCAGGGGCCAGCATAATTTATATTGTTTCCTTGCTTGCCATCTATGTGTGAGGCCCCAAAGTGATGACATTGTGGCTCAGATGCTATAAACAAGGCCAAATTCATGGACCAGAGACTCCCTGGAGTCTAGCAAAATGTCTGTGTTAGGTTATGTGTTCCTGGGAGCAGAGATAATAGCAGGATAAAGCTGAGAGAATGGGAAGTTGCAAAACTGGGGATAGGGACACTGGAGAGAGACTTTTCCTTTGCTAGTCCTGTTCATCTGAGCCTCCTAGGAAGAAAACGGTGAATGTGATTCTGGTTTTAATATCATATGGATGAGAAATTCTAATCTGGGGAAAGCAGCACTATGTCTGCTGGCAAACATGGCAATATAACACTGGTGATCCTTGAAACATCAGGAAATTGGTAAGAAATAATGTCACCTGCCAGAGCAACACAGAAGGTATCACAGACCTTGGACCCTGGCAAAATTTACTCACAGTCCAGATACAGATTTGACTTCATTTTCTAGAAGTCCTTTTGTAGTTCCATCCTGGTTAATTTTACAACCATTTTTAAACTAAAGAGATTCAAACCAGAACTCCTTTTGACTCCTTTCAAACCAAATGGGTTTGAAAAGCTGATCCCAGAACACTAACATTATGCCAGTAATTATTATACTAATGAAATATATGTACGCAATACCAACCCTTTGCAGCTGAACTACATGATTGTTGTAGGTACTTTCCAAATGAACTATTCATGCTATTCCATTCCATTCCACTCCATTCCATCCTATGATGCTGTCCTTTTTATATACTATTCAAAACACCTTTTGGTCTAGCTATTTGTCTAGGATCAGTGTTGGGACCAGTCTTGTTCAACATCTTTGTCAGTGGCATGGACAGTGGGATTGAGTGCGCCCTCAGCAAGTTTGCTGATGACACCAAGCTGTGTATGCCAGTTGATACCCTGGAGGGAAGGAATGCCATCCAGAGGGACCTGGACATGCTTGTGAGGTGGGCTGATGCCAACCTCGTGAAGTTAAACCATGCCAAGTGCAAGGTCCTACACCTGGGTTGGAGCAATCCCAGGCAGAGCTACAGGTTGGGCAGAGAAGAAATTCAGAGCAGCCCTGTGGAGAAGGACCTGGGGGCGGTGGTCAATGAGAACATGAACACGAGCCAGCTTCAGTGTGTGCTCGCAGCCCAGAAAGCAACCGTATCCTGGACTGCATCAAAAGGAGCGTGACCAGCAGGTCCAAGGAGGTGATCCTGGCCCTCTGCTCTGCTCTCGTGAGACCTCACCTGGAGCATTGTGTGCAGTTCTGGTGTCCTCAACATAAAAAGGACATGGAACTGTTGGAACAAGGCCAGAGGAAGCCACGAGGATGATCAGGGGCTGAAGCATCTCCTGCATTAAGACAGCCTGAGAAAGCTGGGGCTCTTTAGCCTGGAGAAGAGAAGCTGTGTGGAGACCTCAGAGAAGCTTCCAGTATCTGAAGGGGGCCTATAGGGATGCTGGGGAGGGACTGTTCATTAGGGACTGTAGTGACAGGACAAGGGGTAACAGGTTAAAACTGAAAAGGGGAAGTTTAGATTGGATCTAAGGAAGAAGTTCTTTACTGTTAGGGTGCTGAGGCACTGGAATGGGCTGCCCAGGGAAGTTGTGAATGCTCGATCCCTGGTGGTGTTCAAGGCCAGGTTGGACAGAGCCTTGGGTGATACGATTTAGTATGAGGTGTCCCTGCTCATGGCAGGGGGGTTGGAACTACATGATCTTAAGGTCCATTCTAACCCTAACTATTCTATGATTCTATGATTCTATTTCATCAAACTGAGAACTCATACTCTGTTGGTCATCTAATGTAATTGATAAATCTTTCCTACTTTACAGGACCCAGCCACCAATTTGTAACCACGAACTGCTCTGTGGGTCTCCCCTAGAAACAATGCTGCTGGCCGACAGTGACCCACTGTGAAATACAGCAGTGGAGTTTAAACCAAAAGCTTCATCAGAATCACCACTCAGTGTTTAATCAGCTCTTCATGTACTATGGACAAATGCCTTACAGAAATCCCTTATCTATCTCTGATGAGCCAAAATTCCTTGTTTTTTCCCTCATGCTTCCCCCTCCACCTGCCTCCCCTGCATTGGAGGTATGAAATTTTGTCTTCTATCCATTTTACAGACAGGGAATTGATACAGAGATTTGAGGAGGAAACAATATGAGAGACAGATCTTTTGAGGCTTTGAAATCACCAAAGGAACTCTGAAACAGACTGTGTATAATGTTTGCATGTGGGGAGAAAAACAAGGCAGGGTCTTTTTTCTAAAATACAAAAGGAGCCTTGATATGCTTCAGCCTGCTGATTCAAGCAGCACTACCATACATCAGGCCTTTAAACAGAGGCAGAAATGTCCTTCAATGGAATTTGAAGGCTCCTACCTTGCTCATACCTCTCTGAAAAAAATCCACATTGGACAGTAACTCAAACTGGAGTTTGACCTGTTCAGAGAGAACAAGCAAACTGAGCTGGTATGATAAGGTGTTTGAGTAGCGTGAACACGTGTACTACAGCCTAAGGTGCCATATCAGTCTCTCAGAAGCATCATGGGTGCTTTACCCCAGTCATGTTCATTCACAAGACACAGAGGATCACTGAATGTAAACACACCACCACGTTTGGGAACGTGCTACTGAGAATGGAGAAAGCAACAGGCAGCGGAGGAGCTCTGTGGTGGGTAAGGAGATGAAGAGAGCCTCCCACCATGCAGACAGAAGCAGAGAGGTCAGTATCACTTGGGAAGTGTAGGAGCATCCCTCCTGCAAGGAGGAGACTTCAAGACATTTTTCAGAAAGCTGTCAGTTTTCAGAGAGAGATGACCATGGCAGTGCCTGAGGTAAGTCTCTTGGAATGGATAACATCATTTAATGAAGTTCTGAATTATTAACAAGGAGATTTTAAAAGACCACAGTGTTACTTGGGAATAAAACAGGGAAGCAGACCTCCTAGAATATCAACATATCTAGTTGTTGTTGGTATTCCAAACAGACATCATTATCTTGCTTAGAAATGTATCTTGGTTGTATAGTTAATGGCAATCCTCACCCCCTCTTATGCTGTGCGCTCAGCCCTTCCACTAATTTGCCCAGGACTGACAGTTCTTCCTTACAGGAAGAAGCACAGATTCTGTGTTGCTGAGTCAGCCGATAGAAAGACCCAAACTTCCCTGGCCCACCTAAATTGAAACCGGCATCTGGATCCCATGGATACAGAATACTTCCCTGTGAGAGCAACACCTCCCATTTAATCGGTGATTTTGTTGAGTGGTGCTGATGTCCCACCTTCCACGCTGTGCAGCTTTGCTGTGCTGCGTTCTCCGGAGAACTCCCTGTTACTCATTTGGGGCTCTCTGACATCAGCTCTGGGGTCAGGCAGGCAGGGCTGTGCCTGTCCCTTGCCCACTCCCAAACACAAAGGCCTATAGATAGCTGCTGCAGCAAATGCTTCTCATTATGGGCTCCCCTCTCCTCAGAGTGCCCGTCCAGTTGGGGGAGGGAGTAGGATGGGGCCCCCAGATGCCTGTGCTGCTCTGCTATGTGTTTTTTGTTATTTGGGGCAAGTTGTGAATTCCTCACAAGCTTCGAATGTCATGCAGAGCCCCAGGGGAATCCTCAGAGAACTGGGAGGAGCAACCAGGCAGGGGAAGGTTGCCCATGCACATCAGGCAAGAGGCATCTCCACCTCCATGTGAAGATGTCCAAACCAGAGGGAAGTGCCAGGTCTATGACAGCCATTGCTCTGTGCACAGCATCCATCCCCTCTTAAAAGCTTTCTGCTTCCCACTAGCAGAACTTCCTTAGCTAGCCTTAGTCTGGCAAAACACAGCCCAAGAGGTGACAAATTTGTTTGGCTTGGAGTCAGTGGCTGAAAGGTAAAGAAACAATTTCAGATTAAGACTAACTGTGGATCAAGAATAAATGGATATAAAATGGCCATTTATACATGCAGCAAGAAATTTGGAGGTTTCCATCTACTTACAGCAATCAGGCTCCAGAACACCCTTCCAAAATAAGAAGGACATAGAAACGAAAATACCACCTGCACACCACCCTCTCATGCTTTGCCAAGGGAATCTGATACAGAGGCTCCCTTCCTGGAGGACACACGTGGTGCCTTGAACTAAGGACAGGAAATGAACCCCCCAGCAGCACCCTCCTGTTTGGGTCTGTGTTCATGTGCTAAACCCAAGATGCCCAGTAAATGTTTCAGGGTCAGCTTACGGATTGTTACCGATATAGAAATGTAGGACTGCGAAAGACTTTCTGGGATGGGAGGATGAGTTCAGAAGCCACTTCTCAGCTTGCTGCCATGTGTTTAATTCCATCATAATTCTCAGGACACTAGTACCATCAGAAATCCTGCAGCATCCGAAGTGCCAGCAGGATGGGCTAGCATTCCCTGCAAGTCCTAACTTGTAACTAACTCAAAACATCATTTCCAGATCCCAGAGATGTGACGAGATTGACAAAGTGATGAGCAGCCAGCAAAAGGGAACCTGGAGGCGCAGGCAGCCCTGACTGATCTCTGCAGAACTGCGCACACATCTGGAGTACAAATAGAAGTACAGGAGCTACCTGTGTGTGTCCTGCCCTGCGCCTGCAGCAGCAAGGACCGGCTGCTTCAGCTACACCAGGAGTCACCTGAAAGGCAACACTGACACAACATGCCTCAGGGGAAAATCTGTACGTGGGTGTTGATAAAATGCTAGCACTGGGCTGAGGATTGAGCTTTCGAACAGCGTCACGGTTAGAAATAACCGTACTGACCCTTCCCTATAAAAGTGTCATTTTGAGACCGTAACTTATTTTTAATGCCCAGAATACTAATTTGTGGAGTGGACATGGAACAGGACAGTGACCACGGTGCTCGTGACACCTGACACAGCCCAGGCTACCGCGGCTCCTTTGCAGCTCCAAGTATAAATCCTGAAGACAAACAGCTTGAAACATTCGCTGCACTCAGCCCAGCGCCCGCCACTGAGCCCTGCACCCCCCGAGGACCTCGGCATCCCGCCTCAACGGGCACCTCGCCGGAGACACGGGCACCCTGCCCTGGGAGCCCTACACCCTCCGGGCACCCCGCGCGGGACACGAGCACTGTAGCAGCGGGCGGGGCGGGCCCGGCAGGGGGCGCGCTCCACCGGCAGCTCCTCACCGCTAACGGGCCTGTGACTGTTTGTACGAGGTGCTGCGTCACTTCCTGCGGCCGCCTTCCGGTCTTGGCGTCAAAGCGGGAGGAGGATGGGCCGTGGGCGCCCCGGAGCTCCGCGCGCCGCCGCCGTGAGTGATCTGAGGCCAGGACCCGGCGGGTCTCTACGGGACCCCGACCCGGGGGTGGGGCTCGGGCTCGGGCTCGGTTTGGGGGTCGGGGGGAAGCTGGGACGTGAGCAGCGTTCGGCGGCGCCGGCGGGGACGGCCCTTCCTTCTCCTCACCCTGCTCTCGGAGTCCCCTCGGTGCTGCCTGGCCCCGCCAGGCCCGGGCGCTTCTGGGCCTGCGGTGTCGGTCGGAAGTGCCGGGACCTTACGCCAGCGCCGTGTCCTTGTCCCGGCAGGTCCAGGGCACCGGCGGCAGCAGCGCCGTCAGCAAATGCTCAGCGGCGGCGCGGGGCTACATCCAGGATCGGTTCCTGCGGCTCCTGGTGGGGCGGCGGGGGCGGCGGCGAGCCCCGCTTGTCCACCGGTGAGCAGCGGGGGCTTCTCCGGCGGCCGGGCCCGGGTGCCTTTGCAGGGGGCCATGGCCGGCTCACAGGCGGCAGAAGGGATCCGCTGGTCCCCCAGGCTCTCGCGGTGTCAGTTCTGGTCAAGGCACAGCTTTTTAAAGTGTGTTTGGGGACACGAGCATAGTGAGCGGCAGCGCGTGGAGTGCATCTCTTGGTGTAATCTCTGCAGACTGTTGGTAGCATTTTACACGGCTTAGGAGTGAAAACTGGGAGCTTTATCTGGAGAAAAACATGTCACCGGACTGGTTCCTAGCTCCAGTCTTCGCTGCTGCTGGAAAGTGCTGTAGACATGATTTGAAAATGAATGTACCACAAAGGTTAGCATGTTAGTCTTTTGCTCAAGAACGATACAACTTTACTAAGGTGGCTCAGGACAGCAGTATTATCTTTTGAATCGGTGGTGTCTGACCACTAGCTCTTCTCTGGAGCTTTGCATGAATATTTTAATGTGGTTAAAGGGTTCTGTGCTGATGTGGAAGTGGAGTTTACATAAGAAGAGGCTAATAGCTTAATGCAGTCAGAATGACTGTGAATCACTAAAGGAGTTTCATTTGAGGTGTGTTGAAGCAGAGCTTGCAGGCCTGTGAAGATGAGTGTGGCCATCAGGTCAGGAGTTAATTTCATATTGTTATGGCATCTGATTTGGGGCAGGAACTTGGTTATTGGCTACCCACGTAAGGGTTATCCATAGTCTTGTTGCATAAAGCCCTTAGTGAGTGCTGGAAATCTGTATTTATTAACAAATGCTAGATGGACAAACTCATCAGACATCTCCCAGTGCATGGCTATAAATGTAAACTCAGTGTGTAGAAAGCAAGAGGGGAAAAAAAGAGTTTTGTGAAGTGGGGGGTGCCAGTGCTGGAGAAGCAGCATTCCTGATTACAGCTGAATTTCATTCCACAGGGGTTATTACATCCGTGCCCGTGCTGTAGATCACTGTGTTCAAGACTTCCTGCTGAAGACCCAAAGCCACCCTAGGACACAGGTGCATTTCTCTTGTCTGGGTGTACTGGCAGTTTCTGCTGTGTGCTTGACTAGTCTTTCTGGCATCTTGCCACAGAAGTAGCTTCTTGGTGCATCTGTTGTGACCCTTTCCCACAAGAGCACAGTCTGCCTGGCACTACTGTGCCTGGCCTTTGTTGCTTTGACAGACCTATCTGGGAGGGGGCAATACCTACAAACATTTCTTCTACCTCTTGCAGGAGCTTGCCTGATTTTGTCACTCTGCAAGTGATGTTATTGAATGCTTTTCACACCTGGATGGTCAGGATATAACTTTTTATGGTGCCTTCTCTGTAGATCTTGTCTTTAGGTGCTGGCTTTGACTCGTTATACTTCCGTTTGAAGGACATGGGTCTTCTGCATCGCACTATAGTATATGAGGTGGATTTCCCAAATGTGGCACGCCAGAAAGCTGCTCTGATCAAAAGAATGGAAGAATTGTCGGCATTGGTGGGAAGCAGTGAAGGGGAAGGATTAGGTATGATATTTATAGAAGGAAGCTTTTGTAGGTACTAAATGTTTAGAAGAAGCAAACAGTTTCAGCCTTTAAAAAGCGAGATATTATGATAGAGGAACTACAGAGTTGTAGGTGAAAAGATGTTCATTTTCTGAAAAACTTTGTACCTAATGAATTGTTTGTAGCACTGGGAGGCAGCAAGAAGATGTGCAGCTGCCAGAGGGATTGGCCAGGAGCAGATATCAAAACGAGTTCAGTTTCTTTCTGATACAGTTTCTGAAGTGCTGTGTCCAGCTTTGGGCTCTTGGAAAACTGCAGCATGTCCAGTGAGAGGTCATGAGAATGATTAAGTGGTGGAGCACATATCGCAGGAGGGTAGGCAGAGAGAACTGGATTTGTTCAGCCTTAGGAAGAGGAGGTTGAGAGGGAGGTGAGTCTTGCTGCAGTCTTCAGCTACCTAACAGGAAAGTGTAGACAAGATGGAGCCAGATTATCCTGGAGGCAGGAAGCAGTCAATGGGCAGTGGTTGCAAGTTGCAACAAAGGAAGATCCAGTTACATATAATGGAAGTGTTGCATGTTTTTTGTTGTTTCCTCCCCTCTCCTGCTGCCATGCAAGTAGTTAAAAGCAGGGATACAGTGCCCATAAAGGTGGTGAAATCTCCAGCCTTGGAGATAGATAGTTGACTGGAGAAAGCCTTGAGCAACCTGCTACAGGTAATTCTGCTGTGAGCGAGGAGTCGGATTAGATGATGTTCAAAGGCCCATTTCGTCCGAAATTACGCTGTGATTTATGGACTTCATGGGTAGGAGAGAAGAGAGGACCCTTGGGTGTCTTGACTGTAATAAAACATGAGTTGTTGTGTTACCTGACTCTTCTTTTTTTCTCTTTCCAATGGAGGAAAAAAGGCAAGCCTTATAAAACTACTATAGAATATAAGCAGAACTGAAAGGATTCTTATGCTGGTTAAGTACTATGGGGCAGTTCAGTGGCAACATGAGGGAATGTAAAGTATGGGGTTCACAGAGGGTTTCTACTGCATCTGATTTCCTTCAAGGTTTCCATTTGTGTTCTAGATGATATGCTATAGAAGTTGAAAATGCAATAAACCAACAGGAAATGGGTAGATGAGAGTAGGATTTTGATAAAGTATGTAAATGGTGTCCTGAACCCAGGAGAAATGATTTCTCAAATGTGGAATGAAATTCAGTAAGAACAAATGTAAGTTGCTGTGTGACTGTAATAGTCAATTGAAATGCCCATTGAAGACAAGTACAGAGATAGGTGCAGAGCACAAATATCTGCCTCCCATGAGCAGTTGGACACGTCTTAGTGAGCTCTTCCATGAGATGGTTCAGTTTCCTCTTGAATCCATTCACATGTTTAATATTGGCAGCCTTGTTGGATTGCACTGGTACAAGAGTAGGTGATTTCTGAAGGTACTTTACAGTTTGCTTTGTTTATGATTTGGTCGAAACAGGTCAGCAGCTATAGCTTATGATATTCTCATGGAGTACAGGGGTACGCAAGGATGATGCTTGCAAAGTATGTATTTGGACTAATTTCTAAGAATGGAGGTGTGTGAGACTCCCCCCAGTGTTTGCAGAGCACCAGCATGTGCTGTGTCAGGATTCAGTGCCATTTACAGACTTGAAATCTATTTAAAAAACAAGCAAACCAAACAACCTCCAAAAGCTTGGGGCTGGTTTTATGGTTGTGAGGCAAACCATTTGAACCCTGTCAAAGCAATGGTACTTCCTTTGCCTGAACTGAAAAGTCTGTAAATAAGAGTCCTTCAGATTTGATAGTGGTTCTATAAAAATATTGTTAAAGTAAATATGATAAAGTTCTTTTATAGTAAGTGTGATAATTCTGTGCAAAATCTGCAGGTTAATTTGCATTAGGAATAATGGAGTTTTTGATCTGCATTTAATGGATCACTTCTTGGCACTCTCCCATTATGGTTCATTTAGTGATGGGGATTTTCTTGTACATGTCCCAAAGAAACTGAGTTTATGGGCACAGCCTTGTGAGCGATTGCCTGTGGGGTTGATTTTCCTGTGTGTCCCTTTTGGTCTCAGTATGGCATCCGCACTGCAGTGAGATTGTACCATTTTTATCTCCAAGGAGTCATTACCTTTTCTGGAAAGGATTATAAATTACTGGGAGTGGATTTATCAGAGCTGTCTCAGCTGGAGAGAGCCCTGGAGGAAGCAGGATTGGACACTGAAATCACCACCCTCTTCATAGCAGAGGTGGTGCTCACCTACATGGAAAATAGCAGGTCAGTTGAGTTTTCCTCTGTTAGCTAGGTGGTGAAATGAAAAGAGTAAGCTTCTTTGTATGTATGTCACCTGGGGCTGTCCTGTTATAAGAACTCCTGTCTTGTAACTAGCCTCAGGAATTCTGTGGCAGTGTTGAGCAGCTGCTTATATCATGATTGTGATGGGGTAATCAGAGTCCGCATGACATACTAAAATGGAGGTGAAAAAAAAAGGAAGAGAAACCCTGAATGAGTGATTTTTGAGTTTTTTTATTTTCTTATCCCCTGAGTTCTCTGCATAGATGAGGGAGACGTTCATAAGTCCCCAGCTCAGGATTCTGTCTTGTGTATTGCCTCTGTTAGGATGCCTTAATAGCCTGCTTTATGGTGTTGCAGGAAGATAAACTGCATCTGCCATTGATAAATGGGCCCTCAATTGTTTGATTTCTGATGTACAATCTGCCTGACAGGTCTGACGCCCTGATTCAGTGGGCAGCAGAGCATTTCTCTCAGGCGTGCTTTCTGCTGTATGAGCAGATGCACCCAGAGGACCCCTTTGGACATGTCATGCAGCAGCATTTCAACCAGCTGAACTCTACACTTCATTCTGTGGCACAGTACCCTGATTGTGAGGCACAGCAGAAGCGCTTCTTGGCAAAGGTGAGTACCTACAGCTATGGGCACACGTGAAGCACCTGGGAAAGATTGTCACATGAAATAATTTGGGAAGTCATCAGCTGTGTCAGTTATGGGTTGAAACCAACAGGGCCAGGGCTGGCACACTGCCTTTTCTATTAGCATGACTAGTCGTTTGAAGGTCCTTCCAACCAACTTGCAGCCTCCTTTCTGTATGGTATTAAGGCAGGATGAGTTCCTCTAAGACTTTTGATACAACAAATTAAGTTTCTAAGAGCTTTACAGGTAAGAGACCTATCCTCACCAGATTCTGGGCTGCTGTTGTTCCAACTAGACAGCTTGTGGTTTATGCAGGTGTTTAATTTAGGGTCTTAATTTTCTTGTGGGAAGTGAGTCTATCCTTCTGAGGTAATCATTTTGGGGGATTTCTGTTTCAGGGCTGGACTGAGTGCAGTGTCATGGATATGAATGAGTTTTTCACCTGTTGTACTCCAGAAGATGAGCAGCAAAGAGTGCAGACTCTGGAGCCTTTTGATGAATATGAGGTAACCCTCCTTTATTCTGAACACGAGTGACCTGGCTAGCAGCTCCTTCCTACTGCTTGCTGTTCAGATTTTTGAGGGAGATTGGTTTTGTTTTTTCCTTTTGGCCTACTACAGGAATGGCATCTGAAATGTTCTCATTACTTTGTCCTGGCTGCATCAAAGGGGATGGAACCTTCCTGGACTCCGCTGTTACCCAGTATGACAGGTACATACCCACTAGTTTTTGTAGTATTCTTTCATCTTGTGCAGACTTCCTTGAGGGTTTTTAGGAGACAGTAAAACCCTGGAAGGAACTGATCAGATGCATCATCTGAGTAGCTTTATTCATCTTTCTAACAGTGATTCTGCTGCCCATAGTGAGGCCAGGGCAATGTCCTGATGCTGGTGATTCTGACCAGTTTCATTCTTCCAGATTATTGAGCCTTCCAGTCTGAACAGCTCTTCCTTCTGTTTATACATGGGGCCTTCCAGTGCATGATTGCAATGCCAGTCTACCGTGCTCCTCCTCCTACTTTGGGATCCCACAGACTCTCTGTTTTCAATGTATTCCCACTTGCCTCCATACATGGCTATCTGAGCCATTCTATCCTTTCAGCTCCCAAAAGGTTGTTACATTTTACTTAAAATCATAGAATAGTTAGGGTTGGAAAGGACCTTAAGATCATCCAGTTCCAACCCCCTGCCATGGGCAGGGCCACCTCCCACTAAACCATATCACCCAAGGCCTCATCCAGCCTGGCCTTGAACACTGCCAGGGATGGAGCATTCAAAACTTCCCTGGGCAACCCATTCCAGTGCCTCACCACCCTCACAGTAAAGAACTTCTTCCTTATATCCAATCTAAACTTTCCCTGTTTAAGTTTGAACCTGTTACCCCTTGTCCTGTCACTGCAGTCTCTAATGGACAGTCCATCTCCAGCATCCCTATAGGCCCCCTTCAGATACTGGAAGGCTGCTCTGAGGTCTCCACGCAGCTTCTCTTCTCCAGGCTGAACAGCCCCAGCTTTCTCAGCCTGTCTTCAGCCCCTGATCATCCTCGTGGCTTCCTCTGGCCTTGTTCCAGCAGTTCCATGTCCTTTTTATGTTGAGGACACCAGAACTGCACACAATGCTCCAGGTGAGGTCCCACGAGAGCAGAGCAGAGGGCCAGGATCACCTCCTTGGACCTGCTGGTCACGCTCCTTTGGATGCAGCCCAGGATACGGTTGCTTTCTGGGCTGCGAGCACACACTGAAGCCGGTTCATGTTCTCATCGACCAACACCCCCAGGTCCTTCTCCTTGGGCTGCTCTGAATCTCTTCTCTGCCCAGCCTGTAGCTGTGCCTGGGATTGCTCTGACCCAGGTGTAGGACCTTGCACTTGGCATGGTTAAACTTCATGAGGTTGGCATCAGCCCACCTCACAAGCGTGTTGAGGTCCCTATGGATGGCATTCCTTCCCTCCAGCGTATTGACCGAACCACACAGCTTGGTGTCATCAGCAAACTTGCTGAGGGTGCACTCAATCCCACTGTCCATGCCACTGACGAAGATGTTGAACAAGACCGGTCCCAACACCGATCCCTGAGGGACACCACTCGTTACTGGTCTCCAGCCGGACATTGAGCCATTGACCACAACTCTTTGTGTGCAGCCATCCAGCCAGTTCTTTATCCACCGAGTGGTCCATCCATGAAATTGATGTCTCTCCAATTTAGAGACAAGGGTGTCGTGTGGGACAGTGTCGAATGCTTTACACAAGTCCAGGTAGATGACATCAACTGCTCTACCCCTGTCCATCAGTTCTGTAGCCCCATCGCAAGAGGCCACCAGATTGGTGAGGCAGGATTTCCCCTTAGTGAAGCCATGCTGGCTGTCACCAAGCACCTTGTTGATTTTCATGTGCCTTGGCATGCCTTCCAGGAGAATCTGTTCCACGATCCTGCCAGGCACAGAGGTGAGACTGACTGGTCTGTAGTTCCCTGGCTCATCCATTTTCTGTTTCTCGAAAATGGGGGTTATGTTTCACTTTTTCCAGTCCGGGAACTTCACCTGACTGCCAGGATTTCTCAAATACGATGGCCAGTGGCTTAGCAACTTCATTTGCCAGCTCCTTCAGGACCCACGGGTGGATTTCATCAGGTCCCATGGATTTGTGCACATTCAGGTTCTTAAGATGGTCTCGAACCAGATCCTCTCCTACAGTGGACCTCATTCTCACAGTCCCTGCGTCTGCTTTCCAAGTCTTGGGTGGTGTAGTCAGAGCATTTGCCAGCGAAGACTGAGTCAAAGAAGTCATTCAGAACCTCAGTCTTCTCCAAATCCAGGTACCCAGTTCTCCTGATAGCTTCCGGAGAGAGCCCCCATTTTCTGTAGTCTGTCTTTTATTTGCAATGTAATTATAGGATCCCTTCCTGTTATCTTTCACATCCCTAGCCAAGTTTAATTCTAACTGGGCCTTAGTTTTCCTAACCCTGGTCCCTAGCTTCCCAGACAGCATCCCTGTATTCTTCCCAGGCCACCTGTCCTTGCTTTCACCTTTTATAAGCCTCTTTTTCCCTTTGAAGTTTCCTCAGCAGCTCCTTATCCATCCAAGGAGGTCTCCTGGCACTCCTGCTGCACTTCCTTCTGGTTGGGGTGCAACACTCCTGAGCTTGTAGCAGGTGATCCTTGAATATCAACCAACAGTCTTGAGCCCCCCTGCCCTCTAGGGCTATATCCCATGGAACCTGAAGAGGCCAAAGTCTGCTCTCTTGAGACTAGTCTTCTTCACAGTATAGCACCACAAGTAGTTCTAACTGCAACTGAAAGTTGAAATCTGGGTTCTAGGGATAGCGCAAATGGCATTCCTTAAGCCAACAAGGCCACTGAATTCATTGTGTTGTGTCTTGATTATATTTGAAAACATGTAGTGAAATCAAAAATAAGTGAATATTCATGTAGTTAAGTATATTGTGTGATTGTCACTGGTCCTGATGTGAAAACCTTAAAGGTTTCTGAATGTGTAGGATCTATCCGTAAGTTAAAAAGAAAAAATAATATCTGACGTTTGTTTAACTGACATTAATACAGTGAAGGCACTTCATTCGTTAGAGACATGAAGAGAGTCTTGCTGTTACTGTCACTGTTGGATTCACAACTGATAGCAAGAGCCTTCAAAGTCAAATAAATTATCCTTGCTTAGGCATTTTTTATTGAGAATGGGAAAAGGTTGGTCTCAAATGCTGGTCTCTGCCCCAAGCGATCCTCTCAAATAGATTTAGGTCCCTGTTTAAGAGAGTTGCAAGTCCTGTTTCTTCAAAACAGAGCATGGGAAATATATTTTCTAAAATGGAAACCCCTCAGTCTTAAAAAGATGCATCTGTAAAAAGACATGAGCCCAAGGAGATGCAGTCATCAAACAGTAGAAAGTAGGGTCTTGTACTAAACAACATTTGGTACGATCTTCCTGGGTATGGCATACAAAAAGTAGACTGAGAGCTGCTTCTCCTCCACGTCATCATCTCTTACAGCATGAGGATAAGACTCTTGTTTAAAACAAAGAAACTGATTAAAAGAAAACAATTAGGATAATGCATAGGTGTGCTAGAGTCCTCTGATGTGATCTTGTTTCATACTAAGTGGTAGAGGACTTAGGGAGAAGATATTTAGACAACTGAAAATACTCTCGTATAATAGGACCATTGGAATTAACAGAGATTATTTGTCATGCTTTAGGACTTTATTTCAATGCTTTTGTGAAGGTAGGATCAAAATCTAGCAAGAAACTTTGAAATCCAGCTTCCAGGCCCTGTTTCTGCTGGTTTTTGCTTTTTAAATAACCAAATATTGTCTTCATTAGGAAGGTATTATTTTTGATGGTGTTACAGTGACTTCTGTCTTGCTACAGCAGTTCAGGACACTGCAGTCTCTTAGTAAGTATTACTCCACCACATTAAAGTAGTCTCAGAACTGTGTCAGGAGTTGAGGGAGCAGTCAGCTGAGGTTGCAAGTTGGCAGAATGGCTGTTTAAACCATTACAGCTTGATTTCTAGGGCAAGTCAGATTCTCTGTGCTCTGTCAAGTTGCTTCACAATCTTTTCTTCTTGAAAAGCTGAAGATTTGCTTAATCTCTCATTTAAAATGTAGCCCTTGGTTCTTGTTTGTGCTGAGTTCTTTGGTTCTCTCTGGCTTACAGCTCCCCGTGGTGCTGTTGGGATGGCTGGGAGTGTCCCTGCAGTGCGTGCGATGCGCTCTGACACTTCTGGGCTGAGACGTTACGGTCACCACTCTGTTCTTCTAAAATGCGATGTGATCCTCACCACTGGAGGCTTTGGGGAGGAGGATGGACAGCACTGCCGGATGAGGAATTTTCATGTGCTAATAAAACATGCAGGCTGCTGGAAAGCTGGCTGTGTGAAGAATGAAAATACTGATAAAAGATGGGGTGAGTTCTCATGCTGGTGTCAAGTGTAAGGAAGATGTTTTTGTGTGGCAATGAATTGTGTCTAGTGGAAACCTAATGTCATGGTACAATTATGCTGTCAGTCAAAGAGATCTGAAGGTTCTGAATACTAAGTGTCAGGTCCTGCGCTTGGGCCACAACAGCCTCATGGAACCCTCCAGGCTTGGGGAAGAGTGGCTGGAAAGTTCTTCATGCAAAAGGACCTGGGGGTGCTGGTTGATGAAGCTGAACATGAGCAGCTTGTGTCCAGGCAGCCAGGAAGCCCCCAGCATCCTGGCCTGGATCAGCACCAGTGCGGCAGCAGGGCCAGGGCAGGGATTGTGCCCCTGCACTGGGCACTGGTGAGGACGCACCTCAAATCCTGAGTTCAGTTCTGGGCCCCTCACTCCAAAAGAGACATTGAGGTGCTGGAGGGGGGCCAGAGAAGGGCAGCAGAGCTGGTGCAGGGCCTGGAGCCCAAGTGTGATGGGGAAGGGCTGAGGGACCTGGGGGGTTCAGTCTGGAGAAGAGAAGGCTCAGGGGGGACCTGATCGCTGCCTACAACTGCCTGACAGGAGGATGGAGCCAGGAGGGGTCTGGGCTCTGCTCCTGGGGAGCAAGGGAGAGAGGAAACTGCCTCAAGCTGCCCCAGGAGTGGTTTAGATGAGATTAGGAATAATTTCTTCCTTGAGAGGGTTGTTGAGCATTGGAACAGGCTGCCCAAGGCAGTGGTGGAGTCACCATCCCTGGAGATACTTAAAAGATGTGTAGACGGGGTGTTTATGGACATAGTGTAGTGGTGGTATGGACATGGTGTAGTGGTAAACTTGGCAGTGTTATGTTTATGGTTGGATTTGATGATCTTGAGGGTCTTTTCCAACTTAAGTGACTCTAAACTTCTATAAATTTAATGGGAGAATAATGTGTGTGAACTGTAATGTTTTGTATTTCTGCAGATGAGCGGCTGTTCCATACTGTGTCATGTGTCTCCAACAGTCTGGCCCTGGTGGTAGGAGGACGAACATCCCCATCGAATGCAGGCTTGGGAATGTTGTTGCTGAAGTTCCATGAAACCTGTAATGCCTTGGACCCAGGTGACATTACAGTGAAACTTATAAGTCTGCAGCCTGCTGCTGAGCCAGCTGCTTTGCGTTGGAGGCACAGCACAACTGAAGTGATGTTTAAAGGTAAAAAACATGGAAATGGCTGCAGGCATGCAGAAGTATATAAATTCCAGAATAAATGGGACAGTCCTGTTCAGAAAGTGAGGTCTAAAAGGCCAATTGTCAGGATACAGCCTTACTTTTTAGTCATGTAGTATAGGCTATGATGTTAATGTTTATGCATTGTATTACCTTGTCTGAAGCAGTATCTTTTTCTGAACATTTTGGAAAGAGTGCAATCTTGTTAATTCATCACCCCTTTAGAGAATCCAATTATGTAAAGGTTTGTTCAGGTGGTGATTTTTTTTTTTATTTTTTCCCAGACTTAAAGAACTTAGGCTTCATTTGATTATATTTTTCTTATTGTATGTACCCAGGTCTTGTGCCTTTTCTTGTTTGTCAAGCCAGAAAGTATTTGTCAGAGGCTTTACCAAATCTGTCAAAAAGGAAAGGCTGAGCAGTCTCAGCTCTTTCCTGAACTGAGCATGTTAATTTATCCAACAATTGAACAGGATTTCAGTTATCGGTGCTATTAATACATGGATTAATACACAGATTCGTTACATAACCTACACGACAGATACCATGTGATAATGACACTTATTTATTCAGATCAGCCTTGTGGAGAAGGTCTTGGAATGTTGGTTGATGAGAAACTTAACATAAGCTGGCAGTGTGCTCTCACAGCCCAGAAACCCTCTGTCTTCCTTTAACCCTCACCAAATAATCTAAATCCATCCCTTTTCCTGCCTCTGGTTCCTCTCCTCAGCATCCTGTAATAAGTCTTATGCAAACACCAAGTGCTTTTCCCCTGCATCTTGTAATGTGTCTCATGCCCCTTTGAAGTTCCCCCCTCAAAGGTGCTCCAGAGAGTTGTTCCTATTCACTCATTTCAATAGGTCTCAGTGGGGCTGAGAGTTCTGGGACGGCCCTAGGAGGAGCCCAGGCAGATTGTCTCATTTTATAAGCATGTGATTGGGGTTCTCTAGCCTGCAGACCTGCTGCTGCCTCTCTGTGCTCCTCTTGGTCGTGAAGAAATAAGCCTATTATGGCTGGGCTGGGTGCAGAAATAGCTGAGGCAGGATATTATTTGGGTTCCCCAAACTTTTTTTGCCTCTGTGCTCCTCTGTGAGTGTAGGCAGGTGGGCTTTTTAGCATGTAACTGGCACTGCTAGAGTGAGGTTTTGTAATGAACAGATGCTTAAAGGAAAAGCAAAGCAAATGTTCAAAATTACTAGTAAAGGAACAAAAACCAGAATGGGGAATACTGTTCTGCCATTATGTAAATCATTGGATCGATGGTTTGGGTTGAAAGAGACCTTTATAGATCATAGAATCATAGAAAGGTTTGGGTTGGAAGGGACCTTGCAGCTCATCCAGTTCCAGACGCCTGCCACAGGCAGGGACACCTTCCACTGGAGCAGCTTGCTCCAAGCCCCTGTGTCCAGCCTGGCCTTGAACACTGCCAGGGATGGGGCAGCCACAGCTTCTCTGGGCACCCTGTGCCAGCGCCTCAGCACCCTCACAGGGAAGAGCTTCTGCCTAGGAGCTTCTTTCAGTCTCTCCTCTTCTGGTTTAAAACCATTCTCCCCTGTTCTGTCACTACACATCCCAGTAAAAAAGCAGTCTCTTCTTTCTTATAACCCTCCTCTAAGTATTTAAAGACTACAGTAAGGTCTAGCTAAAGCCTTCCTTCTCCAGGTTAAACCATTTCAACTCTTTAAGAACTTTTCCATAGGAGAGGTGCTCCAGTCCTCTGACTTCCTGGTCTGCAAGTGCACGTTGCTGACTCATATCTCATTTATAGAATTATAGAATAGTTAGGTTTGGAAAGGACCTTAAGATCATCAAGTTCCAATCCCCCTGCCATCTACCAGTATCCCCAAGTCTTTCTCTTCATGGTTGCTCTCAACCCATTCATTCTCCAGTCTGTATTGATAGTGGGGATTGCCCCCAACTAGGTGCAGGATCTTGCACTTGGCCTTGTTGAGCTGCATGGGGGTCACATCGGCCCACTTTCCAAGCCTGCCAGTAGAAAAGAAATCAAAGAGGCTTTGAGATCTCTTCACACTTGAAATATGATTGTTGTGGTTTAAGCCCAGCGGGGAGCACGGAGCCATGCAGCCACTCTCTCACTCCCTTTTCCCCTCCTGGCTCCCAGAGGGGTGGGGATGAAAACAGAAAAAATGTATCTCCCACAGGTGTCTTATCCCACAGATAAGAACAGTCCAGTAATCAAGGTATAACACAAACTGCTGCTGCCACCAATAACAATAATGATAGGGGAAGTAACAAGGAGAGTGAATATAAAACTAAAAGGGGGAAAGGGAAAAAAAAAACAGTAAATACAAGTGATGCCAAATACAATTGCTCAGCACCTGCTGAGTGATACCCAGCCCGACCCGAGCAGTGACCTGGGTTTTTGGGTGACTCCCCCCAGTTTCTATACTGAGCATGATGTGCTGTGGTATGGAATACCTCTTTGGCTAGTTTGGGTCAGGTGTCCTGTCTCTGCTTTCTTCTGGCTTCCAGTGCTCCCCCTCACTGGCAGAGCATGAGATTGAAAAGTCCTTGGTCAGAGTAAACATTACTTAGCAACAACTAAAAGCAGTGGTGTTATCAGCACTGTTCTCATGGTCATGCTAAAGTCAAAACCACAGCACTGCACCAGCTACTAAGAAGGACAAAAATAACTGCTAGAGCTGAACCCAGGACACTGTTCACCCCTTATTCCATACCATTCACATCATGATCCGATCCCACATTTTTCAATATACATAGAATCATAGAATTATAGAATAGTTAGGGTTAGAAAGGACCTTAAGATCATGTAGTTCTAACCCCCCTGCCATGATCAGGGACACCTCACACTAAACCATGTCACCCAAGGCTCTGTCCAACTTGGCCTTGAACATCACCAGGGATGGAGCATTCACAGCTTCCATGGGCAACCCATTCCAGTGCCTCATCACCCTCACAGTAAAGAACTTCTTCCTTATATACAATCTAAATTTCCACTGTGTAAGTTTTAATCCATTACCCCTTGTCCTATAACTACAGTCCCTAATGAAGAGTCCATCTCCAGCATCCTTATAAACCCCCTTCAGATACTGGAAGGCTGCTCTGAGGTCTCCATGCAGCTTCTCTTCTCCGGGCTGAACAGCCCCAACTTTCTCAGGCTGTCTCCATACAGGAGGTGCTCCAGTCCCCTGAGCATCCTCCTGACCTCCTCTGGCCTTGTTCCAACAGTTCCATGTCCTTTTTATGTTGAGGACACCAGAACTGCGCACAGTGCTCCAGGTGAGGTCTCACGAGAGCAGAGCAGAGGGGCAGGATCACCTCCTTTGACCTGCTGGTCACGCTCCTTTGGATGCAGCCCAGGATACGGTTGCTTATCTGGGCTGTGAGTGCGCACTGCTGGCTCGTGTTCATGTTCTCATTGACCAACACCCCCAAGTCCTTCTCCACAGGGCTGCTTTTCTCTCATGTTTATATATATATATATATATATTAGAGAGAGAGAGAGAGAGAGAGAGAGAGAGAGAGAGAGAGAGATAGATACTTCCTTAGTCCATGGAGTAAGTTGCTAAATTCATCCAGTCCATGATACCAGGCTCCGTGTCTTGTAACAGCCTCTGGGGACGGTGTGTAGTGTTGCATTGTTGCCTGCTGTTGACACCACCAAACTCTCAGGTCACTGCTGAGCTTGTCTGGTTTCATCAAAGTTCATTTTTTGTTGAGGTGATGACTATAGGGAAGTGAGGGTCGGTCAGTGGTGACCTGAGGACAGTTCTGCTGCTGCTGGCTTTTCCCATTACTTTATTCTCTGCTGATGATCATGACAGCACATATCTTCTTTTCAAAGCCCAGAGTGGTGGGGATGGGCATGTAGCTGATGGCCTATAAAAGTGTTACATAGCAGGCAACAGGATACAGTTGAGATCTTTGGCTGTTTTCCCAAAAAATTAAATCCCCTTGAGGTACACACTGGTCTTCCCCATGTTCCTGCATTACCCACCAAGTATATCTGGGTCCCTGAGCAAAAGCAATCCCACAAGTGAGTTTGCCTTTGCTTGAAGCAGGAATAATGCAAAACTGTCTTCCTCAGCAAACTCTTAATGTGCATCACAGGACCTTTATCTGCCCCCCTCCCCCATATATATGTATATATATATACTGTATGTAAAAGTTCTGACTGGGCTGGGCCAGCCCTGTTGGGGGATCACCTCATGTTGACCAACCAGGTGGCTTTTTGTAAACGTGTATCCCAATGTTTGAAAGTCCCACCACCCATTGCTCTCAGCGTAGTTTTTAACCATCCACTGTACCATTCCATTTTCCCAGAGGCAGGTGCATGGTAGGGGATGTGATATACCCACTCAATGCCATGCTCTTTGGCCCCCGTGTCTATAATGGTGCATGTTGTTCCAGAAATGAGTCCCATGGTCTGATTCAGTTCTCTCTGGAGTGCTGTGTTGCCACAAAATCTGTTTCTCAGGGCCCAGGATAGTGTGGCACAGTGGTGTGGGGCACAGCATATGTTTCCAGCCATCCAGTGGTTGCTTCCCCCATGGTAAGCACATGGCACTTGCCTTGGTAGGTTGGTGGGAGTGTGATCTAGTCAATGTGCCAGGCCTCCCCATATTTGTACTTCAGCCATTGTCCTTTATACCAGAGAGGTTTTAACTGCTTGGCTTGCTTAATTGCAGCACATTTCACATTCATGAATAACCTGGGCGATAGTGTCCACTGTTAAGTCTGCCCCTCGATCACGAGCCCATCTGTGTGTTGCATCTCTGCCTTGATAGCCTGAGGTGTCATGGGGCCGCGGGGCTAAGAACAGTCCACCCTAAGTCCATCTGAGCCACTTCAATCTTAGCAGCTTTATCCACTTGTTGGTTGTTCTGGTGTTCCTCGGTGGCCCGACTCTTGGGTACATGAGCATCTACATGATGTACCTTCACCACCAGGTTCTACACCCTGGCAGCAATATCTTGCCACAGTGCAGCAGCCCAGATGGGTTTCCCTCTGCGTTGTGTGGTGACACCCCCACAGGGCATTTGCCACCATCCATGAGTCAGTGTAGAGATAAAGTACTGCCCACTTTTCTCGTTCAGCAATGTCCAGGGCCAGCTGGATGGCTTTCACCTCGGCAAGCTGACTCGATTCACCCTCTGCTTCAGCAGTTTCTGCAACTTGTTGCTGGGGACTCCATACAGCTGCCTTTCATCTCCCACGCTTTCCCACACCATGGCAGGAGCTATCAGTAAACAAGGCATACTGCTTTTCACTTTCTGACAGTTCCTTATGTGGTGGGGCCTCTTCAGCACGCATCACCTCCTCCTCTGGTGACATTCCAGACTCTTTGCTCTTGGGCCAGTCCATGATGAATTCTAGAATGCCTGCACAACTGGGATTTCCTGTTCTAGCTTGTTGTGTAATTAGTGCAGCCCACTTACTCCATGTAGCATCAGTTGCATGATTTATATTTTGTATACTGCATAATCCCCAGTGGTAAGTAGAATTGAAGCCTAGGGTTGTGATCTGTTCTGGAAGACACAGAAATGTCTTTGAAATAATTTATGGCTAAAGTTACTGATGCTTCATCACACCAGAAAGAAGTTTCAGAACTTCTTGTCTGAAGGCTAGTATTTTAATTATGGAGCAGGATCCTTAGCTCTTTACCCAGGAGAAGTGCCTCAGAAGAGGCACTCTTCTGGTAGCAACTGACACATACTCAGTAGTGCTGAATAGGTCTAGAATCAAGCCCTGCACTGGCATGCTGAAGGTTTGTTTAGTAAGAGATACTGACTGTAAGGGGCAAAACCTTCAGCAGTTGTTAGCAGGTCAGTGATGGGACTTAGTGGAATTCAGGTGGTGAAAGCTGACCTTTCTTAAGCTGCTTCCTGCTCCACTGTTGAGAGGCAGGGAGCTACTGAAGGAAACACCAAGGGAATTGTTAAGCAGTTGTTACTCGAGTCTGGAGCATAGTTTGAATTTGTGGAGTGGAGTTTAATTAGCACCATAGTGGAGTTGAGGGTTCAGCCTTCCAGTTAACATTTTATATCAAATTCTAAATGGTCAAATAAAATTTTCTAAATAATTCATTGGGTTTTGTCTTTTATAGTATCTTCTTATTTTTGTCTTGATTTTGCTTTGTAGTTAAAGTAAGTGACCACGCTTGTGTTATTTGCACAGCCTGTTACAAAGAAGTGAGCTGACAGGGTATAGTGCAGTAAACACACATCCTTGACATCTACCCAAAGTACTTGTGCACCTTTTGTACCTCCTTTTTGAGGCTTCTCCAGATTAACTCCTACACACTTAAATTATCATCATCTTTTTGTATGAACAACTCTTGTTGTCTTAGGAGGTTTTATCTGTTTTTCCTGGGATAAATAGATTTCATTGTGTTGCTGTGGTTTCTGTACTTCAGATTTTCTAGTTCCATTAGTTCTACAGGTGTAATCTTTCTACTGCTTAATTTTTCTTCCTTAAATCTTTTTGGTGTATTAAAAAATATGGTTTCTCCTTCTGGTGTTGAGACTACAGCGTGTAATTCCCATTCAGACTTTAAACGTTCAGAAACTACGTAATATAAGTGGATGATGGGGGTCTTTTGAATGACCACAGACATGAAGGATACAGCTTCTTAGTAAAAATATTTAGTCTCCATGTCTTATAAAAGATGTAGATGCAAGAGTAATTCCTGTATTCGTGAACTGATGTCTTGCGTTTACTGCTAAAATCTGGAAATGTTCATCAGGTTGCAGGATGTCTCAATATAAATAGTGTCTTAAACCTCTGCCTGCCAGCATTAATTTCTGGCTTTGGTCAGCTTCCCGTCTATGCAAACAGAAGCCTTCTTTTGTGACATGACAGATTCTAACTTCTCTTTTCACCTGGTTGTCTTTTTCTGTAGGCAAGAAGTACCTCTTTGTGTATGGTGGCCGCTCTGCTCTGGAGCCTGTGCTGGGGGACTGGTATTTCTTGCACACTCAAGACCTTTCCTGCACTGGGGTAAGAACTTAAGGAGGCCTGAGAAGTAGAAATAGCCTTCGCTTTGTAGGTGTGTGCTGCTGTGTTGCGAGGCCAACTAAATTACAGAGATATTGCCATATTGAAGAGGATGACATTGGCAGTACTGACACACTCCATTGTGGTTAGAATCAGAGCTAACTTCTGAACACCTTGGCATTTATTGGAATATAGTCTTCACAGAATACTTGAGATTGGAAAGGACATTTGGAGATCATCTAGTACAGCACCCTTACTTAGAGCAGTTCTAACTAGAGCAGGTTGCTCATGATATTGTCCAGTTGGGTTTTGATTATCTCCAAAGATGGAGCCTTCACAACCTCTTGGGCAACCTATCAGGGCCTAATAGGAAAATGTGAGGGGTTTTTATGCTTAAGTGGGGCTTTTTTTTGTATATCAGTTTGTGCCCATTGCCTCTTGCCCTGACTCTGGGCGCTACTGAGCACATTCTGTCTGTCTTTTTTCATCTCTCCCAGTTGGCATTTACACATGTTGATAAGATTTCCCTGTGAGCCTCCTTGGTCACTGAGGCAGGCAGCTCACTCAGTTGCTGAACGATCTGCAGTGGATGCTCCAGCATGCAGGGAGGTTCCTGAACTGCAGAAACCTCAGGGGAGCAGCCACAACCGAGCTTCTCATGCCTGTAAAAGAACCCCTTGGGGAGCACTGTGACCAGGGTAGGCAGATGGGGCACAGCGCAGCTCTACCGAGCAGAACCTGGTGATTTAAGGCATAGAGGAAAGTTGTGACAAGTTCCTGCAGCAGGTGCATTTCCTCTATGACTGCCTCACCTTCCCAGGTGCCCTTGTACAACAGGTACGAGGTTCTGGAAGTGGAACCAGATGATGAGGGAGATGGTTCATCTAACTTGGAGGTGTTGCCAAGGTTAAGTTGGCCTGTGCCCTGCATCAAACCACTTCCATTAAGAAAATAAGGTATTATTTTCATAGAAGATTCTCTTCTGAGTGGAACAGAAGGCCTAATACTCTGACCAGACCCACTTAGGGAAATCTGCTGCCTCCATGGGGCATTTGCCGAAGATGTTACAAGAAAACCTCCTACCCTGGTATGACCCTTGGATTATTATCCATTATTGCTTTTTCATGTAGGCAGCAATGAAATTTTTATAAGATTCCAAAGGCTATCAAAAGATACTACAGGTCCTTAGGACGACTGGTTAAGGGTTCAGGAGCACAGGTTATATTTTCCTCCACCCTTCCAGTTACACAGAATGATGAGGGAAGAAACGGGAAGACCCAGTAAATCAATACCTGGCTCCAAGCCTGGTGTCACTGGCAGAATGTGAGGTTTTTTGATCTCAGGTCAGTCTGCATGACGCCAGGCTGCTGGCAACACGTGGAGTGCACCTTTCTCAAGGGGGAAAAGGGGGTTCTGCACAGGAGTTAGCAGGGTTTATTGGAAGAGCTTTAAATTAGATTTGAAAGGATAAAAGAGTATAAAATGAGGTTCAGTAGTGATAAGCCCCAGGACAGCACACCAGTGGTTGAGGGACAGCATTTGGGCAAGGCCTTTCACTCCACTCCATGATGTGCTGAGTACACCGGAGCACATTTGAAATTTCTTTATGCTAATGTTTGCATGAGGAGTAAACAAGAGGGGCTGGAAGCTTTGGCCTAGTCCCAGAGCAAGACATCATGGAGCAAGAAACCTTGTGGAACAAGTCCTGTGACTGATGTCTCATGGTGGATCGTTTTAGGCTCTACAGGAGGGATAGGCAGGGCAAGTGAGGCTGGAGGGGTGGCTCTGTGTGTAAAGGAGGAGTTGGATTGTGTGGTGTGATGCTTGCAGTTGGCAATGACACAGTTGGGAGCCTCTGTGTAAGGATTAAAGGAAAAGCCAATAAAGCAGATGATGTGGGAGTCTACTATCAGCCACCCAGGCAGGACAATAATAGTGATGAATTACTCTGTTAGGAGCTAAGGGATATCTATAGATCAGCTGCACTTGTCCTTATGGGTGATTTTAACTTCCTAGATGACAACTGGGAACCTCATGCAGGAAATTCCTGAAGCATGTTGAAGATAACTTCTTGGTGCAGGTACTAAAGGAGCCAGCTAGGAAAGGTGCCCTCCCAGATCTGTTGTTTGTAAACAGTGAAGGACTCATGGGCATAGTGGTGATTGGTGGTTGTCTTGGTCACAGTGACTATGTGAAGTAGTTGAGTTTCAAATTGTTGGTGATAGGACAATTGCCAGCAAAACTTTGACACAGGATACAGGAACTTTGTGCTGCTGAAGGAACTAGTTAGGAAGGTGCCCTGGGAATCTGCTTTTGAAAGCACTGATGACCATGAATGCTGGTCAGTTTTTAAGAGCACAGGAGCAGTCAATTCCAAAGTGTCAGAAGTCAAGCAAGTGGAGCAGAAGGCCAGCTTGGCTGAGCAGGAATCTTCTGAAACTACAGGTGGAATGTGTATTGAAAGCAAGGACAGGTGACGCAGGGGACTACAGGGATGCTGTTTACCACTGTGGGGAGAAGTTTTGTGTGGCCAAGCTTGATGAGAGTTCAAGCTGGCCGGCACTGTGAAGGACAACAAAACAGCAAAAAAAGAGAGAGAAGCTAGTTTAAAAGCAAAAGGAGGATCAGAGATAACATGAAGATGTTACTTGATGAGGTCGGGCACCTCACAAGTAGGGTCATAGAAAAAGTGCAGACTTTAATGACTTCTTTGCCTCTGTGTCTGACACAGATGGTATGTCTCTCACAATATGTCCCTTTGTTAGGGACCGTAGTGATAGGCCAAGGGGTAATGAATTAAAACTTAAACAGGGGAAGTTTAGATTGGATATAAGGAAGAAATTCTTTACTGTAAGGGTGGTGAGGCACTGGAATGGGTTGCCCAGGGAAGTTGTGACTGCTTCGTCCCTAGCAGTGTTCAAGGCCAGGCTGGACAGAGCCTTGGGTGACATGGTTTAGTGAGAGCTGCCCCTGCCCATGGCAGGGGGTTTGGAACTGGATGATCTTAAGGTCCTTTCTAACCCTAACTATTCTATGATTCTAATATCCTGAACACAGTGTCCAGCACACAGCTAGACAAGTACATAGTATGATGAGTGAATAATTGGCTAATGGGTCAGGCTCAAAGAGTTACAGTAAATGGGGTTACATCAGGTTGCTCATCTGTGGTGTTCATGGGGCTCAATTATAGGGCCAGGGCTCTTTAATGTCTCTATAAATGATCTGGATGCAGGAATTGAATGTACATTAAGTATATTTGCTTGTGATACTAAATTAGGAGGAGCTGTGGATTCCCTTGAGAGGCCTTACAGAGAGATCTGGGTAGACCAGAGAGCTGGGCAGTCACCAACCATATGAAGTTCAACAAGAGCAAGTGCTGGATTCTGTTCCTAGGATGGAATAATCCTGGTTGTATGCACAGACTGGGAGACAAGAGACTGGAGAGCAGCCCTGCAGAAAGAGATGTGGGGATCTGAGTTGATGGCAAGTTGAACATGAGTCACCAGTGTGCTCTGGTAGCCAAAAGGGCTGACCATGTCCTGGGGTGCATTGTGCACAGCATCACTGGCCAATTGAGGGAGGCAATTATGACACTGTACTGCACTGTGGTCCCCACAGTGTGGCCCCATCTTGGGTGCTGTGCACAGTTTTGGGTGCCTCAGTACAAAAAGGGCATTAGAGTGTGTCCAGATGAAGGCAGTCGAGATGGTAAAGGGTCTCAGGGGCAAGATTTATGAGGGGTGGCTGAGGTAACTTGATTTGTTCAGCCTGGAGAACAGAAGGCTGAAGGGTGCCTTCATCACAATCTACAACTTGTTTACAGGGAGCAGCAGAGGGGGAACTGCTCTTCTCCTTTCTCTGTGACCAGCAGCAGTGCATGAAGGAATGAAGTTGTGTCAGGGGAAGTTCAGATCCAACATCAGGAAAAGGCTTTTCACTGAGAGGGAGGGTGGGTGGTCACTGGAACAGTTTCCCAAGGGAATGGTCATGGTACTGAGCCTGTCAGAGTTCAAGAAGCATCTGGACGATGCTTTTAGTTACATGGTTCAATTTTAGGTAGTCCTGCAAGGAGCATGGAATTAGACTCCATGATCCCTTGCAGGGTAGTGCGAAATTATTTGGAAATCAGACTTTGAGAATATTAGAATTCACTCTATGGAAATGGTGGTGTCCCACAGGATCAATCCTGGGGTCCAGTTATTAATGACAAGAATGATGATGTCAGCTGCCTATATTATATAGGCAGAGTAGCTCAATAGTACATTAGTGGACAAGATGAAAATTCGAAATTACTTTGACATGCAAGAAATACTTGTGGAGAAAACAAACTGCAGTTTATTAAAGATAGACTGAATTTTAAATATAGTGCATAGCACAATTATATGGTGAGACATGCATAGTTACAGGAGATAATAGAATCATGGAAGGGTTTGGGTTGAAGGGACCTTAGAGCTCCTCCAGCTCCAACCCCTGCCACGGGCAGGGACCCCTTCCACTGGAGCAGCTTGCTCCAAGCCCCTGTGTCCAACCTGGCCTTGAACACTGCCAGGGATGGGGCAGCCACAGCTTCTCTGGGCACCCTGTGCCAGCGCCTCAGCACCCTCCCAGGGAAGAGCTTCTGCCTAAGAGCTCATCTCAGTCTCCCCTCTGGCAGTTTTAAAGTCATTCTCCTTTGTCCCACCACTAGTTGCTCTTACAAAAAGTCCTCTCCAGCTTTCTTATAGCTTCCCTTTAGGTACTGGACCACAAGCTAAACATGAATAAGCAATAATCATGCTGTTGTGGAATGCCTAAACTGTGTGTTCAGGTGTGTAACCAGGAATGTTATCTGTAAGACATGAGTTAGTCCTTTCTATTCTTTTCAATGCATTTATTCTCAGTGGGACCCTTGTTAAATACTCAATGCAGGTTCCTGAAAAAAAGAGGTGTCTGGGATGCAAATACAGTTCCATAATGGTATGCAGTGAGAATGACCAGACTGCATACCTTGCAGGGGAAGATTATGAGGGACTTGCAACTGTTGAGTGTGGAGAAGAGTCAGGATACAAATAAATCTTCAGCTATGTAAAATATAGCTGCAGAGAGGACAAACAAGTTGTTCTGAAATTTTACTTTGAGTAGTACAGGGAATCTATAGAGAGGGCAACTGGACACTAAGAAAAGCTGTTGTGAAGTGCTGCAACAGACTGCCTAAAGAGGAGAGAAATTCTTGTCATGACAGACTTATTTAAGCTATTAAATAACCATGTGTTCAGATGATAATCAATAGAGTTGGGTTTGCTTTAGGAGAAAGGGATGAACCAGATGACCTGAAATTTTCTCAACAGCTTGCTTGCTATGAAATTCCTTTACACCCCTTGTCTTACACAGTTTCCTTTCGTGCTTGCGTATTAGTGCTTGCATATTAGTGCTGCAGTTGAGCATTTTATCTTGCTCTGGTTTGAGCCACTGGTCACCTGCTTTGCTGGTCACTGCATTAGTCCATGTGTTGGGAAACTTGTGGTTCTCAGGTGTCTGTCTTGAACAGAAAGCAGCATACAAGAATGCAGAGAAAGATGCCTCTAATAAATGTGCAGAAATAAAGCCCTTGTTGTGGTTTAAGCCCAGCCCGTAACTCAGAACCACACACCTGCTCACTCACTCCTACCCTTCTTCTCCTCCACCCCCCCCCCTCCCAGCTCCCAGAGGAATGGGGTGGAGAATAGAAAGAATGTTACTCCCACGGGTTATACCCACTAAGGTATAACACAAACCACTACTGCTACCACCAATAATAATGATAGGGGAAATAACAATGGGAGAGAATATAAAACTAAAAGGGGGGAAAAGGAAAAGAAAACAACAAACGCAAGTGATGCCAAATACAATTGCTCAGCACCTGCCAACCAATACCCAGCCTGACCCAAGCAGTGATCTGGGCCTCCTGGGTGACTCCCCCCAGTTTCTATACTGGGTATGATGTGCTGTGGGATGGAATACCCCTTTGGCTAGTTTGGGTCAGGTGTCCTGTCTCTGCTTTCTCGTGGCTTCCAGTGCCCCCCCTCACTGGCAGAGCATGAGATTGAAAAGTCCTTGATCGGAGTAAACATTATGCAGCAGCAACTAAAAACACCAGTGTGTCATCAGCGTTGTTCTCATGCTAAAGTCGAAATGCAGCACTGCACCAGCTACTAAGAAGGAGAAAAATAACTGCTAGAGCTAAACCAGGACATCCTTCTAAAGGGTATGATATTAAATATGAATGATATTAAATAAACTGGGGGCCAGAGAAAACTGGAGATAGTGAAAATGGAAACACTTCTGCTTAGCAGTCCCTAGAGAAAGATGTGTAGGTTAGTGTTTTTCTGGTTGTTTCCTGTCACACTTTGTTCTCCTCCAGCAACTGTTCTATCCTGTGGCAGGAAAGAATGTTAATCCCACAGGACATGCAAACCGAAGAGATCGTTTAAGAGCCTAGACACGAAGAAGGCGCTTAGGCTGGCAAACTTCAGCCTTGGACTTGTTTTCCTAGATTCCTGTGGAGGGTCCAATACCAGAAAGCCGTCACTCTCACTCTGCCTGTAACTGGAAAGGAGGTGTGGTAATTGCAGGAGGTCTGGGAGCAGCTGAGCAGCCATTAGGTTCAGTTTTCTTTCTGAGGGAGCTTGAACATGGCTTTCAATGGCAGACAGTAGAGACACACCCCCCTCTCATACCAAGGTAAGCAGAAGGCTTTCAGTAGTGGATCTTTGGTCTGTCTCTGTCTCTGTTACTAATGGAGTTCAATCTCATTTCGAACTCACAGGTATTCACATACTGCACATGTGCATGATGGAAAACTTCTGCTTGTTGGTGGAGTGTGGTTTCACTCATCCTCTGTGCCAGGCATCACTGTCATTGACTTAATGAGCGGTCTCTGCTTGGACTATATGATTAATGTGGTAAGTACTGCAATTTTTTTTTTAGGGTAAACAGTGTCTGGTGAAGGAATGTGGTAACTTCAAGGCTATTCCCTGAAATGGAGTCAGAAATGCAAAGTAAGCAGATTCATGAGTGGAGTAGATATGCCCTGTTTGACACAGAATCTGATTTTGAAGTGCTTTTACCTGCTCAGAGAGCATAATAACGTTAAGAGAGTGTGAGTGTGCGGAAGCCTGGAGGGCATAGGGCAGCTCTATTCCAGACAAGGGCATGGAGCTGCTCTATTCTGGGCAAGGGGAGCAGAGCTGAGATGGGCACAAGCACAGTAATTTCAAGATGTCTGTAGAAGAAGAGAACATATCAGACCAGAGCCTGAGTTAGCTGTGTGCTGTAGGTGCTGCCAGAAATACAAGAAGAAAACAGCGTGGAAGTACTGGAAACTCTACTTATTAAACATAAGAAAACTAGTGTAAGGGTGATTGAGCACTGAACAGGTTGCTGAGAGAGGCTGTGGTGTCTCCATCATTGGAGATACTCAAAACCTGACTGGGCAAGGTACAGAGCAACCTACTGTAGTTGAGCCTGCTTTAAACAGGCGTGGTTGGACTAGATGTTACTCAAGAAATCCCTTCCAGCCTCAACTACTCTGTGCTTCTCTTCTGTGATTGAGCCTTGGGTGACATGGTTTAGTGTGAGGTGTCCCTGCCCATGGCAGGGGGGTTGGAGCTGGATGATCTTGAGATCTTTTCCAAGCCTAACTATTCTATGATTCTGTGATTCAGTGAAGAGCAATCATAAGGTGATTTTGGCATACTCTGGGCAAAACAGCCTAAATCCATGAGTAGTCCTCATCTGTGGTAATACTGCCTGGAGTACAAGGAAGACATAGAACTGGGGCAGTTCCAGAGGAAGCCACAGACATGATCAGAGGCTTGGAACACCTCCTGTGAGGACAGGCTGAGAGAGAGTTGGGGTTGTTCAGCCTGAAGAAAAGGCTCTGGCAAGACCTTATTGCAGCCTTTCAATACTTAAAGGTGTCTTATAAGAAAGATGGGGACAGACTTAGAATCATAGAATAGTTAGAGTTGGAAATGACCTTAAGATCATCTAGTTCCAACCCCCCCTGCCATGGGCAGGGACACCACACACTAAACCATATCACCCAAGGCCTCGTCTAACCTGGTCTTGAGCACTGCCAGGGATGGAGCATTCACAACCTCCCTGGGCAACCCATCCCAGTGCCTCAGCACCCTAACAAGAAAGAATTTCCTCCTTATATCCAATCTAAAGTTCCCCTGTTTCAGTTTTAACCTGTTACCCCTTGTCATGTCACTACAGTCCCTAATGAAGAGTCCCTCCCCAGCATCCCTACAGCCCCCTTCAGATACTGGAAGGCTGGTCTGAGGTCTCCATGCAGCCTTCTCTTCTCCAAGCTGAACAGCCCCAACTTCTTCGTAGGGCCTGTATCAATAAGACAGTGGTTTTAAACTAAAATAGGCTAGATTCAGACTAGATATAAGGAAGAAACATTTTACAGTGAGGGTGGTGAAACTGTGAAACAGGTTTCCCAGTGAGGTTGTAGATGCCCCATCCCTGAACACATTCAGGGTTGGACAGGGCTCTGAGCAACCTGATCTGGTTGAAGATATCCCTGCTTGTAGCAGGGGGGGTTGGACTAGATGACCTGTAAAGGTCCCTTCCAACCCAACCCCAAACTCATTATTCTATGAGAAAGCTTCAGTTGCTTGACAAGTTTTTATTTATCTTTTACATAAAGAAACAAATTTCTTTAGATACTTGTACATACGGATCCTGTCCTTGGTGAAACTGGGATTTGTGACTGGTCTGGTTTGTATCATAGGCAGTATGTGTGCATCTGGCTGACCTTGCAGCATTTTCCTGAGGGCATAAAGCATGAAGTATGCTTAAATGTAGTTTATTTTTTTTTTTCTTGCTGTCTATAGCAGCAGTTAGAAGTGGCCCAGGATCCTTCGGCTAAATAGACTTCTGTTGCTGGATAGCAGCGAGGACGGTTAAAGTAGTAATAAAGTTGTATCTAAAAAAACAGAACCATTTACGTGGCATACGTGGATGCAGGTGGATGGATTGGGAGCTGCCTTTGCTTATGAGCTGTTTTTTTTTACTTAGGTGAAACTCTGTAGGCTTTTGAACCTCCCAGTACTGAGCTAAAATATTGATAGTACTGTACAGTGTATGTGGATTGGTCCTAAGTTTTGAAAGACTGGAATTGTCAGTGATTTTCTGTGCAGCACTGGATATTATTAGTATTAGTGTTTGATACATGCACTAGAAAGTGATAGCACCAAATCCGTTGGCTCACAGCTTTCTCTCTGCTTGAAAAAGCCATGGAACAGTTAATGTGAACAGATAAGTCTGTCTTAACATTTCTCCAAGAATCTAGATGAGGATACCCTTATAAAATTTGCATTCTGTCTTGAGCATTCTACAAAGGAAGCCTCTGTAACATATCCTCTTCAGACTCTAGTGGCCCCAATGATAGTTGAATTGTCAACACAGGAGTTTTGTTACTGCTGCAGTCTGTTATCTGCAACAAGTGTCTTTCCAAGGTTCACTTTCCTGAGCTTTCAAATATTGGAGGTCATCATGAAAGAGCATCTCTTCAGATTATCAGATAAACAGGTTATAAATCAGATGTGTCTTGTACTGCAGATGTATCAGTGTATGTTTTAGGCTGTCTCCTTTGTGGTGAAGAGGGCGTGATTGTTCATTGCTTCTTCTGATGTAAGAACTAGGAGACATCAAAAGAAGCTGGTTGGCAATACTCTTCAAAAGAGTGCTTCATATGACACATAGGTAAGCTCTGGAGCTCCTTGCCACAGGATATGAATGCTGAAGGTTTACACAGATTCAGAAAGCAATGGGCTATGTTCCTGGAAGGAAAACCATTAAGGGTTCAGGGTTACAAAGACATTGTCATTAACAATCTGTTGTGCTATAAGCCAAGCCTGCAACCCAGAACCACGCAGCCGCTCACTCACTCCCCTCCTTCCTCCCCTTGCTCCCAGAGGGATGGGGAAGAGAATTGAAAGAATGTAACTCCCACGGGTTGAGATAAGGACAGTCCAGTAACTAAGGTATAACACAAACCACTGCTGCTACCACCAATAATAATAATTATAAGGGAAATAACAAGGGAAGAGAATACAACCGCTCACCACCCGCTGACCGATACCCAACCCGACCCGAGCAGTGATCTAGCCCTTCTGGGTAACTGCCCCCAGTTTCTATACTGGGCATGACGTGCTGTGGTATGGAATACCTCTTTGGCTAGTTTGGGTCAGGTGTCCTGTCTCTGCTTCCTTGTGGCTTCCCCTCCTCCTTGGCAGAGCACGAGACCCAGAAAGTCCTTGGTCAGAGTAAACATTACTGAGCAACAGCTAAAACCATCAGTGTCATCAGCGCTGTTCCCAGGCTGAAAGTCAAAACCACAGCCCTGCACCAGCTACTAAGAAAGAGAAAAATGACTGCTACTGCTGAACCCAGGACACAATCACTGAACTGCAAGTTGTTGAGTGGAATATACTAGAGGAGTGTATTGTGATTTCCTTGGTCATGTGTTCTCTAGCTAGTTCACATATGTGGGTGGTATAGTGGACTAAATGGGACCCAGTTTGATTGTTCTTAACTTCCTAATGAAGGTATGATACGAAATAACCTCTACAGCATTGTATGAAGTACACGTGTTGAAGTCTTGTATGTTCAAAACCTTTTTTTAGGAGCATCTGGAGTGGCCATTAATGCTACATAATCATAGTACTGTCTTTCTGCCAAATGAGGAGGAGTTGTTGATTATTGGTGGTGGGGGGAACTGCTTCTCCTTTGGGACACATCTGAACCCAGAGCCTGTCTCATTGAGCCTCAGCAACATCCTGACAACCACTGACAGGGACCAGACAGGACTGAACCCTGCTGCTGCATCGTGGTGAGATATCTATTCACTTGTAGGTCCAAGAGCAGCAAAATATTTCCACATGGGTTTTGTATCCAGAATGCATTTGTAAAAGTGTGGGCTTAGGAGGGACAGTTATGACAAGGGGTTTCATACGTCTGTCTTGGTTTTGTACTGCTCTTTATTTTGCTGTAAATAAAGTATCTCAAAGGTAGCTCTGTGGTGATAGCAGTAAAGGTGAAGTGAGGAGCAGTGCTGTGTTCAAAAGGGACGACTGCACAGTGTTGTGCAGTGGAGGTACAGGAGGTACAGGTGAAGTCACTGAGTCACAAAGCCCTTGGAAATGTTCAGTCAATCATAACCAAATAAGTGAAAGGAAGTGTAGCATGTGTCATACCTGAAAGTTTCAAAAGCTCATGTCCAGTCTAGATATGACAAACTCCTGCTCCTCTGGTTCTTGTTGCCAGGACTCTGCTAGCTGCAGCCCTTGCTTGTTTCCTGGAAGGGTCACAACATACCAGTGCAAGAGGGGCAGGGGGATGCTGCATAAAATCATTACTTGGTCTCATTGTTAACATTTGAACTTTCCTACATCTGGAAAGCTGCCATGGTGAGGACACTGTGCATGGAACACAATTTGAGCACAGTGTTAAAACTAGGATGATCTTGAGAAGGCACATACACTTTTGCCTGTGTTTTATGCAAGATGACCAGATTAGCTCAGGGACGTTTTTATGTTGGGGAAAGCCTTGTGGAAGATGACTAGAGGGAGACTCCTTGGAGCATGAACTAGAAAATGAGAAAGGGAGATCTCTAAAGTTATTGCAGTACCAAACTCAGTTGAGACTGCTGATTGGGGTCACATCTGTAGGCACCCAGAAATCATACTGCCTTCTGAATTCTTCAATGAGAAGAGGATAAACCTGTGAAATTAAGAAGGTGGAATAACCTCAGTGGCTCTTCATGCCATGGGGCAGTGTGTGGGTCACTCTGGAGTCACTGTGGGTTGTTATGAGGATCTGTGGGTCACCATGGTGTCTATATGGGTCACTATGGAGGGCCCATAGGTTGCTGTGGAGTCTCTGTGGGTTCCTATGGTGTGTTAGCTGCTGTGCATCTCTGGGATGTCTATGGGGCTCTATGAGTTTCTCTGGGTGGCTATGGGACATGTAATTAAAAAATGTTACTAAAAGAAAACAAAAAACAAATCTGAAGAAAAAACAGCAAATAAAGCTGAATAAAACTTCATAAAGTCAATAAAAAGCAAATAAAATGATTATTACAAAGTAAATAAAAATGAATAAAAGTGAATAAGCCTGAATGAATCTCAGATAAAAGTGAATGAACGTTCAAAAAAAAATCCGTAAAAAAGTCCATTGGTGTTGGAGTACTTATGGAGCACAGAGGGGTAGTGGGGGCTCTATGGGGTGCCCATGGTGGTTGCTGCTGCTGCTGCTGTCACCCCAATCCTGGTGATGTCATGACACCATAAGTCAATAAAAGCCATGGGGCGCATTTTGAGCACTATAGGGAACTGTGGGGCAGTCTCTGGGTCACTGTGTGGTGTTTATAGGTCTCTGTAGGTCGCTATGGTGTGTCCATGGTTCATCAGGAGTCCCTCTGCGACCCTATGGGATGTGTATAGAAAGATTATGAGGCTGTGGGGGATGTACAGGGGTCTGTGGGGCTCTTGGAGGTGTCCGTGGGTTGCTCTGGGTCACTTTGGGATATTTGAAGAAAAAAAAATAAATTACTAACAGAGACTAAATCAAATGTGGAGAAAACTGAATAAAAAGGGAATAAAAAGTGCATTAAAGTGATTAAAAAGTGAATAAAAATACATAAAAATGAACAAGCCTGAATGAAACTCAAATAAAAATGAATGAAAGACGCGTCCGGGTCCCGTGGGTCGGCTCCGCCCCCTTCGGGAGGCTTCGGCTGCGCTCGGCACCCTTCTTCTCCTCTCGGGTCCCTTCGGGAGGCTTCGTCCCTTTTGGGCGGCTTCGGCTCCCCTCGGGCAAGAGCCGGTATTCCCTCACTTTTGCCTCAGAAAGTACTGGGAACGAGGGAATTACATCACGTTTACGTCACGAAGCAATGGAAAGGGGGAATTACATCACTTTTACCGCATAAAGCAGTGGGAAGGCGGGGGGAGGGAAAGGGCGGTGCCATCTTGGGATCTTCCTTCTTCCTCCCCGTGGTAACTGCCGCACCGCGCCTGCGCCGCCGCCATTTTTCGTTCCAAGATGGCGCTGGCGAGCGTGGTGCCGGCAGAGGCTCCGCTCTTGTTCCGTTCCCTCCTCCCGGGCCCCCCGGCATCGCCGCACCCCTCCTCCGGCAGCAGCTGCCGCTGCTGCCCGGGCTCGCCATCCACCTCCTGCACGGCACCACCACCCTGGCCTTCGAGGTACGGACATCTGGGGAAGGGGTGGGCGCGGTGTGGTGCCACTCGCTACTCTATCCTGTGTCTGGAGCTCGGTACTGCAGCCCGGGCTCCGCGCATTACCCATGGCGCTCCCTTTGTCCCCGCTGCTGTTCCCGGAAGTGCCTGTGCCACGTGGTGGCTGCTGGCTCCCGGTTTGCAGTGGCCTCCGGTCCACTTTGGCATACGGATGGGCTCGTGGGGTGCTTGTGGCCGCAGCCCGGTGCTCGTGTACCGGTTCTGGTCCATTCGCTGCCGCCTTCTCCTCCGTCCCCGACTGCCGCCATCGCCCCCTCACACCGAGGGACACCGCTGATTGGCCGCCGGTCTCTAGGCGAGAAAGCGTCCCCTCAGCTGCGCGCTGTAGCTAAGGGAGAGGCGGGCAGGGATTGGACGACGCTGACCCTCCGTCTCCATGTCCCACCCTCGCTGTGAGGGGAGCGGCGCGCTGATTGGCTTTGAGCGGCCGAGGTGATAAAGGGGGCGGTGTAGGGCGGGAGCCATTTCGGTGGCAGTGGCACTGACGGAGGTAACGCCGGCCTCGGCAGAGAGGGGCGGTGACGGGTGAGGTATTAAAAGGGGCGGCGCGGAGGCGGTAAGGACGGCGGTGGCGGGAGCGGCGCGGGATTTCGGGGAGGCGGAGGCCAGAGCGGCGGCAGCACATGCGGCAGGATGAGCAGGGGCGGTGCCGGCGCGGAGGGAGGAGGCGATGCAGCGGAGGAAGAGGCGGTGGCAGCGGGCGAGGTAGTAAGACAGAGGCGGGGGGGGAGGGGGGCAGGTTCAGCGACGGCGGCCAGAGCTGCAGCAGCAGGCGCAGCAAGGGCAGTGGGCGGCTCCAACGGCAGCGGCGAAGGTTGGGCGAAGGCGACCGGAGCGGCGGCAGTGGGAGACGGAGGAATGGTGTCGGGCGCCTGGGGTGCTTGTGGCCGCAGCCCGGTGTTCTCGCACCAGTTCTGGTCCCGCCACCTTCTCCTCCTTCGTCCCCGACTGCCGCCATCGCCCCCTCACACCGAGGGACACCTCTGGTTGGCCGCCAGTCTCTAGGCGGGAAAGCGGCCCCTCAGCTGCGCGCTGTAGCTAAGGGAGAGGCGGGCAGGGATTGGACGACGCTGACCCTCCGTCTCCATGTCCCACCCTCGCTGTGAGGGGAGCGGCGCGGTGATTGGCTGGGAGGCGGAAGCGGGCGAGGTGGGGGAGGAGAGGGAGCCATTTTTTGGGCGGCAGTGGCAGTGATGCAGGGAGCGGCGGCCTCGGCAGCAGAGGCGGTGACGGGCGAGGTAGTAAAAGGGGCGGCGGTGGGGAGGCAGCGGTGGCGGGAGCGGCGCGGGGTCGTTTCGGGGAGGTGTAGGCAGAGGCGGCAGGAGCGGCAAGGGCAGGGGCGGTGCTGGCGGCAGGAGCGGCAGGGGAGGACCTGTGCAGCGGCGGGGGGGGCGGTGACGGCGGCAGTGGGCGAGGTACTAAAAGAGCTGCGGGAGGGGGTTTGGGGGGGAGGCTGGGTTTAGCGGCGGCGGCTGTAGGAGCGGCTGGGGGGCAGAGACTAGGGGATTTACGGTTCATCAGTGCATTTAATTAAATTTGACTTACTTTATATACGACTGTATAAATTTCTGTGAGTTTTAGTCGTGGTTTTGAGCCTTTTGTTCACTTTTATTCCCTTACTCAGTTTTTTATTGAGTTGTATTCACTTAATACTGACTTTCAGCACTTAACTTTTTTATCTTTTTATTCAGTTTATATTCGCTCTTTAGTCACGTTTTTCAGGTTTTGGTTTTTGGTTTTCCAGTTTTTAATCACTTCTGTTTGCATTTACTCACTTTTTATTGAGGCACATTCACTTTTACTCACTTTTACTCAATTTTTTGTTCAGTTCTGTTAACTTTTAATGATTTTTTTTATTCAGCTTTGTTGGGAAAATCTGATTTTGATAACAGCTCATGAGGCAAAGTGAAGTTTAAAGCTTTATTTGAATAAAGGGAGATTTTCACCAGATACAGCTGGTTCAGGTTTTTCCATTTGCATACAGTATTCATCTTCTTGATATCTTCCCTGCCTGCAAAGTACCTTCTCCTTTGCCTCAGATCCTGTGAGCCATTCTTCTCTTCAGAAGTGACAGTTCCATGAGACAGGCGAGATTTTAGAGACCAGTTGAGCAGTCTGGACATCCATAAATCCATGGGTCCAGGTGGGATGCACCCGCGGGTGCTGAGGGAACTGGCGGAAGTTATTGCTAGACCACTCTCCATCATCTTTACCAAGTCTTGGGAAACGGGAGAGGTGCCTGAGGACTGGAGGAAAGCAAATGTCACACCAGTCTTCAAAAAGGGCAAGAAGGAGGACCCGGGTAACTATAGACCGGTCAGCCTCACCTCCATCCCTGGGAAAGTGATGGAACACCTTATCCTTGGTGCCATCTTAAGGCATATCAAGGATAAGAGGGTTATGAGGGGCAGTCAACATGGCTTCACCAAGGGGAAATCATGTTTGACCAATCTCTTAGCCTTTTATGAGGAAATAACACGGTGGATGGATGATGGCAGAGCGGTGGATGTGGTCTACCTTGACTTCAGCAAAGCATTTGACACAGTCTCCCACAGCATCCTCACAGCTAAATTGAGGAAGTGTGGACTGGATGATCAGGTAGTGAGGTGGACTGCGAACTGGCTGAAGGAGAGAAGCCAGAGAGTTGTAGTCTATGTGGCTGAGTCTAGTTGGAGGCCTGTAACTAGTGGAGTGCCTCAAGGGTCAGTATTGGGACCGGTATTATTTAATATATTCATCAACGATTTAGATGAGGGAATTGAGTGTACTATCAGCAAGTTTGCTGATGACACTAAGCTGGGAGGAGTGGCTGACACGCCAGAAGGCTGTGCTGCCATCCAGGGAGACCTGGACAGGCTGGAGAGTTGGGCAGGGAATAACTTGATGAAATATAACAAGGGCAAGTGTAGAGTCCTGCATCTGGGCAGGAACAACCCCAGGTTCCAGTATAGGTTGGGGAACGACCTGTTAGCAGTGTAGGGGAGAGGGACCTGGGGGTCCTAGTGGGCGACAGGATGACCATGAGCCAACGCTGTGCCCTTGTGGCCAAGAAGGCCAATGGCATCCTGGGGTGTATTAGAAGGGCGGTGGTTAGTAGGTCGAGAGAGGTCCTCCTTCCCCTCTACTCTGCCCTGGTGAGACCGCATCTGGAATATTGTGTCCAGTTCTGGGCCCCTCAGTTCAAGAAGGACAGGGAGCTGCTGGAGAGAGTCCAGCGCAGGGCGACGAAGATGATTAAGGGAGTGGAGCATCTCCCTTATGAGGAAAGACTGAGGGAGCTGGGTCTCTATAGTTTGGAGAAGAGGAGACTGAGGGGTGACCTTATAAGTGTCTATAAATATATAAAGGGGGAGTGTCACGAGGATGGAGCCAGGCTCTACTCAGTGGCAAACAATGATAGGACAAGGGGTAATGGGTACAAACTGGAACACAAGAGGTTCCACTTAAACTTGAGAAGAAACTTCTTCTCAGTGAGGGTGACGGAACACTGGAACAGGCTGCCCAGGGAGGTTGTGCAGTCTCCTTCCCTGGAGACATTCAAAACCCGCCTGGACACATTCCTGTGTAACCTTATCTAGGTGTTCCTGCTCCGGCAGGGAGATTGGACTAGATGATCTTTCGAGGTCCCTTCCAATCTCTAGCATACTGTGATACTGTGATTCACAAGGCTAAGCAGGTTCTGCAGGGCTCAGTGAGTTATCACGTTATTTACACGGTTTCTTTTTCATAGAACCACAGGTCTTTCGTAAGATTCTGCTCTTGTTCACTGTTCTTATCAGGTTGTATATTTTTGGCAAGGCCACAGCTTTCCTCCACAGGTTTGTTCAGGCTTTTTATTCACCTCTTTATTCACTTGTATTCAGCTTTGAATTCACATGTGCTTGCTTTTGATTTGCTTTTATGCGGTTTTATTCAGATCTATTTGCTTTTTTGTTACTTTGAGTGATCTTCAGTTTTTTAGTCACTTTTCTTGGAAATGTATTCAGGTTTATTCCATTTTATTCTTTTTCGGTCACATTTAATTCAATTTTACTGAGTTTTATTCAGGTTTATTGACTTTCATTGACATTTATTCACTTTTCAGCTTTATTCCTGTTTTGTCTAACTGCAGTCCAGTTTAATCGAGCTGGAGCAACTGCAGCGGGCCTGGCCCATGCCCCAGTATTGACCTGAGCCCCCCCGCAAAGTTGAGACCCAGAGCGCCCCCCACACTGCCCCATGGCGAGCCAGTGGCACCCAATAGATACCCTACAACGACCCATAGACACCCTCCCCCAACCCGAGCCCCCTAGTGCCCTATAGCCCCACAACACGTCTCACAGCTTTTCTTGACTCCTGGAGTCATGATGTCACTAGGACCACAATGACATCATTAGCATCATCAACGATACAGTGCCCCATAGGGCTCCCACAACATTCCTGCAACTCATAAGTGCCCCAACCCCAGTGGATTTTTTTTCTCACTTTCATTCTCTTTTTTTTTTTTTTTTTCCCCTTTTCTCTTAACTTTCATTCACTTTTAATCGGGCTTTGTTCAGGCTTGGTCACATTTATTCCTTTTGCTCACTTTTCTTTAGATTTGATTTAGCCACTTTTAGGAACATTTTTTTTTTTTTTTTCCAGTACCCCATAGTGACCGTGAGCAGCCCATGGACACCTCATAGAGTCCCATAGACCCCAGTAGATCACCTACAGGCCCCTTGAGCTTCGTAGACACCCTGCAGACATCCCATAGGGTCCCAAAGCGCCCTGTAGACACCCCACAGCTACTCTTGGTGAACCTACAGTGACCTATAGACATCCCATAGAGACCCACAGTGACTGATACCCCACAGCAACTCATGGACACTCCAAAGTGACTTGCACATGCCCCATAGAGACCCACAGATCCCCATAATGACACACTGCGACCTGTCGATACTCCACAGACACCCTGGAGGGAGCCGTGGATGTTCCGCAGTGAGCCACAACCACCCGTAAACACCCCACAGAAACACAACTGCAACTGCTAGATCCCTATTGACCCACACATGGCCCCATGACAACCCATAGAGCCACGCAGACACCGTGCACTGCCACATAGCACCCCACAGACCCCCTGCCCACTGCCCCATAGTTCCTTACAGATGCATAACAACATGCCCCATGGCTTTTATTGACTTACAGTGTCGTGATGTCACCTGGATGATGATGACATCAGCACTGGCATGGTGCCCTATAGGGTCCCCCAGGAGCCCCATGGAGGGTCCCCAAGTGCCCCCTAGGGCTCACACAACCCCCCTGCACCCCGTAAGTACCCCAACACTGATTATTTTTCATTGATTGTAGTTCATTTTCGTTGACCTCTATTCACTTTTATTCAAGTTTTATTCAGTCTTGTTTGCTCATATTCATTTTTATTTTAGCACTTTCTTCACTCTAATGCGCTTTTAACTTGCATTTTTTTCAGTTTTCTTTAAATTTGATTTAGTCACTTATATTAACTTTTTTTTTTTTTTTTTTTTAGATATCCCATAGCAGCGCAGAGCAACCTATGGATGCCTCATAGAGCCCCACAGACCCCAGTAAATCCCCTAGGGACTCCCCCCAGCCTTGTAGACTCCCTGTAGATATCCTATAGGATCCCAGAGCGACCCATAGTTACTCCACAGCAACTGTTAGCCATGGACAAGCCATAGTGAGCCACAGACATGTGTCGTGATGTCACCAGGACTGCAAGGACATCATTGTCATCAACCACCATGGTGTCACATAGGGCCCCACTACCCCGTTGTGCCCCATAAGTACCCCAACACCAATTGATTTTTTTTTTCAATTGACTTTAAATATTTTTAATGAACTTTTGTTCACTATTATTTGTGATTCATTCAGGCTTGTTCACTTTTATTCCTTTTGATTTGCTTTGTACTGATTTATAATCACATTATTTTTTGCTTTTTATTGTCTTTATGCAGTTTTATTTATTTGGTTTCTTACTAATCTTTTTTTCTTCAGCTGTCGTTGCTTTTTAGTCTCTTATAGTAGCATTTTTTGGGTTTAGATGCTGCATAGGGACCCAGGGAAAGTCATACAGCCCCACAGACCCTATAAACATCCCATAGAGATGCACAGCAATTGCTAGAGACTCGGAGACCCCATAACGATCACATAATGATGACATCATGATGAGGGGTCGGCTGGGTGCGGGACCAAAGTGGGGTTAATAAAGTCCTAGGTGTGTGGTCTTTGCTATGGGAGGGGCTAATGTAGGAGTGTTAGGCTAAGGGGTGGGGGGCAGGAGAGGAGGAGGCCTTTGTTGGGGTAGGCCAAAGAGGGAAAAGGGGCGTGGTTTGCGGTGCAGGTATGCTCTAGGCTGTAGGTGGGGCTAGGACAAGAGGCGGGGCTAAAATGCTCAAGGGGCAGGGGTAGACTGGAGGGAGGGGGGGGTGTGGTCTCAGCTAGGGATAGGCTTCGGGTTGGTCTGGGGTGGGATGTAATATGGGCGTGGTCAGCGCTCTGGGTGGGGTTAGTGAATGACCAGGGGGTGCGGCCCAAAGGGGGGCGGGGCCGAGCTTCCAGTCTCCTAAGGGATGTGTGCGTGGTGAGGGTGGGGTTGTCCTCAGGGGGCGTGGTCTGCGTTGGGGTGGGGCTACACGGGATGTCTGGGCAGGGCTCTGGGGTGTGGCCAGATGAGGGATTAAAGAGGGCTGGGGAGGATGCTTTCTGTGCTGTGGAAGGGGTGTGGAGCGTTGGGGTGGGGGGGAAGAGAGGTGTTGGATCTTCAGCATCTGATCTGTGACCTTCGGTCCATGAGGGTTTTCTTTGACAACTGATCAATGAGCCCTGGCAGCCCATGACCACCTCCGTACGGTATTGGGCCTGTGAGGTGTTGCCTTTCAAACCATGACCATTGGCCCCTGACCCTTAACCTGTGACGCCCCCTGCAGGGTGTTTGGCTCTGTATCCACCCTACCCCAGTCTACAACCTGGGCCAACCCCTTCCCCTAGTTCCACCCCCACACCTGCCCATGGGCCTTGTCCACGCCAGCACCTGCTCACAGCCTAGGCCACGCCCCCATCCCTCATTGGCCTGACTCCAGCACGTGACTCACAGTGGTTCTACCTTTTAGCTGAGACTGTGCCCACAACTCCGCAGCACAGTGCACTCCCACAGGCCCTTACTGGCCCCGCCCCCTACTATGGCTCCACCTACCTGGCCCTGCCGTGCGTGGAACCACACCTCCATCCTAAGCATTAACTATCTACCCATGCTTTCGTTGACCTCTCATCTCGCCCTGTCCTCGGACCTCACCACACCACACATTCCCCCACCAGGGTTCAACTTCAGGCCTACTCAGACCTCCCAGCAGCTGAGACCACGCCTCCTGCGGCGACCGCTGCCTCACCTCTACCGAGGCTCCGCCCACATGTCGGCTGGATCCACCCCTTCACATGACCACAGAGAACGCCCCACTGCGGCCAGCCTCCCCAGGCACACAGTAGCCACAGCCACATCCCTTGCGGAAGAGTTGCCACTGACCGTGGCCCTGCCCTCCTGGCGCCACACCCTCAGCCTGGGCCCACACATGGTCCTGCACTAACCCTGCCCAGAGACCTGGCCACGCCTCCCCATCGCACAGCAGGCCATCCTGCCCCTAGCTGAGACCACGCCCCTCCCTTCTTCCCCCCGCCCCCCAATTAGTAACCCAACCCTAACACCCCTGGACCCATCACCAGCAGTCCCCAAACTGTGCCAAACAGCTCCCCCAGACCAGGTTATCCTGATCATGACACTGACACTAACCCCAAACATGGGCTATGACCTTTGACCCTGACTTTGATGGTGCCTCCTATATTTTTAGTATAGCTTATTTAATGGGTTAATTATGTTGATTAAAGAGTTTAACCAATTAATTAACTGATTGTATGTTTTTCCAGAAAAAAAATTTCTTGATCCTGTGTGAATGCTGGGAAAAGCCAAAAAAGGAAAAAAAAAGTCAAAACCAATTTTTTTAGCTAATTAGCATAAATACTTTTCTTAATGAGGTTAATTGATTATTTTGTTGATTAAATATTGTTTTAATCTAATTAGTGTTTTGGGGGAGGCACTTAGGCTGGGTGGGCAGTAAAGGGCAGAGGGGTTTGTGGGAGGAGTTTGATCTGTGGGTGGGGGTGTCTGTATGTATGAGAGAGACCAAGAAACATGAAAAGTAAAAATTCTAATAAATTTTTTAATTAGAAATTTAAAGTAATGCTTAGCTAATTAGCATAATGAATAGCTTATTTAATGATTAGGTGAATTGATTAATGAGCTTAATCAATTTATTAGTTTGTTAACTGATTAAATAACAGAATTTTTTTGAGGTAATTAGATGCTTTCAAGAGAAAAAAATAAATTTTCCTGGTTTTGTGTGTAGGCCAGAAAAAAACTGAAAAAAAAAATTTAAAAAAGCCATAAAATATCTTTAGGTAATTATCATTATTTTGGTTAATTAATAAGGTTCACTGACTACTTATTTTTAGTTGCTTAAATAGTTTTTAAATGTTTTTTTGGGGGGGATAGGTGCTCGGGCTGGATGGGCTGGGCAGGACAGGGTGGAGGTGTTTGTGGGAGGGGTTTGGGCCAGCGGGGTGGGGGGTGTGGGTGTGTGAGCCAAAAAAGAGAGAAAAAGCAATTTAAAAAGCTGATTTTTTTTTAGTTAATTAGCATAATAAATAGCTTATTTAATGGATTAATCAGGTGAATTAATGAGCTAAATTTATTAGTTTACTTAACTGATTAAATAATTTTTTGAGCTGATTAGTTTTTTCAGGGGAAAAAAAATACAAAAAAATATCCTGACCCTGCAGGCATGCTGGCAAAAACCTAAAAAATAAAAAATTTTAATAAAAAAAAATTAGATAATTACCATTAATTATTTTCCTTAATTGCCTAATTTGGGTCATTGACTACTCATCTGAATTCATTATTTTGTTTACTTAGATCATTATTTTAAATATTTTTTTAATCTATTTTTTTTCTGGGGGAGCCCTTTATTAACCCCACACCTCCCACAGCCCCCCCCCCCCCCCCCCCAGCACAGACAACACCCCCAGCCCTTTATTAAACCCTCACCTCCCATAGCCCCCCCCCCCCCCCCAGCACAGAAAACACCCCCGGGACTTTATTAACCCCACACCTCCCCCAGCACAGACAACACCCCCAGCCCTTTATTAACCCCACACCTCCCACAGCCCCCCCACAGCACAGACAAAACCCTCAGGACTTTATTAACCCCACCTTGGCCCCATATCCAGCCCAGACCAATCATAATGTCATTAAAAAGAGAATAAAAAGGTAATCAACCTGAATACAACTTGAATAAAAGTGAGCAAAAAGTGACTAAAAACCAAATGCAAAGTTAATTAAACTGAAGAAATTCAATGAAAAGTGAATAAAAGTGATTACACATTATGAAAAAAAAAACCAGCACGAACAAAAGAGAATAAAAAACTTCATGGGGCGTGAATTTTGGGTCTATAGGACATCACGGGGAAGTGGAAGGTGTCCATGGGGTGTGACAGGTCGCCATGGGGCAGTGTGGGGGGTCACTCTGGGGTCTCTTTGTGTTGCTGGGGGTTATGGGCATCTATGGGTCACTACAAGGTCTATATGGGTCTCTGTGAAGGGTCCATGGATTCCTCTCAGGTGTCTTTTAGTTGCCATACATCCCTATGGGATGTCTATAGGGTGTACGGGGCTCTATGGAGGGTCCATTAGTTTCTCTGGGTCACTATGGGGCATCTAAAAAAAAAACCCAAAACAAAAGCCCAACAACAACAATAAAAAGTTACTAAAAAGGACTACAAAGTAAATAAATCTGGAGAACAAAAATGCACAGCAAATAAAGCTGACTCAAACTGCATAAAGCCAGTAAAAAGCAAGGCAAAGTGAATAAACTGATTATAAAAAGTAAATTAAATAAAAAGGAATAACAGTGAATAAGCCTCAATGAATCTCGAATAAAAGTTAATGAAATTTCATAGAAATGAATGAAAGCAAATGAAAAACCTGGGGTACATATGGAGACAGGTGGGGAGTGGGGGCCCTGTGGGGCACCATGGTGGTTGGCAATGATGTCATCCCAGTCCTGGTGACATCACACCACCATAAGTCACAAGGTTTGTCATGGGGCCATGTGCGGGTGGCTATGGGCTGTGTGTGGGTTGCTCTGAGTGAATAAACCTGAATGAAATGCAAATAAAAATAAATAAAAATGAAAACGCATCAAAGAGTCAACTGGTATTGGGGTACTTAGGGGCTGTGGGGGCCCTAGGGGGTACTTCAGGGTCCCTGCGTGGCTTGCTGTGTTGGGTGGGCTGCCTGTCCCCTGGGGAGTACGGGCTGCTGGGCATGGAGGGCCAGGAATACTGGGAATGCTGCTGGGATCAGCACCGGGAGCCGCTGCCTCAGGTGCTGCTGTAGCCCCTGGACCTCACTGGCACTGTGGGGCAGCTGCTGCCAGGCTGCACCCCGAGGTGCTACCAGCCATCACAGAGAGATTTTCCTGCGCGGGATGGATCCGGGATGATGGCAATGACGACAGGAATGCTGGAGGCTCACTGCTGAGCGCCAGACACCCTGGGGCTGCCACTGCGGCGCAGGGAGCTGGTGCCCGCCTTCGATGCACAGAGATTTTGGCAGGGTGAGGGTTAATCTATCTTCATCCTGATCCATGGGCTCTTCCTCATCCTCCTCCTCCTCATCTCCATCCCCACAGAGGTGCAGCAGCACCGGGTGACGCTGGCGCTGAGGCAGGAGCTGGAGCTACACCATGGAGCCCACAACAGCAGCCTGGTCTTGCAAGTACAGTGTCCAACATCACCATCTGGTGTCCACCACCCGACATTCCATATTAGAGGGACGGAGTCTGGGACGTGGGGATGGAGAACATGTCCTCACCCACCGTGTGCTGAATCACCCCATCCACCATCTTGTCCCCCCATCTGCTTTTCCCCACCGTCGCCATTTTGTTTCACCCCCCCCACCATTCCCCTCCCTTCTTCTATCCCGTATCCCACTACCCACCCCTTTCTCATCATGTATCCCATTTAACCGCCATTATCCCCCCCTCCACACCATCTCTCCCCCCAACAGCCATTCTCCCCCCTTCCCCATCATCTCTCCCATTTAAACCGCTTTCCTCCCTCATCACCCCATCTTCCCGCCCACCAAAGCCGGAACAAGCCTTCGCCCAGCAACTCCTGGGCGACCTAAGCCCCGCTAAGTTCGACAACCGCGCATATACAGAAAATAAAGCCGCGTTTCAGCACTCGCTGCCTTCTCCTCCTTCCTTCCCGGCTCCCGCCATCGCTCCCTCACACGAAAGGACACCGCTGATTGGCCGCCGGTCTCTAGGCGGGAAAGCGGCCCCTTCAGCTGCGGGCTGCAGCTAACGGAGAGGCGGAAGGCTTCGGCTCCACTCGGCTTCCTTCGGGCAGAAGCTGGTATTCCCTCACTTTTACCTTAGAATGTACTGGGAAGAAGGGAATTCCGTCATTTTTACCTCACGAAGCAATGAAAAAGAAGAAATTCCATCACTTTTACGTCACGAAGTAATAGAAAAGAGGGAATTGCATCACTTTTACCACATAAAGCAGTTGAGGGGGAGGGGGCGAGAGCGGCACCATCCTGGACTTCTTCTTCCTCCCTCCTTCCAGCCCCGCAGGTCTGGCGCTTCCAGCCTCGCACCGCCCGCCTCCCGCCGCCATAGGGCGGCCATGGAGGAGGTGAAGAGGGAGCTGCGGGGGAAGGAGACGTGAGGGAAAGGGCGGGAGGCATCTTGGTGAGCATGGCCTTCGCCATGTTGAGTGCGGCTCTGCGCCGCCAAGTTGGGAGTGGGAGGCTGGGGCCGGCCATATTGGTGGTGTGACGTTGGCGCCACTAAATAGGCACCACTAAATAGGCGCCATCTTGTGTACGGCTGCTGGAGGCGGCCGTATTGGTGAGGTGCCATTGGCGCCACTGTGTACCCGCCATTCCTCCATATTGAGGCCAGCCCCTCCCTCCTGCCCACTCATGCCCTCTCCCATCATGGCGGCCGCGTTGCTGTGGTAACGGCCGCGCCGTGCCTCCGCCGCCGCCGTTTTTTTGTCCCAAGATGACGCTGGCGAGCGTGGTGCGGGCGGAGGCTCCGCTCATCGCCGCCCCTCTCCTCCGGGAGCTGCCGCCGCTGCTGCACGGACCCGGCATCCACCTCCTGCCCGGCGCCGCCACCACCCTGGCCTTCGAGGTACGGACATTGGGGGGGGGGGGGAAGAGACAGAGAGGAACCCATAGAGAGACACTGGGGGGTGCTGCGACCCATGGAGACCCCATAGAAACAGGTTGCCAGGCCTTCCCAAAACTACTTGATTTTTTTTTTCTGTGTGCAGGATGTTTCTCCTCACACCCCAAAGCTTTTCCAGCTTTTCCAGTAGTCAAACACATCGGTTTCCCTCTCTTCCCCCAACAAAGGGGAAGTTTGTGGCCGGTTGCAGTGATAGCACATGGAGAGGTGCTGCCCTGAAACAGGATGAAATGGCTGCATCCTTCCAGGAGGCTGTCTCTGAAAGCAGAATTGCCCCGTGAGCTGGAGAGCTGCCCCTGCAGTGAGTGCCCACCCCCAGAGAGTGGTGGGGAGCTGGGGACTTAGCACCTTCCTGCCTATCACCGGGGATGGAAAAATGTCGTGATATGAAATGGTTTGGGTTGGGAGGGGCCTTACAGCTCATCCAGTTCCAACCCCCTGCCACGGGCAGGGACACCTTCCACTAGAGCAGCTTCCTCCAAGCCCCTGTGTCCAAACTGGCTTTGAGCACTGCCAGGGATGGGGCAGCCACAGCTTCTCTGGGCACCCTGGGACAGCACCTCAGCACCCTCACAGGGAAGAGCTTCTTCTTAATGTTTAATCTCAGTCTCCCCTTGGCAGGCTTAAAGCCATTCCCCTTGTCCTGTCCCTGCAGGCCCTTGTTCAAAGCCCCTCTCCAGGTTTCCTGGAGCCCCTTTAGGCACTGGAGCTGCTCTCAGGTCTCCCCTTCAGGAGCCTTCTCTTCTCCAGGCTGACACAGCCCAGCTCTCTCAGCCTGGCTCCAGAGCAGAGCTGCTCCAGCCCTCGCAGCATCGCCATGACTGTGAGAATTGTTCTTATGAGCCCTCTGCAGCTGAATGGGAATTCCACTGAAAAAAAAAGACGTTTCTTGTTTAAATAAATCCCTGCTTCCTGTCCTGCCCCCATGGAAGTGACCAGAGTCAGAACATGAGTACTAGTTATTTCAGTGGAGCTGAAGGCATTTCAGAAGTACCAGAACTGACACTCCTGCTTAGTTTGCCTCACTCCTGTTTCTTTCCTCCCTCCCTTTCATTTAACCCCAGTTTGTGTTTCCTTCCTCCTTCATCCCCCTTGTTTGGCTTCGAGTTGAGCTGAGGTCCGGTTTCACTCTAGTGGTTTGGCACTTTCTGTGCAGCCCTGAAGTGGAGCAGAGCTGGGGCCTTTTGAGGTTTCCAGAGCAATCTCAACAGCAGGGGAAAATGCTCGGGCCTCTATTTTGGGCCAGACTCAGATCCTGCAGCTAGGAGTTATGTGAGCTGTTACAACCAGGTGATAATGGAAAAGGGATGCCTAAACCCAGCTCTTATCCCTTCCCCTTATAGTGGTGCTCAGGAGAAGGCAGCCAGCATCCTTGCAGCTCAGAATGCTTTTGGAGATACGCCTCAAAAGGACAGCTGTCCTCTTCTTCATTCCTGAGCTGTCTCCGCCTGACTTCTCATGAGTGATCAGAGCAATCATTAATACATCTCTTACTAGTTTTAGCTGCCACCAAATGATGCCCTTGGTGGTAGCATTTAGTGGTCTGCAGCAAGAACCAGAGTCAGGGGTCTGCACGCTGCCTTTCAAGGATTGAGAAAGCTGGTTTGCATCTCAGCAGCGTTACAGCTTCTGCCACGGTTCCAGTCTCAGCAATGCCATGGCAGGAAATGGGATCAGCAGCCATGTGAAATAAAGAGGAGAGCTGTGTCCAGTCTAGTGAGTGATTTGATCACCCTGGCTCTAAGGTCAGTGTTGCTGTTTGCCCTCCTGTTTTGGAGGAGTTAATGCAGGAGTATATTCCAGGTGCAGTTGTTCATGGACAGAAAAGACCTGGGAGGTCTGAGATGTCTTTGGTTTTTCCCTGCAAGGGGAACATGGCTCCGTGGGTGCAGGTTCCTGAGGCTCGAAAGCATCCTGAGCAAGCAAACACTAGGACAGTGCTTGCAGCATCTATGTGCATCTGCAGGTCTTGGCTAGCTTTGAAAACAATGCTGCTGCAGGGATCATGCCAGGAGACCTCTTCAGAGGTGAGGGAATGGCTGCAGCCCATACCTGGGGCAGCTCTGTGATCTGGACACAAGGAGGAAGTAAAGAGCCCAGAAGATACAAGAATCGACCACAACAGACAACAGGGAGAACTGGCAAAGGCTGGGACAAGCCTTAAGTGTTCAAAACGTATCTGATGGGGCCAGTATGAAAATGAGCCTTTGAAAATACACCAGCTCCAGCCCTCTCTGTTTCTCCACCACAGCTGGGGAGAGGGAGTTTGTCTTGGGCAAGCGCATTTCCCCTTCCCACTTTCCAGGCTGTCTTAAAGCAGCTTCAGAAGTGATTCTGCATTGTCTGTCTGTGCGTTACAAACCAGCCTTTGAGATTAATTCCTTGTTATTAGAGTATACTCAGCATAGAGCTTGGTTTAAATGCTTCTCTTGCATTTCCAGGGACTGATTTTGCCTTAGGCTGCTTGTTGGTGGAAGCTCACTGGAAATTGGACAAGGTGCCCCATGTCAACAGGCAGAAACCAGGAACGTGACAGGGGTTGCAGAACAAGTAAGTCGTTTGCTTTCTGGGTTAGCAGTAGGAGAGCAGGTTGATACGGCTCAACCTTCATCTCTCTTCAAAGGAATGAACATTTCTGTGGTCATCTGTTTGGGACAGGCATTCATTGTAACCAATAAGATGCAGAAGCCCAGAAGGGGATCCTACAGCAAAGGGCGTTTTTGAAGACCCTCTGTGCTGTTTGTCTTGCCTGGACATGTAAGTGTTGCTTGTCGTGAGCATTGACAGCACACCATAAAGGAGAACGGGCTAAGAGGGACCCTAAGCCTTTTGCTTTCCATGGGTACTTAATAGCTGTGTGTTTGCTGACAGCTACGAGGGTGACAACACTCACGCACCGCCTTAAGCAATGGATGATTTTTAAGTTCAGGCCCAATTTGTGTCTGGTTTCTTTCGCTCTCTTTGAAAAGAGACTTTAAAAGGCAGAATGAGGACCAAGCAGCGTGCGTTGTGATTAAGTTGGTGACGTGCGCTCTGCTTGCAGTGAAAGACCATTAATGTCAGAGCATTAAATAACCCGTCGAAGAAAACTGGAACAGAAGTGATCAACCGAGTGACCTGAATGGTTTCATCCCTTTCTCTGCTGAGCTTCCATCATGCTGGGTCCCGTGCCAAGGTAGTGACACAAAGCAGTCAGATCTAGTGTTTGGGTGAGGAGTGTTTTCTGTGATGGGAATGGTTGTTTCCTATGTTGTTTGGCTGGTGTCTTCAGCCAGTGGCTTCAGCGTGTGGCCTGCAGACACTAGAAGGTGACAGGACACTTTTAGGGGAACTGTTTGTAAGCTGTCACCAAGAAAGTTAGTTATCTGTAGGTTTAAATGAGCACAATATGTATTTGCATTCCCTGGAAGAATATTTTAGGTATGGACAAGTCATAAGAGGCTCAGAGTCAAGGCCCACGAAGCCAAAGGAGATACAGCTATCACATGCATTTCAACAACTCTGTAATGTTTCCCATGCTGACGCTGTGGGGCACTTCCTTCTAGTGCCCAGGATTTCCATTTGTGGCTTAACTGTTTTGAGCTGCTCTGTTGTCACTTCCCTGTGGGGTTGGAGAATACATGGTGCATAGTCAGCAAGCACAGGTATTAGAGAGGAGATTTGTAGTCGGAAAGCCAGCCATGTACATCGATGCGTGGTCCGGGATCCAGCTAGGAAGATCCCATCTGCACAGATTTATGTCTGATAGGCACAACTAAAAATTCTGTTCTGGGGTCTACAGTGCTTTGCAGGGCTCCGTTTTTCCATGCAGTAATGGCTTTATTTATACCCACAATGGTTTTAGTCTCACAAATGCCAGGGTGTTGCCACAAACTGGTACAAGTGTTAATGGGCAGGAATGGGGCAATAACCTCAGGTCACTGTCTTTACTCCATGCACAACAATAGCTGCAAGCTTTGAAATGATACAGGCTGGCAGGAAGCTACCAGTGTACGGTTTGGTGTGAGCAGCACAGATGTATTAGGTTTGGCATTGTAGTACATGTTTTTTTTTTCTTGGTTTTAAGTGACCCTCTATATAGCAGCACCAGAAGTGGATTTGTGTACTGCTGTGTGGGTGCTCAGTTTCCCGTGTTTAATTGCATGTTATGTACCAATAAGTGCATGGTGGAAGCAGTGGCCTTAGCATCTGTTCTCCATCCCACAAGGCTCTCCCTCATGAAGCTGCGATACAGTGATCTAAGACCACAGTCAAAGTTGGAGTCAAGTCACTGAGGGCAGAAGGACAAAATTCAAGTTAATATCAGACCCTTTGGAGAGGGTTGCCCCTTTTTAGCAGGTACGCCTGCACCTATGATCATTGCAAGTACTGTAGAAGGTCCCATTTCCTCTGCCTCAAAACTTCAGCAGCACTGGTGCCTCTTAACACCTACACTGTGCAACACCTTGTTTATGTTGTGACTTGATCTGGTGGCTGGTATGGTGGGCTAGATGAGCTTTGTAGGCCCTTTCCAACCCAGACTATTCTCTGATTCTGTGGTCTCTCCAGAGAGAAAGAACGACAGTTAGCCCAGTAACACTGAAGATGTCTTATCCTGATGTTGCAGAGATGTTTTTTTTTTTGCGGGGGTTGCTGTTTTTTATCCCTCTTGCCTCTCTCCTTCCACCCCGCACTTTCCTTTAGCAAGTGTGTTTCTGCAAGGGATGGATTTGATCTGTTTGTTCACTGCTGGTTTTGGATGTTAGAAGGGCTTCATGGAACTCCTTGGTCACAAAGTAGTGGCAGACACTATCCAGGCAGCAGTTAGATGTGGCAACACACCTTGTCATGGGGGAGATGTTCTTCATAACATGGAGCATGAAACACGTAGCTGCAACGCTATCCGTTACGAACCTGGCAAGTAACCCAAAGAAGGCTGGCAGAAAACAGACTAGAAATACAATCAGGTTTGCATAAATAATGTGAACAGCTTTCTGGATTCATTTCTCCTCTGGTGAATTGGTGTTCAGGCATCTCTTAAGGCTCTTGATCGCTTCTGTGGAGCAAAAAGTCAAGGTTGCCAATGGAAGAATAAAATGAAGAACATGGAAAGCAGGCTCAGAGCAGCAGGCACGGTGGTATCCTTCTGGAAGTACAGGGTGGACTGGCTCTGCCGAATCTGTGCGGTGGCACCAATTATCACAGAAACCCACAGAAGCCCACAGAGAAGGGCTGCCTTTGATGGAGACCTGAAGGCCCTGGCTTTCAAGGGGTGTTTTATGGCAATGTATCGGTCAGTGGAGATAAATGTAATTGCGTAGGTACTTACTGACATGTTGATGAAATACGTTGTCTCTGTAAACTGGCAGAGTTCATCCCGGGCTGACTTATTCCAGAGCAAATAAGCCCTAAAGGCAAGGTGCAGATGACAAAGCAGTCTGCAAAGACTAAGTTGATTACATACACCCTTGTTTCTGTCCGCTTCTTTATCTTGCAGAAGAACACCCAGAGGGCAAGGGCATTAAATAGAGCTCCAATAAAGAAAATGACCTTATACAGAGCAAGTTCAAAGAGACAGACATGGTGATAAAGTTCTGGACTTGTGATACTGCAGTTGCTGGACACATTCATTGTCCTGTTGTGCAGAAGTTGTGTGATGTTCTGAGACCTGAAATAGGAGAAGACATGGTAAGACTTTCCTCCTGCCTCTTGACAGATGCATATCCCGTAGAAAATAAGGTATTTAAGTACCTATTTACTTTGCCCATCACAAATGTGAATTTGAGTCTACACAGCTGGCCGCCTCAGTCAGCCTCTAACTGGGATGCATCCTTTGTCACGCTTTGTGTACATTTACTCAGTTTAGGAGTAAATATCTCCAAGTACACTTCCAATAGGACACGGCAGACAGTCTGTATTAAATAGTGGCATCTTGAATGGAGGGGTGGAATAGCAGTGAGAAGAGCCCCTATAGACAGGCCAGGCTGTGCAAATGAAGTAAGGTTACCCTTAGCTTGGTTATGAGCTAGGCAGGGATTGCAGCAACCAAACCTAAAGCCCAGCACAACCCATGAGCAAAAGCTCTTCTAGCAGGTCTGCTGGCTTGGGAGACAGAGGAGCAGTGTGAAGGCCTGGAGGGGCATAGCAGGTGTCACTGGGTGGACATGCTCGTGCTCTGGCTGTAACTGGGCAGGTTTCTGAGCCTTTGGGCTGCCTTGCAAACCTGGAGCTCCTGCTCAAAGCTGAGGAAGAGAGATGAATCTGAGTTCCTGCATCCCAAAGGCATGCTTGAAACCCTAAGTGAGGGAGTGAGGCATGTAGCTGTCCACTCCTTGTGAGGGCAATGGGGGGTGCAAGGATTAACCTGATTGTGAGCCCATGCATTCCAGGAGAGAGTTCAATTCTGTGGATGTAAAGCAGACAGACACGCCTGAAAGAGGGAACACCAGTGCAAAACAAGGAACTTGCCATTAAGGGCTGCATAAGATGGCTCCTGCTCAAGGCAGGCATTCTGCCACCCTGCCAAGTCCGTCAGATGTAAGTAGTAGCTACTGAGTCTTTGTCACACTGGCTGCAGGACGTTCTGCAAGAAAACTGGTTATGTGAAGAGTGTGAGTTCATGGGCTGATAAAAATCAGCTTTTGTCAGAGTCCATCCTGTGCACAGTGGCTGTATGTGGCCTGCAGAAGGAACAGTTCTCTGAACTGGTGATTCTGTGTATACGTCACTGAATTTCTGCTTGCACCTAAATGCACTTTGGAAGGAATTTAACTTCTGAATTTGAAGTATGTGTTTTTTTGCCATTCCTACAGGAGACTGAAATGGTGAAACCCTACAGCTTTCAGAGATTTAAGAAGGAACACCATGACCGAACAGGCTTGGTTAAGCAGTTATTTGCCTCTGCAAGCAACTCAGACCTCCTTGTGCTCAGTTGCTGAGAGCACTTGCTGCAAAATCAGACTTCAGTGACCCATAAACACACAAATAACTCATTTGCTGGGCGATATGTAAGTGTCTTAGGCACTCACAGGCACTAACGTGGGTCCTGCACAGAGCTCTCTCCAGTTCTTGTGTGCTCAACTCTGGGTTTCCCAAGAGAGGCTTGCTGCTTGCTGCCTGCACCCTGGAAGGAAGCTGTTTGCTGTCACCTGAGGAAAACCTCTCTGCACTACATAAGTAGCAGTAGGGAAATAGCTTACATCAAAGGCTGAAGCTGCCACATTGTTATGCTCATTAACTGCATCAGGCGGACGTCTTTGCTGGCGTGGCTGATGCCCAGATTGCTTTCATCAGCCCTGGTCTGCAAGGCCAGCAGCAGCCTCTGTGCTTGAGTACAAGGCAGGCAAACCGGGTTGGTGTGCTCTGCTGCATGAAAGGGCTGTGGCTGACACCACCCTTAGAGCTGGAGATGTGGCCCAAATGCAGTTCCCAGCATCGGGGCTCAGAAGTGCTCCAGGCAGATCAGAGACTGGTGGGAGGAGGGAGGAAATGAGCAGAGAGTTTTAAAGCAGGCCATGTAGCACAGATGGGATATGGCTGAGCACAAAATATCTTTAAAAGGATGCAGTCCGACAAGCTAGCATATCCTGTGGCTGCTGGAAATGCTTTACGGTGGGGTAGATAAGGTGGCTGCAGCATCAGAGGAGCTAGGCAGCAGTGTGCAGCTGTGAGAAAAGGATGGAGATGGCTGTAAAACAGCGTCTTGCTGCTGCTGGAGGACCAGGAACAGTCTGGGTCTCAATGGACGAGGTCAACAGTACTGTGGTTTGTGTCCTGCTTTCCCCCCATCATAGACTGGGGAGAATTGGGCAGTAGCCATCCCCCTCCATGGAAGGCCAGGGTGGGCTTGTTTCCTCCAGCAGCTCAACAAGTATCAGGCTCCTTCCAGACCCTTAACAGAGCTTGGAGGAAGAGAAGCAAGGCAGAGGCTGAAGGCACTGTGGGTGCCACAGTAGCACCGTGGTGGCAAACATCCAGTGGCTTTCCCAGCAGGATGCCACGAAGAAGCAGATGCGCCAGACCCCTTGCGTGTAAAATCCTCTTCATTCTTCCTTCCTTGTGTAGGGAGCTCAGAAGTGAGCAGGTACCGGAGGGGTGAGGGGTGACTGTGGTGGATGAAATGATTAAGGACAGCACAGGAGGTGTGGTGGGTGAGGGAAGGGACCTGAACTGAGCAGAGGGAGAAGAAGAAGGAAACAGGGTGGGAAGCATGGTGTACAGCATGGCGTTTTCTGCATCAGCTGCCTTCAAACCTGCCTCATCTGTGGCAACAGCCCTTTTTTTCCTCTCAAAGGTATGGGTACCTGTCAGCAAAGATGTCATATGTATGCTGCACAGGTATGAGACTAGACTTGGGCAGGGCAGTACTTCACAGGGGTGTTAATGCAACCATGGGCACTGCTGGGCAGGCCCTGGGCAGCCAGCTGACCTGGGAGGGAAGCACAGTCAGAAAGAGTGAGCGGACACACTGCCTCTGGGGCAGAAGACCTCTAGGTGAGGGCCACAGCGCTTAGGTGAGGGGCTTTTCCTCCCCATTTCCAGACAGCATAAAGAAATCTGGAAACTGCCTGCTCTGACCTTGCTGCTGTTGCTCACAGCTCTCAAATACAATGCCCTAAGGCACGACGCTTTGTTCTTTTCTTGAAACTTGTGTTCTTTCAGGCTCATCTGTCACTGCATCCCTTGAAAGCAGTCGTGTCATCAGCCTAAGCACGGAGCTGCTTCAAGAGACCCTGGGAGTGGATGCAAGGCCAAAAAAGGGAAGTTTTTTTGAATTGCTTGCTTCCCGTGTTAGAATGGATTTAGCTTCTGATCCCCAGCTCCTGTTAGGAAATAATGTGCTGTGATCTTCCAGGTAAAGTGCCCAGGGAATACCCTGGAGTAAGAACAGAAACGGAAAGAGCTGACGACCTGCTGTGTGGAGGTCTGCATTGCAGGGGCTGTGCTGCCATGTAGAAACCAGGTACCTGATGCTCCTCTGCCTCCCTCCAGCCCCAGCAGGACCCTGAGCATCAGCTCCCAGAGAGCAAGAGAGAATGAGCCCCAAGTGGGATTCCCTGTAGGTTTAGGGCCACAGAATCAGCAGCGGGTGTCAGCAGAGGCAGGACATGTGGGGCGCGGTGCAGCCACACATCCTGGCCAGGAGGAGCAGGACCAGCCTGTGGGGCTGCAGGATGGGCACAGGCTACACGTACAGGGCTGGTGCCCAGCATCAACAGCTTGCTGGTACTGAAGGGTTTCTCTGGCACCTCCTCCTCCTGCGTAGGGGATATTATCCCCCTTTGGCCTTTAGTATCGATCTGCTGGCTAAATAAATGGTGGCACAACTTTCCACTGAGGTCTAGCGTCTCATCACTCAGCGCTTCCTCAGCCGGTGTGTTTGGTGGCTAGCAGCGGTGCTCAGCAGCTGTGCTGAAACCTAAGCTAAGCAAGGTGGCAGATGTGATATCCAGTGTTTAGACACACCAGCCTATCAGCCTCATCAGTGCTGATGCTGTGGACTTGCATCAGTGGTTTCTTGAGCTGAAGAAAAACCCGGTTCTTGTTCTTAGGTAAATGTAAGAACCCTTCTGTTTCAGAGCAGCGTGCGCTCGTGTGGACATTGTGTGTGCCAGAACAGACCCTTTCGAGAGCTCCACAAGATTTTTTTAACCTCTTTCTTTCAGCTGCAAGCCCAAAAAGAAAAGAAAGGTTTCTGCTAATGGGAAAACAGAGGAGAGGAGAGGAGAGGAGAGGTATGTCTGGGAATTGTAAAACATGCTGCTCTGACCTTGCCAGGAGAGGAAATGCATTTACCCTCTGCTTTCACCAGCTGATTTGTAATTTGCCTGTAGTTATCCTCCCCCATTTCTGCATTTTATAGAATCATGGAATGGTTCAAGTTGGAAGGGACCTTAAAGCTCATCCAGTTCCAACCCCTGCCACGAGCAGGGACCCCTTCCACTGGAGCAGCTTGCTCCAAGCCCCTGTGTCACACCTGGCCTTGAAGACTGCCAGGGATGGGGCAGCCACAGCTTCTCTGGGCACCCTGTGCCAGCGCCTCAGCACCCTCACAGGGAAGAGCTTCTGCCTGATATCCAATCTAAATCTAACCCTTTTCAGCTTAAAGCTATTACTCCTTGTCCTGTCCCTACAGGCTCTTGTCAAAAGTCCCTTTCCAGGTTTCTTGTAGCCCCTTTAGGCACTGGAGCCGCTCTAAGGTCAACCCTTAAGGAGCATTCTCTTCTGCAGGCTGACCCAGCCCAGCTCTCTCAGCCTGGCTCCACAGCAGAGGTGCTCCAGCCCTCACAGCATCTCCACGGTTTCCTCTGGCTCACTCGAGCAGCTCCACATCCCTCTTGAGTTGGGGCTCAAGATATGGATGCAGGACTTTGTTTCCTCTTACACTGGCATGAATGCAGAGTGACACTGTAACAGCTGGACAGATCTAGATCCTCCTATAGAAATATGTTCTCTAATATTCTCTTATCTTCCCTTCTCTTTTCTTTTAAATTCTCTTCTCTTACGTTCTCTTCCCTTATCTTAGATTCTCTTACAGTCTCTCCTCATATATTCCTTTCTCTTACATTCTTTTCCCTTCCCTCATGCTCTCTTAGGGTCTCTTCCCTCTTTTATATTCTCTTCCCTTTTTTATAGTCCTACATTTTCTTATTTTCTCTTCTATTGTCTTACCCTGTATAGTGTTTTCACTTACTCCCGTCTCTCTTCTATATTTGCTTACATATTCTTCTCTTAGAGTCCCTTCTATTTTATTTGCTTGTATACTCTTATGGTCTTTTCTGTTTCCTTTTCTTAGATTCTCTAGATTTCTCTTCCCTTTTCCTATATGCTCTTCAATTTTTCTCTCTTGGCTTCTCTTAGGTTCTCTTCTCTACTCTTCTAGTCTTAGATTCTCTTCTATTCCATGATCATCTCTCTCCGTATATTCTCTTCTTAGATGCTCTTCAGTTCTCTAATCTTACAGTGTTAGACTCCATTAGATCTCTTACGTTCCCTGGTATTCTTTTCCACTAGATGCTCTTCTCTAGTAATCTCTTAGATTCTCTTCCCTTCTGTTCTCTTCCCCATATTCAATTGTACCCTTACCTTCTCTTCCATTAGATTGCCTCAGAACCTCTGCTCTTGTGTTCACTCTCATTCTGAAGGAAGGTAGGAGGGAGGGAAAGGAGGAAGGGAGGGTATGAAAGGAGGAAGGGAAGGAAAAAGGAAGTATTGAAGGAAGGAGGGAAAGAAGGAGCCATTTATGGCCATTTTTATCCCATTTTTGCCCATTTCTTATCGGTTTAAGCCATTTTTTGGCTATTTCTAACCCGTTTTAAACCTTTTTTTTCCCATTTCTAAACCATTTTTGGCCATTTCTAACCCAATTTTTGGCCACTTGTAACCATTTTTTGACCATTTCTAACCTGGTTTAAGCCATTTTTGGTAATTTCTAACCCATTTTAAGCCATTTTTGACTTTTTTTTTTTTATTACACATTTTTTCCCTTTTTTTAGGCCATTTTAATGTGGTTTTTTTTTTTTTTTTTTTTTTTGTATTTCTAAACTGGTTTTGGCCATTTCCAACCCATTTTTGCCAAATTCTAACCCATTTTAACCCTATTTTGGCTATTTCTATGGCATTTATGCCCACTTCTAAACCATTGTAAGCTTTTATTTGCTATTTCTAAACTGTTTTTGCAGTTTCTGACCCGATTTTCTCCATTTCTATCCCGTTTAAAGCCATTTTTTTCAATTTCCACATCTTTTTGGCCCATTTCTAGCCCCGTTTAACCCACTTTTTTTCTTTTTCTAAGCCATTTTCCCCCATTTTTCCGCCATGTTTGACCATTTCTAACCCATTTTTGGCCACTTCTAACCCAATATACCATTTTTAGCCATTTGTAACCCTTTTATGTCCAATTCTAACCTGTTTCAAGCCATTTTTGCCATTTCTAAACCATTTTTCTTCATTTCTAACCCAATTTTTGCCACTTCAAGCACATTTTTGCCCATTTCTTACCTGTTTGAAGCCATTTTGTCTGTTTCTAAGCCATTTTTCCCCATTTCTGACCTATTTTAAGCAGTTTTTGTCTATTTCTAAACAATTTATGGCCATTTCTGTCCCATTTTTGCCCATTTCTTACCAGTTTTAAGCCATTTTTGGCTAGTTCTAACCCATCTTTCCCATTTCTAACCCATTTAGAGCTTTTTTTTTTTTTTTGCTATTTCTGAATAATTTATGGCCATTTCTGTCCTGTATTTGCCCACTTCTAATCCATTTTAAGCCATTTCTGCCCATTTCTAACCCGTTTTTACCCACTTCTTGTTTTAATCCATTTTGGGCCATTTCTGGTATTTCTTTGACCATTTGTAAGGTGTTTTAAACCCTTTTTTTTTCCCTTTTCTAACCCGTTCTGCCCATTTCTTCTCTCATTTTAGGTACGGGACGTCTAAAAGAAAAAAAGTTACTTTGGTACCGAACAGTCGGCATGTGCTGCTACCACGTGTCCAAACTTCGGTA